>NC_044007.1:55462708-55768192 GCF_900496995.4 Aquila chrysaetos chrysaetos
TTTTTCCTCTACATATTTTTCCTGTTAAAAACAACTGTTGAGTAGACATAAAGATTACATCAGATTCTGTTACAGAGAGAACAACATGGAATCCTGTACTCATTTTCTTCTCAAACCATCAGTTTAAATAATTTGCTTTCTTTAGAATAGAAGTGAAAAGAGTATTCATTCTCCTGTCTATGAATCTGTTGTCCCTTGCCAATTAGGAATCCCAAAATAGATTGTCTTCAAAGGCATGTGTTCTGCATAATTGCTTACTTCCACAGTGGCAAGGAAACCTATAATATCAATATTGCAGCTGGTCAGAGGTGGTAAAGATCTTAAGGGTTTGGAAACTTTATTGAAATTTGAAGCAAAAGCTCAAATGAATCTGTGTGAATTTGAGTGATGTCTGTAATCTGTTTTTATAACATTAAAACATTATTGCAAGAGAGCCACATAACCAATGAAAACTTCTGTTGTAAACAAATATTATTAACACTTGGATACAGTGATTTATTGACTAATCATAACAAAATTATCAAATCAGTGTAAGGAATTCTATAGCTCTAGATCTTTACTGAATGATCACTGTATTTTAATCAAGCTGCTGAGAAATAAATTGTTCATTTTAAGCCTCTCACAAATTTCAGCTACAGTGCCTGGTGGAGGTTTGATACGTCATGTGCCATTTTGTGTATATACACAGAAAACAGAAAGGTCTGGATCAGCTGAGAGGACCCCAGGTGCTACTGTTTGGGACACTTGACTTCCAGCTTTTGGCAGATGCTTGGCAGAATATGCAATGTCTAAATCAGCACTTGTGCTTCTGTGCATGGGAAGATTAGCCTTATAGGAATGTGCCAGTACACTGACTAGAGAGCTTTGCATGGCTAATTATACCAAATAATGTGTACATCTGAAATCTCAGTCACCGTTAGCAGCCACATGCCCTTTTCTGGTCTGCTGGGAAGCATGTCCTCTGCTTTAGAGTTGTAATGCTTGGATCTCCTGTGGTCCTGGGCTCTTCTGCACTGTATTAAAGAAATATTTCAAGTTCAGGATGTCTGAATGTTGAGGATGGAAAGCTGAGCTGCTGCTTTTCCACAGTTTCTGCATGATTCATTGGTGGGGAGGCAGGGAGTTTGTTCATCCACAGCTAAGTCCTGCTGCCTCATATTAATATAAGCTAGAATGATGTCAGGGCCTGGTATCACAGTGAGACCTATTGAATCTGCAAAGTATCAGACTAAGATGTACTTCATGCTATTCATTTGGCTTGTGCAGCCTAGATCAGGGTATTTGAACAGATCATAATCTTGTTAGTGATAACCACAGCATAAACATACTTTTCAAATGGGTAATGCAGCAAAATAAATAGGCAGAGTGCTGCTAATAATAAATGCTAATCTGTGTGTTACAGATGCAGAATATCTTGTATACATTAGCAACATTACTCTTTACAACAAAAAAAGTAAATTTAATAGTGCAAATTCATCCGGAAGACCTGCATTACAAACACTTCCTGGCTTTTACAGCATGTATTTGCCAGTAGGATGCAAAAAAAAGTGATCCATAATTTTCATTTAAATGAAAAAACATTTAATTTTCATTTTGGTGCCTTGATCTTGTTTTAGTGCCTGCTTATACATTTTCTAACTTTTGAAAATAAAATAACACATAATTATTAATGCAAGCTGCTAGTTGTCTTGCTGCCCCAAGAAAGGTAGACAAAAAATGCCAGTGCTTTTCAGCTCTTGAAAACATTTACATTTTCACCAGGTTAAACATTGTTATCAGTGTATCTATCTAATCCAAGTCTGTTACATGGAGCACAGTCTCCATCTCGTCTCATGGCCACCCTGTCCCCATGAAGTGCTTTGCAAACCTGAACGCTGATCTTTCCAAGCACCTCATATTGCAATGGTCACATACAATTTGGCTTCAGCCTCGCAGGTGCCCAAGCTTGTCCCCAGTCAGGCACTGAACCAGTCATTTGTGCTGCACACATGGAGAGGGGCCAGGTAGGCTTTGCCAAGCATCCTTCAGGAGCAGGGGGAGGCACAGACAGGCTGGGAAGGTGTGAGGGAGGGACCTGCAACAGCCTCCTCAGCAGACCTCCACACAAGGGCTAAATGGCCAAAATATCTACTCTCTGCCAGGTAACCCTAGCTGTGACTATATGCCAAGCCTCCTTGAAGGCTTGCCTTTAGGTACCAATTCAAGAAAACACTGCTCTTCCAGTGCAATAATTCATATATGTTTATCATTAGGAGCCAGACTGCCCATAGCCTTAATCCAGTTTATGAAGAGGTTCATAAAATAACCCTTTTGCAATCCATTTGCACAGTCCTGGAAGAAGGGCTCACCAGGGGAGCCCAGAGATGTGCTGCAAGGTGTGCCCTTGGATCCATCCTCCTTGAGGCCAGGGGAGGGGACGAGACAGGCAGCAGGTAGGCAGGGTTAATTTTTTGCTGTTTGTGCTAGGGAAAAGGGCCCACTGCAACTTTTTAAGGGCTTCTTCAGATGTTTGTTCTGCATAACGAAGGAGTGCTGGAGAAGTGATGTTTCAGATATGAATGCAGAATTTAAGCCTTTGCTTGAGGATGGGATGAACAGCGTTTTATTTAAGGTTCTACCTAAAGGCACACTCTGTCCCTAAGTAGTTGTATATATGACCTAAAATATTTGTTTTTCCTTCATCCAAACCCTGAGTGATTTTCCTCTTGAACCTCATTCTTTGTTCTTTTCAGAAATGCAATAAATACACCAACTTAATGCATTAAATATGAAAAGACTTACTGAAAGGGCCCAACTTATAAATGATTCAAAAGGCCGTATGCTGGAAAGCATCTATTTGAAAACATTTATTATTAATTTCACAGTTTAGATGAGGTTTCTATAGGGCACTCATTTATTAAATATTGACTTCTGTTAAGTCCACCAAATATGTTTATCTATCTGCACGACATCACATATAACCAAATAGCAGCAAAATACCAATATGTCCCCATCACTGATTTAGGTAATGAACAGAAAGTGCTTATTTTGCTGAGGTACCAAACAAAATCAAAGCATTTAGTTGAGACAGTAAACATTGTGTCAGTAAGGCACAGAGTGATTTCAGAGTTGAACAAGTAGCATTAAATCAAATACAAGAAAAAAATTTTTGGCAAAATGTTATAAATATTTATTGAACTAAAATAAGTATGTTAATTAAGATTGTGTCACCTTCAAAAGAAGAAAATTACTTTGCAGACAAAGATTTCATAATCTGAACCAAAACTACTACTGACTTATGGAAGTAATAACATCCTTCTGAAAGGTGTACTTGAAAGCACTGTGCCAAACACTGGTGAGTTAGCTCATTCCTACCGGCCAGCTCTTTCTAGACTGAACAGATGGTAATTTACTTACATTGTTCACACAGGTATCATTCTGTGATAGAGCCCAAACAAATGACAGTGAAGAATTAACATGATGATGACTTTTTTTCACCCCTTTGGATCATTTCATGTTAGCCAGTTGGGTGCTGAATTAAAAGAACTAGTGGGTAATCCTCTTCCAAAAATGAACGAGTGAGGTCAGACTGTATGGAGGTTGCATGTAGACTGACAGGGGCTCTCCAACAACATACAAAATTACTGTTGATTTCCCAAACTCAAAAAAGGAGAGTTAATTGTCATTGTGGTGTTATTGCAACAAAGCATTATAATTAATGTTAACTACATTAGCACCAAGATGAAAGAAAAATATATGGCTGTACAAACCTGTGAATTATTATGAATGCTGCTGGATCTACTTGAGGTAATCTGAATCCCTGTTATAACTTCCCCACCTCCCCAGTCATGCTGGTCATTCACTGGGATCACTGTGTCTATGAGCCAGAAAGGAAAGGGCATATCCATAAAGGAAGCCAATTTCAAGAAACTGTTTTCATTCAATCAGTTCCACATCTCCCAGGATGGACATTTGGGGACTCTGGATTTTTTTTTGCAGTTCCTATGGTCAAACTGTTCAATAGCCAAGCAGTCTTCCCACAGGATTAAAAAATACCCAAAGTTGTTCACAGTTCATTAAGCCTGAATTATATTCACTGTTAGCAGCTCTAAGCAAGGCTAAGTAAGCCTATCCTTACAACCAGAAATTATCCACACAGAGGTATTTTCCTAAAGCATCAGCAGCACATTCAAAGTAAATGTTCTCTAATGCTGGCTGTAAATAGTGTTTCAGCATCAGTGATGCTGGAGATCTCTGGTAAAATTTAAAATAGCAAAGCCAGATCAGAACTTCACTGTGATTCCATGACAAGTGAAGGCGAATCTGAAACTTGGTGAGAGCCCCAACTCAACCTGTCACTTGCAATCCTTTGGTGGTAAACAGGGCCAGGAGGAGGTCTGCTTGCAAGGGATCAAGGGATCTGGTAGGGAGGGAAATTCTTTGCAGTGGTAGTGTCATGCAAGAAAGGGAGCCAACCGAGAGACACAGAGTAACACATCAAAAATATTAGTCTAGGTCTGATTCAATACCATACAAAAATTACTTGTGAAATCAGTGTCCGAACTATTTTAAAACTTTCTACTCCACAGTCATCCTGCAGTTCTGTGCATTACTGTGCTTCTTGATATTGCTTAAATTTTAATTTAACCCCTCCTTTAGAGTTTGTACTGACCATGTCTTTAATTTTTAAAGTGCTTTCTCCTTTCATTGTGCTGGGAGAATGTAAGTGTGATTAGATGTGGTGTCCTGAACACTGCAGTGGACTAATCAGATAGTCAAGCCTAAAATAAAAAGTATGTTATATACAGTAAGAAAATATACTTAATAATGTCTGTTTAGCTTTTCTATTTAGTTAGCAGTAAAGCTTGGTCATGAGGGGGAAAAATCAAATGCCTAAATACTCATGCTGAAATAATAGACTCCATTCTGATGTTATTTGAATTCACAAGAATTAAAGATGCTTTACCCTGCTATCCTACATTACAAGTCCAGATAATTCTGGAGAAACCTTTATGGATTTACAATAGCCTAAATGAAATTGAGACCCTAACAGCTTACATTTCCACTCAGCTCTCATTGTCCACATGAATATTTCATGACCATCACTACTAGCTCATCTGCTACTTTGCCATTTGCAATGAGCTACTGCACTGTATATTTCTAACGTAAAATGCTTTTCAGTCTTCTGTTGAAAACTGATTAAAGAGAAGGCTAGTGGCTCTATGAACAAGTGACAAAAGAAGAGCTGTGTGCTCAGCTTGAAGATATTCCTCTGATGAGAGGATATACTTTTAACGTGTGACTGCCATGTGAACAGCAGCAGCACATCTTTAGATGGTTGTCTATGTCAGTAAAGGCACACCTCCAGTTTTCAATACCTCACGTCCTCCCATTTTCTGGGGGAGAGTAATGTTTACAATGTAATGAGGGCCTAATCCAACAAAATGAGAGGCATCCAGAGATGTCGCTTTGTATTAAGTGACAAATCTATTGCTTATGACCAAACAGCTTCCAGTATTAGGGGAGTGCTGGATTGAACATCCCCACCCCATTAAAAGATCTAGCACTTACCTTCACATTGGGCTCTTCAGTACTGAACTTGTGCCATTATAACTGACAGAGCACTGAGGGGACTGTAAAATCAATCCAGCTGAGATGATAATATATCCTTTCCCTATTCACAGCTCCTTTTTTAGATTCAGCTAAAACTAACTTTTGATGCTTGTGTGTAATGCAGGATGAAGTGGTGATCCAGGGACTTGGAAGCTGGAGAAAAGACAGAAGCTTGGTTTAAGAAGCTTAAATCCCATGGGTAGATGCTGTTATTCATGGTTAGGATTTGCTAATTGAGATGTCAGCAGATCTCCTAAAGAAACTGTCCAGCTGTGAAATCCATCATTAGCAGAGTGTTGAAAGAAAGGCATCTTCAAGAGCCTCTAGCTGAGGTGGCATTCACCTGGCTCAGCCACCCAGACAAGATGCCAGCAATGGGAGCAACTCCTTTCTTTAAAATGCTTCCAGTGTTGTACTTTCCTCATTTTCATGGCTTAGTGATCAAATTAAGTCCTTAGTATTATTGCAACTTTTTCAAGGACGATGCACTTTCAGTGACTTAGTTTTTGTGAAATATTTACTAGGTTTTGCAGACAATTACATTTTTAAATGATCCTTAGTTTTTGTGAGCCAGATCTCAGTCAAATCCAGAAGAAGTCTATCCCTTCCCTCCTATTGTCTCTACAGGAAAGATTTCTGAGAGAATACCAAATAAGCAAGTTGGAGAGGGTGACCCATGGATGTGTTTCAGAATTTACCCCATTTAGAATGAGAAAACAGAGGTGAGATTGTGGCTCCACAGAGTTGCAAAAACTGTGATTGGCAAAGAACCATCTGAGGTAGGCTAACACAAATAAACCACGAAGTGGGATGTGAGAGGAAGAGCAGATGCAGGATTGTCCTGGTTTCAGCTGGGATAGAGTTAATTGTCTTCCTAGTAGCTGGTAAGGTGCTATGTTTTGAGTTCAGTATGTGAAGAATGTTGATAACGCTGATGTTTTCAGTTGTGGCTAAGTAATGTTTACTCTAAAGTCAAGGATTTTTCAGCTTCTGATTCCCAGCCAGCGAGAAAGCTGGAGGGGCACAAGAAATTGGCACAGGACACAGCCAGGGCAGCTGACCCAAAGTGGCCAAAGGGGTATTCCATACCATGTGACATCACATCTAGTATAGGAACTGGGGGGACTGGGAGCAGGTGAATTGCTGCTCGGGGACTAGCTGGGTGTCGATCGGTGGGTGGTGAGCAATTCCACTGTGCATCATTTGTATATTCCAATCCTTTTATCATTACTGCTCTCACTTTATTAGTGTTATCACTATCATTATTAGTTTATTCTTTTTATATTCTGTTAAACTGTTCTCATCTCAACCCACAGGTTTTACTTTTTTTTCCCCGATTTTGTCCCCCATCCCACTGGGTTGCAGGGGGCAGTGAGTGAGCGGCTGCACGGTGCTTAGTTGCTGGCTGGGGTTAAACCATGACAAGGATATATGCGTACCTAGAATCAAGAAGAAAATGCACTAGCCTTCAGTTCTCCCCAACATGTTAAGAAAGCAAGATGCTGAGATTATCTTCCATGATCACTTCTTCTAGTAAGGTGATGAGGTTGAGGGGCAGGGTAACCTTATGTCCTTTGCTGTGATAACTTATTGACCTTTACAATAATTGTAGTTGACTTTGCACTGTGAGATGGTGGAAATGTACTCATACATAAATGAATGGCTGTCTCCTGACCATGAAAGTGTTTGTGTGTTTTTTGAGGGGAAAGTTTCTGCAGGTTTCCTCTGGGCTTTGCTTTTCCTAAACTGGTGCTGGAAAGCTCATCCCACTGCCTTGGTGGAAGAGAAATCAAAGGGAATCATTACAGTTGTGATGAGCGTATGAAGCACTTTGCAAAAGCAAGGCAAGTCTGTGGAAAAGGAAGGGAGCTACCATAGACCAAACAAAGGTAAGCACACTGCATCTCTGAAGGGCTCTGCAGACACTCAGATGCAGTTGAAGCGAGATGTGTCATTTGGGCTGAGAGCACACCTTTGCTCCAATGCAGCCTTCTGCCTGCATGGAGGAATTGTCCAGCTGCCTTATGGGACTCACAAGGGGACTAAAGGACTCCTGGCAACTTGGCCAAGCCAGATGTTTGAAGTGTGTGTGGTTAACCTAAAGGTAATGTATCCATTACAGTGTTTTTCCATTTGACAGTTTGCAAGAGTCTTAAAAGCTTAACTAGTAAGGAGGAAAAAAGGGGTCTCAGTCACAAAGTAAGATTTAGATGGGGTTTGGGAGAATTCTGGATTCAAAACTTGGTTTTGTCACAGACTTCTTTGTAACCTGTGTGTGGCTTTTGTAATGTGCCATTTCAGTTTCCCAAAGGTTGCTCTACAGGAGTATTAAATAATGTTAAACCTTTTAAAAGGTATCAGATATGCTTGGCCGTTTAAGATTATTAAAGGAATACGTATACTGGCATTTGTGAAACATTTATGCATAAGGAATGGGTTGGTTTCAATATTTTTCCCATATTAACATTTGATCAATCCAAACAGTTACTTTACATTATTTTCCCTTGGTTTAAGAGGTTTTGGGCTTCCTGTTAAGTCGATATTCCCATATTGCAAGTGGAGTACTCCACTGGAGTGTGGAATGACAGCAATCAGGGAACAGTTGTTTCCTAATGTTTAGATTTTAAAGTGGAAGTTCAGCTGATGTCAGTAAATCCATCACAAAAGGATAAAGCATCTGATTCAGTGTACATCTCACTCCTCAGTAACTCTCGTCTACCACCTCTTTCCTCTACCAAGAAACTTTGTGGAAAGTAAGTTATGGAAAGGGAAGATGATTATAATTTTTAATTAAGATTATATGCAATTATGCTTGAAATCTTGCCTTCTCTTTTTTGCTTGCTGTATGCACAGCACTGTGAAATAAAATAAAATATGGTCTGCCTATGTTTCTACAAAAGGATTCCCTTCAAAACTGTCTAAAGCCAGTTAGCTATGTCTCTTTGCCTGCAGCAAGAATATCAACACATACTGTAAATCTTCCCGGTTCTCTCATTTCCTTTGGCTGTTTAAATTGCTTTGAGGCAGTGAGTAGCAAACAGAAAATATGTGATTGCATTCTGTATGCTTCCATAATTATGATGCTTTTCTAAATGAAAAAGATTATACTTTTCCACTTTCTTGCTTTGTCCCTTTCTCAACAATTGCTCATTATGTGAGAGACAACTTTATGCCACTTAAAGCAGTCACACATTCTTTCACCTGAAAACACTTCTGTTAGTAAAAACTGATGCAACAACCCTGCCTGCCCAGCCTGCAGCTCCTCCTGTGGATGCCAAGGCAGGGTTGCTGGGTCCAACCACTGTGGTGCTCCCTTCCAACAGCCGGCTCTTCCTCGCTTCCTCCCTCGTTTATAAAGTTAATCACACCCAAAGTGCTTACTTCTCCCTACAGGCAATAAAGAGGAAACTATTTAGCTGTAGATAGCCATCTTCCAGATTTCTGTACTTGGGTTGTGAACCACACCTAAAATAATAAATGTTGCCCTCATAACTAGAGTGGCAAAACTGAGTTTACTGTACATCAATGAGAAGTCCTAAGCTGGCTCTGGCTAGTCCTAGTTTTAGTCTGGACACCACAAAGCCAAGCTGCCATTAGTTCTGCAGTTCATTCCCAGGTCCTAGTCCTGTGTGTTGCTGATATTCATTCATTAACTCACAGGTTCTTCACCACCATGACCTATGGGATTGTCTTCAAAAATAAAATGGTGTCATTTAAAGGATTATGGGACCCTTCCCAAAAGGCAATATTAATTCTAGTGAATATCCAGTGAAAACTGCATTAGGTTTTTCTTCTTCTGCTCTAGCTAGTTGTCCCACACCACCCCATCAAGCATTTCATCCTTAGTCACCCTGATATGCTTTCATGCCATACTTCCACAGCATAAAATGCGTATTTTGAATTTCACACTGCAAAAATACTACTCTACAATAAAACCACACAGAATTTTGCATTATGGGAGCTTAAAAAACCCCGAGGAAAAATCATTATACTGTCTTAGGGTCACAGGAACTCAGGGCTAAGTACCTGATATCACGGACCAGTCCAGTCTGTTCTTGAGGAGGTTAAACCCAAGAGCTGTGTGTAGTGAGCATCCTGCATTGCTCGCCTTCCAGGAGCTGGCCCTGGAGGGAATGCATATGTCAGTGATGCTGTAGAAAATAAGCCCAAGTTACTGCCAAGTTAACATTCACCAATGCAGTTGGAAAACATATGGGATATGGAGCTTGAAGCGTTCACATTTATTCTCAGGGTGCTGGTGGAGATTTGATACTGGACACATCAAATTTAGATCCTATCATCTACTCTGTCCACTTCTTAACTCTAATGTATTTTGATTTTCATTAATGTTTTCCAACAACATTGTGATTGCTCCTCATACTCTTATGAACACAAGCAGTTTTGCCCCCCAGAATAGCAATTACATGTTTCAGGATCTTTATTGCAAATTTAAAACATTCTTGCTTGTATTGAATACTTCCAACTAAAGCCAAATACCAACAGTACCTCATGCATGGACCCTGTATGAGGAAAACAACATCAAAAAGAAAAACTTCAATCTATAGCCCTGTTGAAAGATGGTTGTCAGGAAGCTGTGTTAGGGATGGGCCAAAGAAATCACTCTCACCACATACCGTAGTTCTCTACAGCAGACCTCTAACTGAGGTGGAAGTTGGGTAAGAGGAGGAGAATGTAAGTTGTGAGGGTCCTGTAGCATCGGTCACAGCCTGTCCTCAGCTCTATCCCTTCACTCGATGCCACTGCGCTGGGGATGCTGCTGTGTGGCCAAGTGGCTCTGTAGCCCTGCATGCAAGGGCAGGCAGGGGCCAGCTTCCAGGTCTTCTGCACCAGGGCTGTCAGCCTCCCTTTCACAAGTGCTGACAAAATAACTTGCTGTCAAACCCAGTGTTTATCTGTATGGCAAGATTATCTCTAGCCATCAGATTTTGAGTGTCTGCTAAAGATGAATTTAGGGGGGGGGACACGACTGTGAGTGTATAAATACAGTGTGATGATGGCAGCAACAGATCCTAGCAGCCTTCTGGATTACAGGCCACCTTGGACTTCATTCTCCAGACTAAGAATTAGACTTATCAACATCATTTTGTCCAATTATGGTATCAGGTGAGCTGTCAACATGCTTCAGTGCTGAATCAAGCTTTGTCAAGACAATTGTGTCTGATGAAACTAATGAAAGATTGATTATGGGTTTAGATGGAATATGAAATCAAAAGTTCAGTGGTTGTTTGTCATTGACACATGTATAGACCATTTTACCTCTCCTAAATTACAAAGTATGAACAGCTTTGAGTTAGGTAAAAAAAAGACAAAGGGAAATTATGCATATTTCATTGTTCTTTACAACAACCAGGATTTTTAATTACAGAAAACACTCATCAAGTATTAGCAATCAAATGTAGACAATACATAGCACAACCAAATAGAATGAATAATCTGAAGCTTTTCCAGACTAATAAGAATAACTAATCTCTGAATCAAAAGATAGTTGAATATTCTCCAGTATCTTCCCTGCTTTCAACTATTTAATCCAAGTACCTTCTTCAAATGAGAAAATCTATTTTAGCTGAAAAAAGCTCATGTTTATTAACACAAAAATTAGAGCACAAAAGCAACGGCTAGACAGGAATTTGCATAACTGAAAACTATGATTGTTTCATAATTTTCTTTGCTGGAAGATCAACTTTTTGTTTTACTTGTATCTTTTTTTCCCTTGACACTTTTCTTTTTCATTGCAATCCCCCAGAGTTTAACACAGCTCATTGGGGACAGCTGTCTGGTCTCAGCCCATGCTACTCTACTTTCAAGTATTTAATTGGCCTCAGAAGAGCATTTAGCTATATGTACTGCCTTTTTATCTATACATTTTTCTGAAAACTATGTAATTGATGGAATATAAAAAATATACAATTTCATGTGAAGTATCTGTAAGACAGGATACTGACAAACCTCTTGTGTTTAAGAAAAAAAAATATTTCTGATGAATCTAAGTGAGGAATATATACATACTTGTAAACCAAAAGATGTCTGATTTTATGCATTATTACATTCAAATGAGTAAACGTAGCAATTAGAACAACAAGTAATTTTAAAAAAGATATCTCTTGAATGTTTTATTATAAGAAATAAACTTTTCAGTATTTTGAAATAATATTAGCCCTAGTGATAAGGATACCATCTTGTGAAATATATATAGAATCTTACATAGTCATCATAAAATGTATTTCTCAAAGGTGTCTCCTCTCAGGGAACGCAATCCGTTTTAGTCACAGTGTTTCACACAGAATTGACATGACTTCACTTTTATTTTTGAAGGCCCTGGAAATATAGATATAAAGATGACAATGTGAAAAAAAGTTATGTATGCCATAGCTCTTACATAATTTTCAGCTTGGAGTATAAATAATAGCTCTTATATTTTAGATTTTTTTTAAATTCGGCCAAATGTTCAGCTTACATAAACCAAATCACCTGTTCTATACTACATCTGAGCCTTGTGACCTCAGTATCAGAAAGTATATTTATGTGAATCATAGTGTTGATCTTCATGTTTATCTCTCTGCCACACTTCTCTTTCTTTTCCTCTCTTTAAATGACAAATATTTTATACCCTTTCAGTTTCTAAGTGAATAGTCTGCTAGGCACGACTGACAGTGCAGTTGTATATGTGTTTATCTGCTTTCTGTTACTTTTACTTCTGTTACTTTTCTGTTACAAAGTGTGTTTGGTGTCAGTCACAAGATCAGTTTGATCCATTTGAGACAAAAAACTTGGGTTTTGTACATACAGAGACCTACTGCATGGATAGATAGTTACTGTAGCACAATTCTTATTATTGGCATGGTAAACTAAAGGTTAAACATGCTCAAATTTAATTTTCAAAATAAGACTCTAAAATCTTTATTATTTTCCAAAATCAGTAACAATTTGAGCACCTAATCTGAGTCTTTGTTAAATCTTTGCATTTAGGAGGGGAATAATTTCATAATACAGCATTTGCAAGGGCACAAATGGTGGTGTGATACACTCTGCAGGTTAGCAAGAGGTTTTCCATCCTCTCCATACACTGACCTGCAGGATGAGCAGCAAATAACGGGCAGCTGTTGATGTCGCACTTTTAAAGAACACAATGCATTTAAAACAGTGGAGGTGAAACCTCTTTGCACCAAAATCAATAGCAGTTTGAAGGGAATCAGAATATCTGCCGGAACAAAGAGAAACAATCCATAGGAACAACAGAGTAGTCCTCAGTAAAGCTAACCATTGAAAGCAAATTGGGAGAGTGATTTAATATTAAAACTGAATTTATTTAGATTTTTAAAAAATAAATAATTATATTCTTTCTACATAACTGTCCTGTAATTAGCAAAAAGTTTAAAATCTCCTCTAGGATTTAGTACAGATACAGACAGGCAGCGTATGGCCACAGATTTCAGGCTACTGCTTCAGCCTAGTTATTCTGCCCTCAGCCAAAGGAAGGGAACAGTGCCTGTGACAAATCTGCTGTGTTTCTGGATCTCTGTGCCCAAGGGTGTGGGTAAGAGTGGGAGATGGCTGCAGAAAAATGAGAAATATTTGATATTTTTTTTCTGGGAATTGAGAGTGAGTTCCAAAAGACTGCAATTTAAACTGGATTCCAGCCTTTGTAGTCCTCAGAATTCCCTCAATTTAAATTGAAAGCGGCACATAGAACCCATAACAAAATGCTATTGCACTATGGGTGGAAAAAAGTTGTTTGGAAAACATTGATGTGAGTAGCTTTTAATATCCTACTGCCAATCATCAACAATCTGATTCAAACTGACTGCAGCCATATTTATTTACTACACTTTAAAGAAGTCCTAGCTAATTCATTGTTTTAAACTTTTCTTCACATTATATTAGTGACAAACCTCTGCTCTTCTCTCTGACTGGAATTTAAATAGGTGGCAGGCTTTCTGTGCCTCAATGCCTCTCCAATTCTCCTTGGTCTTTTTAACACAGCCCTATTTTCACGAATGTTCAGAAAAAAATCGAAATACTTAAGTCTCTGCATTATACAATACTGATTGCCTGTTGCTGTCACTTCCTTTCTACAATAACCTTATTGTAATAAGGTGACCAGAAATGCTCACAGCATATTAAATATGACCTCATTAAGGGGTATAAATGTTCAACTACTATTGCTTTACTTATATATCACACTATGGGTCAAATCAGCTTTTGGCTGTGTGCATGGACTTCACTGACCTAGTAGTTATGAGAGCATAATTTGGCTGACTATCTCCAGTGACCACTTAGTGTTAGTATTTTTCTGTTTGTTTGCTATATGGAAATTAGGGTGGGAAAGAGCCTAGAGCAATATGTCATCTGTTGTGGAAGCATTTTTGGTCCTTACTATGATACAAATGCAAAACATGACTGCAACATTTATTAGTGCAATTCTAAGGATGGGCTGGAACTGAGTGGCAGAGCTGCTGCAGGCTCCCTGAGAAATAAAGAAGACAACCAGGTTTGGCTCCCTCTGCCCCCCTTCCTTGCAGGCTTTGTTCTCCCAGTTGCCCTGTGCTGGCACACCGTGCTCCAGATTATGTTGGACATACCTTCAGGTTTCTGTCTTCCAGTTAAGCTCTTCTCCTGTGCCACTCACCTGAGCATCCCTAACTCATGAGTTTGCCAAATTTCTTCTTTTGTGTATATTTGCATTTTCTATCCTGGATGTGATTCTAGTGTATACCCAAGTAGGAGACAATATATAGCCTTAGTCCATGCTGTAGGCATCATCTTTTCATCATCACTTTAATTCTTTTTCCATCTATGCCAAAGGAGCTCAAGAATATTTTGCATTCTCAAAGGGAATAAAAGCATGCCGGAAAGATTGAATGGTTAAGAATACAGCCAGCAGTAAGCAGCACACTTCCAAGTGCCCACTTCTTGGCTTGCAGTCCTGCTCTTTTGAGAGCTCATAGTCTACAAGGAACTGTCACAAATAGATATAAAACATGCAATACACTTTTGAGCTCATTTACATCCTATGATATGCTGCATGATTATCATCTAACCTTTTAATATGTTACATACAAGTTGCATGGAATATATAGTATCTTTCTAAATTAAAAATGGATGCTAAACACCTGCTATAGAGGATAAACTACACAGTCATCAGTCATACACAGTTCAACTCACTGGCTCTGTTTCCTTGCTAATAATAGAACTAAATGTTCTACAGAAGTTTTTCAAAGCACAAACAAGAATATGAGGAGGAAATATCTACACATACCCACTAAATAATTTCCGTTTTAATTTACCTAAAACATATGATCCCTTTAAAAATCATGAAATGAAAATGCAAAGCCAATGCAAATCTTGTAGTGGAATTTCTATCTACAGAGAGATCAAAAGCATGTCTAGATTTCCCACCAATCACAAATATTCTGCTACCCAGCAGATTAGATTAAAAGGATTTGTGTGGTCACTACTGCTTTCCCTGCTTCAAAATTGTATTCTGTCATATCTTGGTAAGCATGATTTGAAGAACTGAGAGGGCAGCAAATCAAAACAGCGACAAAAAAAATGCCATGGCATAGAAATGGGTTACTGAAGAAATCACAGCAAATATACTTCATCAGGAACAATGTCAAGTATCAAATAGGAGAGGAAAACATCTTCCTCCAGGCAGTAGAATGTATATTGGTTTTAACCAAAGCCAGCAATGGGAATTCTGTAGCTAAAAATTAGCTGACCAAATTCAGCAGCACAGATCAGAACAGAATCTTCTACAATCATTCATAGAAATGATGCAGATTCAAAATGAGCATCAAGAACATTATTCAGGTGCAAACCATAGCAGATCATAAACTAGACTGTAACCAATATTCATTGATTCACACTGAGGATGAACCCTGCCTTGTGAAAGGATGCAAAATCTCCTTTCTCACCACCTGCTTTTCCTAGGCATTGCAGAGCCAGTCTGGTAGCAAACCACATTTGCTCTCCAGGCTTGGGGCTCATCTGCTGCTGGCCTTCGCGGAGACAGGACCAAGAAAGAGCCAGTGACTTCAGAAAGTGAGCTCATTTCAAAAGCACCTAAATCCTGTGCAGGGGATGCAGAAAAGGCCAGGAGCCTTCTGTCCTTCTGTTCCTTTTTATATCCAGGCATGTAGCAGATATGATCTGGTCTAGCAGACAATGAAACATATCTCAAACTGGGTGCTTGGAACAAAGCACTGAAGTCATCTTAGCATCGTGAGCTTTGGGTGTGAACACAAATGAATTTCAGAAATAGGACAAGTAGCTTCTTACTTTTAAAGAAGGATACTCTGGAAAAGCAAAACTTAATAGTTGATGTGTAACTTGGATGTAGCTGGCAAAAAATAGCAAGAAAGAAGTGGAAATGGTAATAAAATCTACAAAACTTTTCCACTTATTTAAGTTGATCGAGTACCTGACTTTGCATATAAATTAATTTCATTTCTAATCTAAGAGAAGATATGATGATATGGAAGAACTAAAAAAAATTATGAAAATAATACGTTTAGTGAGTCTACTCTTTTCATCTGATTAGTGAATTTTCTGAGAACATACAACACTTGTTTTAAATTTGCTTAGTTTTTTACATTTTTTAAAATAAAAAATTCCCACCTTGTGGATTGTTTAGTCACCTACAATTCCTTATTATGGCTGTGATTTTATACCTAAGCACAGTGACCAGCATTGTTTCTTTTCCTGTGGCTGACCTTTATAAACCATAATTGGCTTTCACGCAAATTAATTTTGTTTAGTCACCAAAAAATTTCTTTCTGTGATTAAATAAATCTTGGGTGTTAGCCAACACAAATCTTGATTTGCTTAAACACTTCCAAAAAACATTAGAAAGGAATGCAAACATAATCAACAAAACCTTTTAATTAGAAATTGTTTTCATATTTATTCATTTTTTATTCCTTTTCACTCAGTTCTAATATATGACTACTCAGTGATTGTACTCCTGTAATATCTCAGTTTGGAAAAGTTTTATACTGTAATATCTCAGTTTGGAAAAGTTGTATAATACAAATTATTTCCTCTTTTCTGCTACCTACTTAAAATTTAAGGAATTATTGCAATGATACCTTAACCTTTGTAACTTTACATTTCCCCCTCTAATCTTTGTCAAAGAAATTCAGACAGTGATGTAAAATAGATAGCGCCTGACTAGTTTTAAGCTTGCATGAGATGAAAGTTTCTTTTTACTTAGAATTTCTGCAGAAAACTCTTTTTCAGACTGAAAGTTGCACAGGCTAGGTAGGCAGCACAGAAAAATAGTCTGAAATAGCTCAAATACAGAAATGTGGAACTTTACAATGTCTTAAAACTTCTTCCCAGAGAAAACTTTGACATCCTAAAATACATATGTAATTGTCACAGACCAGATTTTCATATTTCATATTTGTCTGTTCTCTTCTATCCCAACATCTCATAAACTTGAAAATGAAGGACTAAACAGATCTATATGCTCTAGCAAAAGGCACTAGGTGGATAGCCCATGGCCACTGGAGACTACGGTAGAAAGCATTGCAGTCTTCAGAACATAAAAGACTAGAAGAGCATTATGTTTTTCAACAAAATGAAAAACATATCTATATATAGACTGACTGATACTGGAAAGACTCAACAGTTTCTGGAAACTGACAACAGTAGCTAACCACAACCTATTGGTACAGCCACATTTTATTTTAAAATCCTTCTTGTTATGTCTGTCTTTGTCTATTCTCCATTTCCATTATTTAATACACCCATTTGTGATATCCTGTACATTTATCTGCCAGGTGGAAGATTATTTCACTGTGGTTGCTAATCATTTGGTATAGCATGAAGGATAGCTGATCCTTAATGAGAGTCTCTTAAAAGTTCTGTTCATAGGTTATCCTGGTTAATATAAATTTTATGGGGTAGCACAGTTGTGTTCCTCATCTCCTTTCATTGCTAGGAGCATTTATACAAAGCACAATAATATTAGTAATATTATTTTATGTTTGTACAGTATTTTCCATCTGAGCTGTTTCAAAGCAATTATGAAAAATATTTAGCATGCAGTAGGTCTGTGAGGAGACTTCTGATTTCCAGTCTTATCTCTGCACAGTTGGGCCCATCTTTCTCATCTGTCCTGTAAGCTGTTGGAGTTCATTATCACCAGTTAAAAATAGCTCATCATACAGCTCAGATCATGTAAACAGATAAAATTACGCCAAACTCATATAATTTAGGTCAATTTATGCCAACAGTTTGGTTGATATAATAATTTCCCAGGCTGTGGTTTTTGTAATCCAGAGAGACTATTGATGTTTATGGATGTCTCCAAAAGGGAGCTGATTCCCTTCTTCCATCACTCTCCTGTCCCCTCTTTCAGTATTTGGTTCATTGTTAGAAACTTTCCTGATCTGTGAGATGGAGCAGTGAACAAGGTCCCCTGCCTGGATAAAGTTTTATCTTTAGGAGCAGTGAGGTGCAGTCTATGCTTTTCTTCTTTGACTTAGAAACACGGAATAATTTAGCTAGTAAGAGCCCTTGGATCTGAGGTCCTGCTCAAAGCAGGTCTAGCTCCAAAGTTACCCTGTCTTGCCCATAGCCTTGACCATCTGAGTTTTGAATATCTCCAAGGACACATGTTGCACAGTTTCTCTGGGAAACCTGTTCCTGGGTTTAACTACTCTCACTGTGAGGACACGTTCCCTCATACCTAATTCGAACTGGCTACACATGTGCTAGCACGGTCCTGATGAAGGCTCAGTTTTGTTGCTACCAGGACGCACTGCTGTCTCCTGCTCATCATGTGTCTGCCAGCCCCCGTGTCCTCTCCTTCCCAGCTGCTTCCCAGCCGGCCGGCCCCAGCCCACACAGGTGCTTCATGGGTTATTCCTCCACAGATGCAGAGCTCTGCATTTGGTCTTGTTAAGCTGCATGAGGTTTCCGTCAGCCCATCTCTCCAGCTTGTTAGGGGCCCTCTGAATGGTGGCCGTGCACCCCAGCATACCTGCCACTCCCCCCAACATGGTGGAGCCCACAAATTTGCTGAGGATGCATGCCATCTCCTTGCCAAATTGCTAATGAAGATGATGAATAAGATGAGCTCCCGTGGTCACCTCTGAGGATGCTGCTTGTAAGCAGCTGCTGGTTGCACTTGGGACCACACTCAGCAGTTCAGCCAGTTTTTTCACCCACTTTATAGTTCATCCATCCAGTTCACTTTTTCTCTCCAAGAACAATATTTGCAAGAAACCCTCATTCCTTATAGATTTAGAGCTGGATTCTAATTATTCTTTATTCATTTACTAGCCCTACCTTTCCTAAACCTGACAGATTTACGAAATCAGGTATAGCAGGTACAGAAAACTAAAATTATTGACAAAAAATGCTTTCATTTTCTTCTCCTCTCTTCTTTTTTTTAATGAATGAGTGTTCTAACTATGGGAAACTATGGGCAAAACACAGCTCACTGTCACTGTTTGTGAGAGAGATGCTGCTCCTGTGCTGTCAGAGCTGAAGAGCTCCCTCAAATCCAGCCATGGCAGAGACGCTCTTCAGGAAGGGAACAGAAGAGCAGACAAGCTGCCTACAGGTGTTGCCACCCAGAGCTTAGGGCTTACCTTCTTCCAGGTTGTTTCTCACCCCTCTGTAATTACAACACACGTTTGCTCAGCTATCTGTGGGGACAAGTGATTAGGTGAAGTAATCCTCTTCTGAAGTGCTGTAGATATTTCACTTAGTTAGGCTTTGAAAGGGGACAATGACAAATCAAACCCATGCTGTGTCTCAGATATGATATCCCTTGCTCTTCACAGAGAGCACTTCCAAGCCTGATTACAGATTTTTTAGAGTAAGTATAAATGACTCTGCTCCTTCCACTGGAACAAATGTTTTTTTCTCTATTTTTATTCTCCCCTAAAGAAAAAGCCTGTTTCAGTTGTATTTGGTATCAAAATTACCATCAAAACATAATCTGAAATGGTATGTAATTATTTTTTCATTTGCTGATCAGTCTTTGACAGACACGCCTGAAGGCAAAATAGATTCATATCCCTAACAACCTTCTAGCAGCTGAAATCTGTAAACAGCTTATACAATGTGCAAATTGCTATTTCAACAATTCAAGAAGGCTTAAAATAAGTCTCTGAAAAGTAAACTAACTAAATTAAACTCCAAATAGTGAACACATTTATCAGCAGAGAAAACTGGACACTTAATAAATCTCTTTTTAATTACATTCATTTTGTTTAAGGAAGTATTTAAAAATGAACAAAATGTGGGTTTGTTCTTCTAAATGGTGCACTGAAGTCAAAACAACTCCACCGACTTACTTCTAGAAACCATGAAAACTCGGCCATGCCATGAGGGTCAGAAACGGGAACTTAGATACCACCCTACGATACATATCCTTAGTACAGAGGACCTTAGAGACAAGTTGTGTTGTAAATAGCCAAAACTCCATTGAGTAAAACTGAGCTATGTCTTCTGCAGTAGCATATCCCTTGAGCTTTATTCCTGCAAGCTTTGCTAGAGCAGAAACATTTTGGATTTCACAGTGAAACTTACCTCTAGGAGTGCTATTCAAAGTTGAGATTTTTTTTTCGGAATCAGGAAACTGGATATTCTGAAGAATCTGATTAAATCTAGCATGTGAGTCATTAGGTCAACAAATGCAGAGAGAATATGTTTCACGTAGGCAGCTAGCTATCCTTAGGGACACATTGATGGTCTTAAATGTCCATAAAGAAGTGTTAAATAATCTATTCTTAGAATTTAGTACGAGGACCCAGCCATGCAGTCTTTTCATCGTCCCTTTTAGTTGTCCAGTTCCAGTAGTCTGAGGAACAGAAATCAGTGTTGAAAAAGGAAGAAAAAAAAGTTGAGTCTCAAGGGAGACAGGTCCTCTCCTTCCTCATCAGCTGAACTCAAACCACACAGCGCTGCGCTGCATTTCCCAGGGAGGAGATAGTGCAGCCAGGTGTGTGAGCCCCCCCTACACTGCCCAGCACACAGGACAGCCCCCTCACCAGCCTGTGCCCCACTGCTGGGCTGCATGACGAAGCTGGCTTGATGTATACCCAGAAGACAGTAAAGCCTCTTTGCTCCATGGACTGATAAGATCGCTATTCTTTGGCTGAAAGGAGAAGAAGATCCCTGTGTCCTTCCTGTGGTTAAATGATCCAAGTGTGTATGTCAGATTTGTAGCCTATTCACCAAGTAGTCCTATAACCATGGAGAAAAATATGGCATCACATCTACATCTACATAAAACCATCACAACTACTACCCAAAGTAGGAGACTGATCTCATTACATTCAGAAATGGTTTTGGTGCAATGAAAAGTAATATTTGCTGAACTAATGCAATACTAACAATAGTTATCAGATTATTATCAGGATGTTTAAATCTCTACATCTGCTGTTCATCTATGGATGAGACACCAGGTATTAATACTTTTCTCATTATGCGATTATCTGATTTCCAGATTTTGCAATGGAAGTTGGATGCCTTAGAAAAGCATCACATAAACACAACAGTATCTAAGTGGAGAGTTTTCTATTACAAGCAGTACCTATGTTTTAACTACAGCTGTATAACAGTGAATCAAAATACAGTGATCATCCAAAAGGTCAAAGTTAAATCTAGGGATGCACCCGTACAAAATGAAGCACAAGCAGATGCTGTCTCATGGGTTATGAAAATATATAATTAAACATTTTAGCAGACTTTTGTGTTCTCCATTAAGTAGAAATACACTCTGCTAGTTATGCTAGCAAAGCTTAAAGCATTTAAAGCCATAGCATTTCTTCAAGATTTAGCATGCATGATTCTCAGTTAACACTCCCTAGGTATTTTAAAAACTGAATTATCTATTCATGTTTAAATTCTGAAACGTGTTTCATTTAGGTTGCTAGTACAAAGTCTTACTGAAGCTTTTTGATCCATTTCAGCTTTAGCAAACATTCTGCACAGTATGCCAGCTGAAGGCCTTCCTGTTTGTCTTAATTCACTGTGAATAAATTTGTTTCTGCAATTAGCACACAGGCCCCTAAAGCCAGAAATACCCTAAATTATTGCTACAGTGCATTTTGGGATGTAACTAAATTACTAAATCTAAATACTAGAACTATGAACAAGAAGCTTATTCTAAGTATTAGGCAACTTGCAAGACAGAGTTGAAACTTCCCAATGGAAATATGATGATCTTTACACATTTTCACTAATGAGACCTACTTCAAGCAATGTGAGGCATTATGTAATATTAAAAAACTATAGGAGATAAAACAGCTTCCTTTTTAGAAAAAAACTTTTATATAAGCCTGTTGAAGCATATCTGTCAATTAACAGTACTAGGCTTGTTATTTTAAAGTCTTCCAGACAAGCACAGAACCTTTTGTCACTACTGTTGTGGCTATTTGTGGGAGCAAGCAAGAAATGTTGTGCGGGTTTAGAGCTTTCCTCAGCCTGTGGATGTGCAGATCAACAGAGCCGATTCCTCTTTGCATAATCATTTCATATGAAACACATGAACAGCACCAGGTGTAGGGAAAGCACATTTGGCCAGCGTTAGCTGGAGCAAATCTGGCTACTGTGCTGAAGGACAGAGGCCTTCCACTGACCCCTGGAGAGAGGTCTGGGAAGCTGGATGTACAATAGCAAGTCAGACTGCAGGCTTAGAGATGTGCATCGCAACATGCTTTGTCACGCGTAGGGAACCACAGGTGTTGCAAAACTGTGTCAGATTAATGGCAGAGTTAGGTATGACAAAATTATCTTGATGTTTCCTAAGAAAATATGACTCTCCCTAAAATGCCTCAAAAGTAACCAACTAGTAAGTGATGGAGGAAGTTGTAAAGTTGTCTGAGGTAAGCACACCAGGAAAAAAATGAATTTGTCTGCACTAACTAAGGTGAAAATTTCCTCATCAGTGTCAGGCATGAATTTGCAGTGCTGTTATACAAGAGACTGAATATTTATATTTCTTTTAAGTGTCACAAGGCAGTGACAACAGCAAATGAAAGATAATTGTTAAAGCAGCTTGCTGTTCAGGTTTTGGGGGAAATGCTACATCCATAGTAATAAATGAACTCCTCTGAGAGCACACGGGGCCATGCCCGCTGGTAGTTTCTGGGAGAAGAGTAAAGCAGTTTCTGAAAGCCTTAGCATTCCCTTGCTTTTACAGTTTTGTCACTACACCAGCATTTTAACATTGCATGAAACTTAATTTTTTTCATAATAGCATAATCTAAATTGACAGTTTCATTTCTTAAGTTATAATGAAATTTCCATATATGGTTCCACCTCCAGGCATGGCACCATCTGCAACACTGATTGTTAAGCAAACATTGCCACATTAGTCACTAGACAGGTATGAAAGGAACGTGGTCAAAATGTAAAAAACAAAATTAAGCAACAGATTGCTAGGGATAATAACTCTCTGAAGTTCATATTACCTAGACAGTTAAAACAGTGATTCTTACAATTTTATTAATCTGACTTTAAGTTTTTCATAATACATTAAATAGATGATCCCTTTTCTAATAACTCCATTTCTTATAACGGTCTGGAACAGATACTCTAAAGAATATGTCAAGAAAATAATAATATAGTAATATGTAGTGAAATTATACAATCATGCTACTGAGGTTTATCTCCTTCCTAATAGTAATAGTAATCTGAATGTTGTCATTATCCACAAGTGTTTATTTCCTCACTTTGTATTCTTTTGTTATTTTTATATCAACTTTAGATTGTCACAATATCTATGACTAGTACTACTTACTGGCAGATAGTAAGGCAGCAGCTCACCACCAATTGATCTGCCACTGAGGTCCCTGGGCAAGACGGATTTTGACCTGCATGATGGGCTTTTCTTCTTCTGGAAAATAGGAAGACAAAGGGGAAACCTAGTCTTGCACTTTTCAGGTGGACCTGTGTGAGCTACACATTCCTTTCCTGGGAGCTGGGAAAAGTTGCTGTATCCCATCTTTTGGACACAGCCAGGGAGTATCAGGGATTTGTCTTAGGTAGGTATGGCTTTGCTTTCAATCATTCTTTCACTGGCACTTTTTTTCTTTTTACATAAGGAAAGGGTGAGCAGAGTTTTCCTATTTACCCTCTCAGCACAATTTATTGCCTCAATTATTTCTATCATTGATTCATTTGTGCATGTCCTCTCCAGTTCTCTTTTCAGCATCTTTTAATAGATGGTCTTAATACTCATCTTTGCTGTCCTTTTTCTGATCCATCCATTTTTTGGGAGCAGATTCAAGATCTGTATGGTTCATGCATCCATTTTTATCAAGACAGTGAAACTTTCACTATTTTCCATTCCATTTCATCCTTTAGGTGGATATTCTAGCAATTTTTTCACTTTCTTAATGGATGGTGCACGTTGAAGAGCATTTTTTATTGAGCTCTCCACAATGACATCAAGCCTTTCCTCTGTGTGGTTGCAATTAATTTTGAATGAGGTGATGTGTATGAGTAATTCAAATGAACACTGTCAACATATTGCCGGCTTTGATGTGTTGTGCACTGTTCACTCAAATAGTTTTGTTAGCTTCCACTGAAATTTTGGAGATATTTCCTAGACTTTTGTTACAAGTATGTATTTGCCAGTTGTAAATTTGTCACCCAACAAATCAGTTCCTTTTCAAAGCATGCAAAGTTACACAAATCAGGATGAGATATATTAAATATAACACTCGTTTCCAAATGGAGGCTTGTGGCAGTCCAATATTATTTAGAGTGGTTGGAAGAGATACATCGTTAGATAGTAAGGTGTGTACAATTCATGTGCAATTTCACATTTTTCTTGAAGAATCATACCAATGAAAATTGAAAAGGTTCCAGACTGAAAAAAAATCTCAAATAAGAGAGCATTTTGCTTAAACCTGAAAATATCAGAGATATTTCCACCCCCAACACCAAGTCCATTTCAAAGCCATGTTGATGCGCACATTGAATGTATTTTAAATAGTCTAAATTTGGGGTGAAAATATGTTTCAATAGTTAAACTAGTCATTCTCTTCTGTGCAGAAAAATGACCATTTCCTCATTTTCTGCTTTTCTTTTCAGACAGATGAAGTTAACCTTACCACTGGGGTTTAGCTGGAGGAAGAGGTCCAGGTGAGGTACTATATGCCAGGAAAGATGTTGATCAATCAGAGCACACCAAGAAAGATCAGAATAAAAAAGCCTAGAAATAATGACCTTTGAAAAATTATAGGATGAATAGAGATTATTTAGCCTGATGGAGAAAAGACCACAGAGAACATACTAATAGTTCTGAAATACACAAAAATCTGCTTCCTGTAGGGAGGGTACATTATGTGCATAGAGAAGAAGCAGTGAGCTTAAATAACAGACAAAAATATTCAGTTTGGCTATTAGCAAAACTGATGAAAATGGTGGAGGTCTGGAGTTGATTTGGGATACCGTACAGTCTCCGCTAACACGTCTTTAAGAAGCAGTAAGACAAATATCTGTTCGGAGGGTCATGGATCTTGCTTTCAGGCATGAAGTTGAGATCAGAAGATTTTTGAGATGCCAATTCTGTGATTTCCTGCTTCTAAGTTCTGATTCTTATTAATGATGATGTTTTTTTCTGTCTCATTCCATGACCACCCATTTCTTTAGTCAGCTCTTGCAAGGGATCTTATCTTCCTCTAATTCTTTCTTTTAACCATCTAACATTTCTTCTGATTCCTGATGTACTAAGCAATGTAGTATCATTTGGGTTTCTGTCTTTGCCTATAATGCTATTCAAAAGTCATGCTTAGAGTTTCTAATTTGCCATTGTCGTGGTTTAACCCCAGCCAGCAACAGAGCACCACGCAGCCGCTCACTCACTCCCCCCCACCCAGTGGGATGGGGAGAAAATCAGGAAAAAAAAAAAGTAAAACTTGTGGGTTGAGATGAGAACAGTTTAATAGAATATAAAAAGAATAAACTAATAATGATAATGATAACACTAATAAAATGACAGCAGTAATGATAAAAGGATTGGAATATACAAATGATGCACAGTGCAATTGCTCACCACCTGCCAACCAACGCCCAGTTAGTCCCTGAGCGGCAATTCACCTGCTCCCGGTCCCCCCAGTTCCTATACTAGATGTGACGTCACATGGTATGGAATACCCCTTTGGCCAGTTTGGATCAGCTGCCCTGGCTGTGTCCCCTCCCAACTTCTTGTGCCCCTCCAGTCTTCTTGCTGGCTGGGCATCAGAAGCTGAAAAATCCTTGACTTTAGACTAAACACTACTTAGCAACAACTGAAAACATCAGTGTGTTATCAACATTCTTCTCATACTGAACCCAAAACATAACACTGTACTAGCTACTAGGAAGACAGTTAACTCAATCCCAGCTGAAACCAGGACAGCCATTCATTTTATTTTACTGTGAATACAATACTGAAATAATCACACTGCCAGAATATAGTGTAATGTCCCATAATGTATAATGATTCTCCTAATGGTTCAGGTTTGAAATGGAATAATTTTCCTAGACTAATCACCTCATCAAAGTATCATAATGGAAACCTCGAGTAGTCTCTGTAGCCTTGAACTCAAAGCATTACACCAATCTAAATCTCACAATTGACCTTCTAATGCCTCTGTAGTAGAAGCCTCAACAACCTTCAATTGAAATAATGTTGCCAATGCATATTCATATATCTCACATTATAACACTAATACAGCAAGGTCTCCACAAAGTTTCACTGATGCTCTCCTGAGACTATTACTGTCACGTGAACACTATTCTTGTGTGAGCAAGGAGTTCATGAAAGTGACAAATGTAACTATTCTCCAAGGTTGCACATTAAAATGGATGTCTTTGCAATGTTTCTTTTTTAAACTGAACAATTACACTCTATGCACATTCAGCAAATACTAAACTCACCTTGACCTTCAGTTCTTATGTGTAATTGGGGAAGTGCTCAGCTGGCTAATATGATTCCTATCCGGTTTGGTAATGTTTATGTCTGGTTTATTACTTAATTTAGATTTTATGTCAGTTAGAATTAGGTATGTCTTTGCTTTGAGGGATACAGGACTAACTGTGGTTTGGTTTTCAGTCTTAAATGGAAACTTCCCGGTTTACTTAATCATAAGTAAAAGAAGATGTAAGATGTTCCTCATGATAAGAGATGCAATATTTAAGTAGAACACAAATATTGTGAACGAATACATTGAGCTGGAAAGTGCTACGTTACCGCAGAAATGATATCGTGTGGGTGCTGCTTGAACATGCATAAAGCTTGTTGAAGACAATGAATTCCTTGCAGTGCAGAATGACAGAAAATTGTTGTCTCATTCGAGGGAAGAAGTTTGAAAAATCTCTCAGGAAATGCAGCTTTCTTATAAAGTACAGTTCTGCTCAAATTAAAACAAGATAGTCACCAAAGGTGGTGCCATTAATCCACGCTGACAATTTCTTTGCAAAATCAAGCTCTCCAAAGGCTTCAGAAGAACGGTATGGGTAAGTTTGTAATGGCAAAATGCTTCACGTATTAAAATGCTTCACTTAACTCTGAAACCTGAGAAACCTTACAAGAAACTGTGAAGAAATAAAAGAATAATTTCATCATTGCTCTATATTTATGACAATATATTATCTTTAGCCTTGTTGCCCAAGGCACAGTCAGAGAAAGTCAGGTTTTTAAAACTGTGAAATGTTTCCATTTTGTCAGTTCTAACTGACAGTGAAGCATTTGCTATGTATGCACTTTATTAAAATGCAGGAGAAGATGCACTGCTCTCCAGCCTGCCCTTGTGTCTTAATGAGTCTGTCAGAGAAGTACACTGAAATATAGCATTAATATAAGCGGCAAAGCAGAAGTAATAACTATTTCTGATAATTCCTGTATAATTCAGCAAGCCAAGCACAACAATAAGATAGCATTTCCAGGGTGCTAAAATAATCTAGACATTGTTTTTATTGATGGATTAAATAGATTACCATATAAACACCGACATTAAAAAAAAAAAGATAAAGTAGAAATAAAGCCACACTTCATATGTGATTTTTATTCAATTTTCTTTCAAAACCACAGAAGGTGAATATATCAGGAAAAGGATGAAGTAAATCTCCTTTTATTCAAATTCTGATGCTTAAAAGCCAACTTTTCTTACAAGAATGTGAATATTAATACACAAAGAATAGACTTTTAAAAATGGCAAAGACAAAGAGAGGCTCTAAGAAAATGTCTATTAAATTTCACGGTTTTCTAAATTGTCTTAACTCTCTTTTCTTTATATGTATCTGTTGCCTAGTAAGATCTCAAGCCATGACTCAGACTACTAGCAGAGTTTCTTTTGCAAGAACAGATCTGTTTAATATTTTCATTTAAGGATTTTTGGGCACAGACCTGGTTGCAAGGTGAGGGTAGAGTTTTTATATTCCCAGGTAGAGCAATATCTTTCTGGTAGTTTCAGAAGACCACACATACCATACCTGCTATACAAACAAGGAATAATGAAAACTTATGTTTTAAAAAGTAATTTCTTATATTAATAAAATACCATAATTTTAATACGTAATTTGACTAGTCCATGTCCATTTAATCTACTAACGGTTTTGCAGCTCTACCCTTAAAGAGTGCAATCTTTTTCTTTCCTTTAATCCCAAATTATATTATCCTTTCTCACGAGTTACAGTCTTCCTTCCTCTCCTCTACCTGTTGCCCAGATGACAATTAAACATTTATTTTCTGAACTTACAAATCCCCACAGCTCCTACACGTTTACTATTAAAATCCAGGTCTGGCTCAGGCAGAATATTTGCACTCTGTTTTTTCTTTCTAGTCTTCAGCTGTAGGGTCTGAGATACACAAATTTATTTTTAATTTCTCTGTGGAGGAGAACACATCCTCCTTCAATCATATCTCTGAGAGAGTTCATGAGATTCTGGGTAGCATCTCCTACTCACTGAAATGTCTCCTAATCTGTGCACTCTCAAATGGTGCAGAAACAAGATTTCTCATAAAATAGGTAATTCACTTAAACCTCCTTTAACTGCCCAGCCCCACAATTAGGCCTAGACTCCCGGCCCATTTAGCCACAATTCTGCTTTTCCTCTCTTAGCACTTCATTGCTATATTATCATCTCAATACTTATTCCTTTGTCTCCTGTTGCATGTTAACTATAGTGGGTGAACAGGAACATGAATAACTCTCTGGACAGTGACTATGTTTTCTTGTATTTGTCAATACAAAGCATAGCTGTTCTGGTTTCAGCTGTGATAGATTTAATTGTCTTTCTAGTAGCTGGTATAGTGCTATGTTTTTGAGTTTGGTATGAGAAGAATGTTGATAACACACTGATGTTTTCAGTTGTTGCTAAGTAGTGTTTAGTCTAAAGTCAAGGATTTTTCAGCTTCTCAAGCCCAGCCAGTGAGAAAGCTGGAGGGACACAAGAAGTTGGCACAGGACAGAGCCAGGACAGCTGACCCAAACTGGCCAAC
The DNA here is from genome assembly GCF_900496995.4 of Aquila chrysaetos chrysaetos. Classification (NCBI taxonomy): domain Eukaryota; kingdom Metazoa; phylum Chordata; class Aves; order Accipitriformes; family Accipitridae; genus Aquila; species Aquila chrysaetos. The sequence continues at coordinate 55,491,777 of NC_044007.1, forward strand.
GGGATATTCCATACCATGTGACGTCCCATCTAGTGTATAAACTGGGGGGAGTGGGGGCGGGGGAATCGCCACTCGGGGACTAACTGGGCGTTGGTTGGCAGGTGGTGAGCAATTGCACTGCGCATCATTTGTACATTCCAATCCTTTTATTATTGCTGTTGTCATTTTATTAGTGTTATCGTTATCATTATTAGTTTCTTCTTTTCTGTTCTATTAAACTGTGCTTATCTCAACCCAGGAGTTTTGCTTCTTTTCCCAGTTTTGTCCCCCATCCCAATGGGTTGCGGGGGGAAGTGAGTGAGTAGCTGCATGGTGCTTAGTTGCTGGCTGGGGTTAAACCACGACAATAGCAAACCTTTGCTTCCTGGAAACTGTTGCAGTTTAAATATCTCCAGGAACTTGTGTGTTTGCTTATTATCAGGGTGTGCTGGTTTTGGCTGGGATAGAGTTAATTTTCTTCATTGCAGCTAGTATGGGGCTGTGTTTTGGATTTGTGCTGGAAACAGCGTTGGTAATTCAGGGATGTTTTCATTACTGCTGAGCAGTGCTGACACAGAGTCAAGGCCTTTTCTGCTTCTCACCCCACCCCACCAGCGAGTAGGCTGGGGGGGCACAAGCAGTTGGGAGGGGACACAGCTGGGACAGCTGACCCCAACTGACCAAAGGGATATTCCAGACCATACGATGTCATGCTCAGCATATAAAGCTGGGGGAAGAAGAAGGAAGGGGGGGACGTTCGGAGTTACGGTGTTTGTTTTCCCAATTAACCGTCACGCATGATGGACCCCTGCTTTCCTGGAGATGGCTGAACACCTGCCTGCCCATGGGAAGTGGTGAATGAATTCCTTGGTTTGCTTTGCTTGCGTGCACAGCTTTTGCTTTACCTATTAAACTGTCTTTATCTCAACCCACGAGTTTTCTCACTTATACTCTTCCAATTCTTTCCCCCATCCCACCCAGGGGGAGTGAGTGAGCAGCTGTGTGGTGCTTAGTTGCCAGCTGGGGTTAAACCACAACACAGGGGAAAGGGGAAGAGCCACAAACTGATGACAAAGAAGGAATTTTGTTGAATAATTCATTGACATTTCAGTAAAGCAATTTACCATGGCAGTCAGTCCAGTTTCTTATTCAAGGCAGACTCTTTGACCTACTCTATTTCTAGGCATTCTTACAGTTCTAGTAATTAGTAAAGTCACCTCTCTGCAAATTGTTAAGATTGTGAAGAGACTGGGTTCCTTACAAAACAATGGTATTCTTGATAATACCATATTTGAATAATTTCTCTCTTCCTCCCTAACCCTACTTCAATGACCATCCTCTCCTGAGAGGTCTCTGAAGGTCTGCTGATATGGTTTTCTTTGATGAAATTAAGATAGCATGGATGGCTTTTGATCCAAAGATTTTTAGGACATTGGAGTTATCCATGTAAAAAAAAATAGGCTCTTTTCAAAGACTATCCCTCTTGAAAGACTTGTTTTAATAAAAGCAAGTATTTTAACATTTCAGCTCTGTGTGCCTCGCTTTCTAAGTGGGTATATTTGTAACGTGTCAGGATATCACTGTCTATCTGGGATCATTTGGCTAACATAATTTAAAGAGTGATCTGGTTTGAAAATCTGCAGAAACATTCAAACAGGCAGGAAAATTCCTTCTTTGGAAACTATTAACATGAGGCTTTTGGATCAGGAACATAATGAAAAGTTACTATTCTCTCAAATAAAAGAATAAAACCAAACATATAAAATAAAAATAAAGCACTAACTGAACAAAAAATCTTCAGAAATTTTTTTTTTTTTAAAAAAAGACCTTCTCTTGTGACATTTCCCATTGGAAAAAAAAAAAAAAGCTAGAATAGAGTTTTCTGTCACTCAATCTCAAACATGAAAGTTTCAGGTGATATTATTATGTATTTATAGTTCAAGCTATTATGGCTCTCTAGTTGCAATACTATTTGTTCAAAAAGAGATAAAACTCATCAAGGAAAATGCAACACTTGGAAAACATATAACAGCCCTGCTGTTATCACAGGGGGAAGAATGAAAGTAAAACTGCAGCTAATATAGACTTCTGGGAAATAAAGCACAGTGTAATGGTAAATCTAATAGAGCTTCTGAATTTATTTGAGCAAGGCGATAAGGTGACTTGATGATGCTGCATATAAATTAAGGCACGTCTGGTAGATGTCAATGATGGTGAAGTGTATACATGAGAGACACACATTTTCCAACTTCCCTTTGAAAGCTCTAGATTCCTGAGTCAATACATCCAACCATGACTTTGGCAGTTTGCTTATAATTGAACTGCTTTACATCACAAGTTCTGGGGAAAAAAAAAAGGGGGCGGGGGAGTCTCTCAAGCTCCATAAAGAAACATATTTTTAATTTGTCATGCTCTGCCCATTAAAATGGTTCAACCTGCTGAATATAAAATTTTGTTGTTCTACAGTACAGATGGGCCAAATGAAGCTTGCCTTCCTTCTTCTGGCAACTTAATCTCTTACCAAGTGGAAATCCTGAAGCAAAAAGTTATATGACATATATTTGAATATCTAAAATTAAATTTATAGCCCTTCAAAGGATGCCTAAGTATGCCATGTGGGGACACACTAATGAAAGAAAACAGATCATATTTGTAAGTAGAGTTGGGACAAGTTAGGACTAAGAGTCAAATGAGAGTGTTAGAAGTCACTGCTTAGACCTTTACAGTTTGTCATCTGCATAAATGGTTTATCCAGGGAGACCAACCGTAAATGAATTATCATTAATATGATACATATTGTAATTCTGATCATAGGGGATGTTCAACAAATGGACAGTATAATTAAAAGGGCAAATAGCCTATTTTTTTCCTAACTAATCCTACTTTAGCAAATCAAGTAAGCTGGCACATTTAAAATACCGTTGAAAGGAAACATAAAAACTTGCTCCATACAAGTGTGTACAGTGTGAATAACTGCTGCATAACTAAGAGCTTGAAGATGTCCTTCCAGCAATAACCAATTCTAAAAAAACCCACATCCTTTCAGTAAAAAATTGAATAAGGATGGCAGAGAAGTTAGACCAAGTGTCTGACCTCTTGGGAGGCAGGCGCCAATTCTGACATTCAGAGTGAGGGCTCTAAGTCACAGTCCTAAGCAGTTTTATCATGCGCCCATAGAGGCATGGCCTTTAGCAAAGCTCAGGCAGGTCTCTGAGCTGCCCCTGAGCTGCAGTAGCCCCCAGGCAGGCCACAGAGCCCCTGCGCTGGCAAGGGGGCTGCCAGACTCATGATGCTTTCTTTACTCTTGCAGCGGGCCTGGCCTGACCTCATTGCTCAGGGACTGCAACACACTTAAATAAAGAAAACAGACTGCAGGTGTCAAAGGGCCCGATCCTCTGAGAGCTGAGACTTGCAGGATGAGACCCTTAGCAGTCGACCTGGTTGACCCCCATAGAAGTTGTTCTAAAAATTAACAGGGTAAAGACACAAACAAGCTTTTAGAAAGAACAGGTATAGTTAGGGAGACAAGCTAAATATCAGATATTCATAACCAAGCAAAGAGACAGATGTCAATGAAGTAAGCAAAATCATACATAACACAAATATCAACCAAAGTTACTATTACTGTCTCACTAGATGTAGGATGATGCAAACATATTACATGTAAAGATCATAAGGAAGCACTTTCACAAAAGGTCTAGTCTGGAGAATAACTTATTAGAATAAGTTGCTGAGCAAAGAAATAGTGATTTTTCTTTTGTAAAGAAAGCAGTAGTGGATTAAGCCTGGATTTTTCAACAACCAGTTGGTGGGGATTGTCTTCACTTACAGCAGAATACCTATTGTTACCTTCTTCTCGTTAGTACTCTATGACATGGTGCAATTCTGCTATGCTTATCAGTGCCTCCAGTTCCAGAAAAAAGCAGCAGCACCAAAGCAATTGCTGGAGAATCAGGCCTGAGATATTCAGAATGACTAATGATTGACTTCACAATTTGAGAGGATGGCACTCACTTAATGAAGGGGACTGCTGAGTACTTTCTGATAACTGTGTCCTTTAAAATGTAGAAGTTTGGACATTTGAAGCACAGCCCCGAAAAACTTTATCTCTTCCTCAGAATGATTGTTGTTATTGCGTGCATTTCTGAGGATGCCGTTAGATAGAAGTAGGACACCATTTCCCCCAGGGATAAAGGAAAAACGCCCTCTTTCCTCTTTTACAGAATAAAGCTGTTTGCACAGAGGAAACAGATATATCACGTTTTTAAGAATAAGCTGCTATGCCCACTTGGCAATTTTGTTTTAAGGAGAAGGTATGCTGCTTCTATGCAGCAAAGATACCTTGTCCCCTGTTACAAGAGTGGGAAGGTGCAGCTTTATCTCTAGGGCTCAGCTGAGGCTGTTAGCCACCAACACTGCTGCCTCCTCCGACCTGCTGTTACGCTTGTCATCCTCTGCCCCAGCAGCAGCGACCGATCGCGGAGCAGGAGGCCCTCTCTCGGGTACATCTGTCTGAGGCATACGTCATTTGCAAATAAAGAGAGCCTACACTCCCTCCAGTTCCCTGTGGTTTGTGGTCTTTATTGACTGGATGGCAGCTCCCTGCCCATTTCTTTATTACAGTTTGTGAGTCACTCTTCAGAGGAATAAAGAAGTGACTATGTCTTTTCACTTACTAGGCGCATAAGCTTATGTGACATTTGCATCATCCAAATTTGGCACCAGGCCCTTGAAATAGTCTGAAGTTCATTTGGGTTCATTTCACCCCAATCCAAGAATGTAATTCATCTGACCTATTTTATACTTGCGGTGAGATGAATCACTGCCCAGAAACACCTTTTTTTCTCTGCTAAGTACAAAAAGTAGCTACAAAACAAGCTCAGATCTAAACAGCTGTCCCATAGATAGCTAAATTTGTTAAATCCCATGCAGTGTCAGAAGGACAGGCACAGTCCTGGGTGGGATTTACTCTTTATGGCTTGCTTGTTTGAGGAAAAGTATTTTGAAAGAGAAGGTATTTCTAGATGGTCTTCGAAATTAACAAAGTAACAACAAGGATCAGCTTTAGGAAACAGACTTCAGAGTTGTGCCTAAATGATGCCTAAGACTAAGATGGCCAATTCGAGGAATGGAACATATAACACTAATTAAGGCAACAAAACTCTTTGCTATTAGGTGGATAGGACAGGTATATTGGGATGCACAACAGCCGGCAGGCTCCAAGCTAGGACCCCTAATGACCCAGAGGAAATGCCAGAGCAACCCGAGTCTGAAGTGTCCTGCAGGAGGTTATCGGCCTGTATTGTTGTTGCAACTCAGAACCTGCCCTAAGGGGGCAAATTTACCCAATTTGTGAAAAAAAGAAGGCACAGGAGAGTTACTCACATTAGAAAGCACTTCAGCTGACTCTGCCAATACGAAAGGGACTGCAGGCACCACTTTCACACATAATCACTGCCATTATTTGAAAGAGGCCTAGAGACAGAGGTTACCCCACCAGCCTTCGAAGGACAGCCTAAAAACTGTGGCTAACTACTAGACACAAAAGGAAAATGTAACTCATGGGCTCTGAGAGGTGAGGTCTGTAAGACAGTGTGAGAGACTGAAAGAGTTAATGTCTCAAACGTTTTGCCGGGCCCAGTTCTGCGTGAGGAGGAACTGCCTAGCAACGAACCGCATGCCAGAGGGCGTGCAGTTCCCTCTTCTGATAGGCTGAGCAGGGCAGCTCACCATATATGGCCAAAGGTCAAAGAACTGCAGGGAGGGAGAAGTTACTCCCCAGACGAGCCCCAAGCCCACCGACCCATTTCCTGAAGGTTCTGAAAGCACAAACCACACATGACAGCTAGTTAGCCTAATGAGTTTTAATGCCTGCCCAAAGGAGGGGCAAGGAGACTATAAACAGGCACAGATTGAAGCCCCACATGTGCGTGCCCTCGGGAACTGGACCCTTAGGCTGGTGGGACCAATGCTGCACCCAGGGCTGGTGAAATCTTTCTCTTTTCCTCTTCATCTCTCTGCCTTGCTCTCTCTTTCTCTCTCCTTTTTCATAACCCCTATACCTCATCCCTTTAGACATAAACTGTTGACCAAGTCTGAGACTGAGTGGATCCAGCCGCCCCTAGGCCCTTCTCTGAGGAGGAGTCTAGAAAGCAAGGGGGTCCACTCTGAGCCTCGTGACCCAACGGGAGGGCTCTCCTTATTGTCTTCCCTGAACTGATCCCCAAATAAGCAAGGCCTGTAGTATATGTTTGGTGACGTATGGATAGCACGTGTCAGTTTACTGACATAGTTTCATGCCAATTCTTGTTGTGAGCGAATAAAAGTTGAGTTTTGTGAGTTAAAGGATCCCTCATCTTAATCCTGACCTGGGAATCAGCAAACCTGAATTGTCGTCCTGAGAAATTGGGACGTGACAGACAGGCAGATATTGTGCTTCTTAACAGCACAAAGGACTGCACAACCTGATGGTGCTTGGCGTGCAGGACTAAAATGTTCCCTCAGTCTCAGGACACTGCTTTTTTGAGATCTAATTTACTTAGGAGATTTTCGATGAAGGCCAGAGCTGATGTCAACATGAAACATGGAGTTTTTTGTGTATGAATATAAAGGCCATGCATTATGCAAAGACAGACTGGGCTGCATTAGATTTCAGCTGGGCTCTCTGCAAGGCTTGTGTGTAAATGATGGGACTGGGGATACAGAGATCCATGAAGGAAGGATGATGCCGAGGCATCTGCTCATGTCACATATTTACTGCTCTTAGACAGCAAATATAGCTTACACATAGGGCCTGCAACATGGGTGGACTGGCAAAGCTCTGCCACATTATGTCATGCTGTGTTAGTGCTCTTCAAGAGGAACAGAAATGAGATAACTTTGCTGGCTCATTGTTTCTTGGAGAATTGCTATTTGCCAGAGAGGATGCCTCCCTCACCCTTGTACCACCTACACTACCAGCTGAGACTCAGCCTGACGTTAAACACAGACAAGTTCCACATCAGATATGTTGTCCTCAACCAAGCCCTGTCCTAGTCCTCAGAAGCAGTAGTTAAGAAAAATTGATGTGAATTTGAAGCCAAAATAGAAGACTAAACTTGTTGGTGCTAGGCCTTACTGTAAAGAACAACAATATTTTGTCTGAAAAAAATCACATTTCCTAAACTTTCATCTCTGTGGCAGGAAGAGCTAGAAATAACTCATGTTTCACACAATGTGATAAAAAAATAATTTAAAAGTAAAAAACCAAAGAGCCAGAGGCATGTTACAGTGAAGTCTAGCAAATGTGAAGAAAACAGGCTTTTTTAAATGCAGTCACTGAAGTGTCTGCTGCCAAAAATACAAATAAAGCAAGCTGTAGAGATGACTAAAAAGACAAATGAAAATAAGAAAAAAATATTGGTAGTTATGATGGGTAATGACAGCACACCTTACAAAGAAAGAAGAAAAGATTAGGTGACTGGGTAGGAGAATTAAGGTACATATGCCAACCATTAGCAAAGCATCACTTCTCCCAGCTGGGTCAGTCTTTGATTTTGGCAAATTTCAGTTCACAGAAACCAACTCAATGACTTAAAGGCAGTGGTAATTTTCTGAACACCATTTTCACCCTTCTAAGCTACTGCTGTGAAGCAATGAATTAGAAACCCAAAATCATACTCATAAATGTGTCAGATAACTGTAGAGAAAAAAAATTCCTTCAGGTTGCCTGGAGTCAGCAGACTCTTGCAGTGTTGTGAAACCCACTTCTGCAGGGACCATGAACCCAAATGCTGGTATCAACTTTTGAATTTACATCAGAAAGTGTAATTATTGCAATCCCTCTGGCAGTCAGAAGCCTTATTTCAAAAAGAGCTGATGGTTGCTACTTGATTGTCCTAACAAAAACCTTACAGCAACATGGATGTCGTCAGCCTAGGGAACAAGACTGTGAGGTTAAAACTATGATTTTTCCAGGGTGCTATATGCTAGTTTATACTAAGCAGTAGCCAGTGGAAGGTATTGTCTGTGTGTTGTTGCTTTTGGAAACAGATGTCAGGGTGCTGCAGGGGATGGCTGCCAGGGTAGGGATAATCAACTTGTTACCATTACTACAGGGCAAGCCACTGAATGTGTGTGGAAAGCCTCAAATCTTTGGTCCTCAAGCATTTAAGCCCTGAAAAATGTATGCGATTCATTGGTGGTCTTAGCGCTCATCTGGCCAACCACGTGCAAATGGCAGGCCAAGAGCCTACCTGAATGTATACGGATGGGTTAAAAGATGGGATTTTGGTCCGTGGATGAACACTGGAGGAGAGGTAGATAGCTGAGGAAAACGCAGTCAGCACAGAAAATGGATGGTTTGTTGCCTGTTGCTTGGAATGCTGACCATGGAGATAAGAGAGCTGAGCAATACTGGGGGAGGACGGGCAGCAGACTGTTGCACAGCACAGCTGTGTGCATGATTGGTGCGTGACTGCTGGATGATGACAATATGCCGCATGTACGAAGTCCATGAACCAATAGACACGGTGGCTATGGCTCGTGCAGCGCGCCTGGCCAGCGAGCGCATGCGTCATAGGCTCCCTATGTTACAATCGAGGCGTGTTTTGGCACCTGCTGGCCACGTGTGCTGAAACCCGTTCCTCTGCAAATGTATAAATACCAGGATTTTTCCGAAGAGCATTGGGCTGGTGTACGGCGAGGCCACCGTTGCCTCCGTGGGGACGCCCATGTAAAGCTGACACCTACTGATTGCTGGGCTGAGCTCGCAGCGCAAGATGACACAAGAATGTATGGATGGTCCATCTTCCTCACAGTCCTCGGGTCGGTATGTTAATTTGCTTTACAAGATACCCTTAGCATAACGCACATCTGTAGTTAATAAATGCTTGCTTTTTCCCCTTATAGTCAGTGTGTGTGTGTTTGCCTTCTCGGGAATCCTCGAAACCACCCTAAAACACTGAAATATTAATTTCAGTGATTGTTAGAGATGATGATAAAGCTGTTAATGATGATATGGTGAGGAGTTGGGTATTGGGAACTGGGAGGAGCAGAGTGGTGGTGGAAGTGTTCAGGTACCATCGTAAAAGCTCTTTGCCTACCCAAAGAACTCTCCCTGAGAATAACTGTGCTATTTGAGTACCAGCAGTGCTATCCAAAGGCATCTAGCAGAGACAGCAAAACTTGTTCTTGCTCCATTGCAGATGATTTAAGTATTTCATGAATAGACAGTTACATTCTGAAATATAAATTAACCTGCAAATAAATGTGCAGAAAGCTTTTACTGAGCTACAGGGTCCTTAGAACTGAAATAAAGAAACCTTGTCATATATGCAGTATAATGTACCATAAAAACAACATAAGCTTTATTGTCTTAAAAAAATATATTGCCCTAGCACAGTTCTTACTGACGAGCAGCGGGGGTTACATCCAGTGTTTTCTCTCACTAAGCATCAAAATGCCTGATCTTGAGGAAATTGCTGTGCATAAAATAGTTCACTTTGCAGTACACTTTTTAACTCAGCCTGAGTTAAGAAATTTCCTCATTGAAATTACTGTAATTAGTACCATGCTCTTCAGTGGAGCAACAATATTCTGCTTGTCGCCTATGTGGCTGCTGGTCCCCTATAGGCATCCCCCCTGTAACAGGCATCAGGCACACTGTGATTATCTCTTGACTTTAAGATGCCAGATTTCCAACTTGCCTCTGGAGCCTGCTGTCATCCATCTCTGGGAGGACATGTTTCTAGAAGAGGATCATTACTTGCAAAATGGAATAGCAGTGATGGATACCTCAATGAGGATGGCCAAGTCTTGATATACACACAAACATATCTGTCTCATTATATGACTCTCTGCTGCAAAGGTAAGAACTCTTTCAGCCTGCTCAAATTGGAAAACCAAGACTTTTGCTTAGACTTCATTGTGCTTATTTTTTCTTTATATTTTTAGTCCACAAAATGCAACTTCTGAACTTCTAGTCTAAACAATGTTTGTACAAAAATGTATTGTGGATTTGCAGCTTCTAAACAAAAACTTGGGAGCTTTTTTTTTAATGACAAATTTACTCAATCAGTTCAAATGCCAGCATGTTGAACTGGCTCTTTTTTTGCCATCTAGTTCATATATACTCATCTTGCGATGAATCTGGACTCTGAGCCTTTAAAGGCACAACCTACAGCCCACCTCTCCAATGGCTTGAAAAAGGCACAGTGATAAACCACTGTGGAACAACTTATGGGATGATGATCTAAGAGAGGCTCTTCTCACTTAATTTCAACCCTTTAAAGGTTAGTCAAAGCTTGTTGTCCAATATAGCTTTAATAGCAGTGGAAACCTCCAGAGGACCATTCTTTAATCTCAGGAGAGGGACTTGAAGCAGCTAGGATAAGAAAGGTGAGATGTTTGATGGTTATTGAAACAGTCTAGATGTCTAATACTGTCTTGAATTGAACAGTCTGGATGTCTAACTATTAGATGGCTGAAGTTTGATTAAGTTATTCTATTAATGACATAAAAGTTGGAATAGAATCTAGCTTACATTCCCACAGTTGTTTTGATTCACAAATGCACAGAAGACCCAAGAAAGGAGTGCAATACTTATTTCTGGCACTAATGAAGTTACATGTATGAACACACGTGTTGTCTGCTCAGTTGAGTAAGCTAGTTCTAGTTTTACATAGTAATTTTTCAGAATACTTTCACACTGATTTTATGGCAGAAGAACTGCTCTGAATTACGTGATGTTTTCTGCTATTTGTAGTGGTCTAAGTAAGCTGCATAATGTGCATAATAATGATAACTCTGGAATGTTCTCTTTGGTTAACCAAAGAAGAAAATTACAGAGTAATGTTAAACTTTACAGATAACATTGACTAGAAACATCATCTGGACAATGGGGACTTAATAAATAAAGCTTGATGACAAGGCAATAGATCATTTTAAACAAATAAATATCACTGAGTTTATTCATACATTTTTTTGGCTCAAATGATGGAAAACTACTTTATATTCCTATATGGTTCACTGCTCAGTACAATTAAAATAATGGTATTTTTGAACCAGTAAGCTCAAGATTAAAATTTGGCAGATCATTTTTAAATTGTGTTCCTAATTCTCCATAATTTGTATTTCTCTCGCTTAGTCTTCATGGCTTTGCTCCTTCTCTGGATAACTGGCTGCCCTTGAAAATGCCTTGCTTTCCATTCCATGCAGATCAACCATTTGAGCTGTTCTATTGTAAATACATTTCTTCTCATACACCTTCTCCCCTCAGTTGTCCCTTTGCCAAGCACATATACTGAGCTTAGCATCAATGCTTTTATGGTTGCTGAAATCAAAGTGAGTAGAATTATTTCTGACTTATTTGTGTGGGGAAATAAATCTTGTTGAATCAAACACAGTAAATAAGATGCTGCAAATACATAAAAGATAACTATCAAGGGTGGGATTCATTTCTCACCTCTATAAACAACTAGAATTCATAGATCTAAATTAGGATGAGATGAAAGCTGCTCTAGAAGTGCTTATTTCTCTTCTGCACCATAACAGGTGTTTAGCTGACTAGCTCATGTGTAGATGACTACATTAAACACTTGAAGTAAGGTATAGTGACACCCACTACTTGTTCCTCTATTTCTTTTCATCTCAGTTGTTGCTTCACTTAATATTTTTTATTAAGAATGACAAAGACCATGTTCCTCACAATTAATCAAATTTTATTTTCCCCTTTTTTTAGCTCAGACACATCCATGCATTTCATTTGGTAGCAAAAACCAATAAGACGTTTCCTGGAGAAACATTTAAACAAATGCCTCCAACAGGTAATGCATAATAATGCATAATACTGGTTGCATAACTTTAGATCAGGTGTCATACATGCCTAGATTCATAAACCGCATTCTCTTTTATTAGATATTCTTGCAGTAGTTTTGTATAGTTAATTTTTACAAATATTGATATCTGGTCATTTTAGATGCCAATTATTTTAACTTAGTAAACATTTGAAGAGAGTAGTAACCACAGCACATTCATCTGTTCTAATTCTGCTAGTCTTTTCTTAGTCCACCATGATGTGAATTTTATGGGTTAATAATAAGGAAGCCTCACTGTTCTCAAATATCCATTGCTTTTTTCCCCTGCTTCCTCACCAATACTCCTGTTTGCTTTGGGTTTCTTCGGAGCAGTTGTTTTGTTTTGTTTTGTTTTGTTTTGTTTTGAGACCTGGCACTACTGTGGAACTAATGATTCAATAACCATTTTGCTGGATATATGGCTTAATTGGCTGTTTCAGGAAGAGGTACAATTAGGTTATTAAAACACTGCAGCATCCTGCTCACTCCTTAACCCTCTTTTAGAAAGTCTTGTAGTTGGTGCTGCATGGTTTGACAGGGTATGCTCTTGTAACAGTGTTCCTCTCAGAGCAGCTCTCAAAGGATCGCTCCTCTCTCCAGCAGTTCTAACTTCTCCTGTTTTTTTTTCTTCACTTCTAGGGTATCAATTATTTTTGCTGTATCACTGAAAGGTTTGAAAGGTTCAAACAGGAAACCAGATATCAAAGAGATGAACAGCACATTATGCACCCAACAGAAACAGATGAGTAGGACATTATACAAACCCAACAGCAGAAGAGATGCATTTCATGATGCCATCTGCTAGTTTCTCACATAAAGCCCTTACTACAGTGATTGCTGATACAGAAGTGCTGAAATAGTCATTAAGTCTGCAATCCCTTTTCCAGCGATGATGTTATTATCCAACAAGTATTGTTAATTGCCTACCGTTGGTATTATACACAATAATAAGGTTACAACAGTTATTTGCTGCATTGTTAGTTGTAGATGTGAAGAAGAAATATGTATATTTATATAATCACTGTTGTTGTTCAAGTATCTGGTAAGTAAGAATGATATCTCAAAGGTGGTAATTTCTGTAGGGATGGTCCCTCCCATTTATGAACTCTTCTTGTTTTGTACATCCTCCTTATACATTTCAGGGAATATGTTAGCCAGTAGCGGACTTTTACACATTATTTTGATTGTAGAAAATGTTTTTAAAAAAAGGAAGAAGACTCCTAGTTATGACTTTGTACTTCTTTCCCCCAGAAGCCACAAAGCAATCAAGTAATTTATAAGATGATGGAAAAGTTTTAAGAAAAAAATTGGTAGAGCACAGGTGTTAGCAACCAAGAAAATTAAGATGATCACTTAACAAGTTGCTTAGACAAAGATCAACCTAAAAATTCACTTGAGTGAATACAAACAAATGTCTGATGGCATACAGGAGCTGTACTGTCATTTTGGACAAGTAGATACATTGTTTTCTTAGTGCACTGCAGAGAATGAATTATCCAGTTGCAGTCCTCCAAAGACTGAATTGGGAGCTGAGGCATTAATTACAGTCATCGTAGACAAATAACAGTATACTTCTCCTGTGGTGAGATGACAAAGTTGAAACAAAAGATGGGTTTAGCATACTTATTGAAAAGCCAGAATTTATTGAACTTTTTAAGCTTGAGGCTTTCTGGATGCATCTAAATTACCCAGATCTGACACACTGATTTCAGATTAGAGAATTCACTAAGTTATCATCTTTGGTCTGAGTGACAAACAGAACCAGGTGGAAAGTGTCACTGAGAGTCTGTGAAGAGAGAGCAGTGAAGGTAGCCAGGGCTTTTTGGCAGACTATCAACCTGAGATCTAAAGGGCAAATAAGCACACTGACTAAACCTCTCTTTTTGCAAAGATAAGAATATACTGCAATTAACTGAGAGGGTTCTTTCTATGGTTCACATGGCAAGAGTCTAACTGAGTTGAAACAGTTATCCTCATACATGCAAAACCTTAAAGAAAACCTGGTTATTTTTTTTGGGCAAGTGTGGTGGGTTGACCCTGGCTGGACATGAGTTGCCCAGCAAAGCCGCTCTATCACTCCCCTTCTCAGCTGGACAGGGGAGTGAAAATACAACAAAAGGCTTGTGGGTCAAGATAAGGACAGAGAGAGATCACTTAGCAATTACCGTCACCAGCAAAACAGACTTGACTTGGGGAAATTAGTTTAATTTATGACCAATCAAATCAGAGTAGCATAATGAGAAATAAAAACTGAATCTTAAAACACCTTCCCTGCACCCCTTCGTCCTTCCCAGGCTCAACTCTACTCTGGATTTTCTCTACCTCATCCCCAACAGCAGCACAGGGGGACGGGGAATGGGGGTTGCAGTCAGTTCATCACACATTGTTTCTTCTGCTCTTTCCTCCTCAGGGGGAGGACTCCTCACTCTTCCCCTGCTCCAGTGTGGGGTCCCTCCCACGGGCTGCAGTCCTTCAGGCACAGACTGCTCCAGTGTGGGTCCCCCAGGGGGTCACAAGTCCTGCCAGAAAACCTGCTCCAGTGTGGGCTCCTCTATCCATGGGGCCACAGGTCCTGCTAGGAGCCTGCTCCAGCGTGGGCTTCCCACGGAGTCACAGCCTCCTTTGGGCATCCACCTGCTCCAGCGTGGAGTCCTCCATGGGCTGCAGGTGGATATCTGCTCCACCATGGACCTCCATGGGCTGCAGGTGGACAGCCTGCCTCACCGTGGTCTTCCCCATGGGCTGCAGGGGAATCTCTGCTCCGGTGCAGATGTTCTCCCAGAGGCACTACTACTGTTGCTGATGGGCTCGGCCTTGGGCAGCGGTGGGTCTGTCTTGGAGCCAGCTGACACTGGCTCTGTCAGAAAAGGGGGAAGTTTCTAGCAGCTTCTGACAGAAACCACCCCTGTAGCCCCCCACTACCAAAATCTTCCCATGCAAACGCAATAAAGCAAGAAAGACAAATACTGAGGAGAATGTAACCATTTTAGTTGGCAATTCAAAATATGACTGCTTAACACTTCAATAGATACATTTAAGACTATAATTGAAGAAAGTAATGCTTCATGCAGAAAAATATGTATTTGGGCTGAAAGACAGCAGAATTATTTTGAAAAAAAAAAGAACATATTTACTAAAAGATTCTGTAGCAAAACTGAGTTTCTAAACATCTTGCATAAAATATTGGATTCCTTTTGAAGAACAATGCATAATTCTGGAGGGCAACAGAAATAAAATTCTGCTGCATTAACCAAAAGCACAGGTATATTCATGAGAAACCTTCTGACCTTGGGCCAGGTCTCCTCCCAATCTACTAGAATTATTCTTTTCATAACCTTTCTGTCAGCTCCCGTCTTCTGAACTGCAGTCTGCTTCTTCTTGCCTTGCTATAGCAAAAAGCCGTGAGGCATTTCCTGACTCATCGCCAAGCCCCATACGTCACTGAACAATAAATGCCAGTCAGCAAAAATTTCAGATTCTGGAATACCCTCATCTATGGGCAAGGACAGACTTCCCTGGTAACATCTCGCTGTCTCAAAGTGTACATTTAGCATACATAAGCAGACTTAGGCTACTATTCACTATCTAAGCACTGCATTTCCTAAAATGTGGATGGAGAAACTATTCACAATTTTGGCCACGGAATATTTCACACCCTAACTGAAACTGTTCACAACAATCAGTTTTTTAGCTTATAGACATATTTCTAAGGGATTCTATCTGACCTTTTCCCAGCTGCCTGCCACTGAAGCAATGCCCAGCACAGTTCTTTGGAATTCACTGAGTGTTGAAATACCCTCTGATGTTTCACTATGTCAGCAGTTTGTGTTGAACTCGTCTGAAGTTCTTGAATCCATATTAAGGCATGTGTAGAACATGTAGTTATGGTAAAACATTGCATAACTGTGCGATGCGCAAGCTTAAAAGAGTTCTTCTGTAAACATAGGAAAGGTTTTTCCACATTTCACAATCTGAAAAAAACCCACTCCTTTTAGTGTGACTGGCTGAAGACATAAGGGAATTCTATACATAGTATGGACATGGAGACAACATAGTTGCAGCCTGATCCAAGCCCTGCTGATGTGAACATGAGTCTTTCCCTTGTTCTTTTCTTTAAAACAGATTTTTAATCAGACCTTTATTTCATCCACAGCAGTAGCCTTAGTCTAGCTCCCTTGGTATTCACTGGACTTTATCATTAATTCAGCTAGGGACATAAACTAGTTCTGTTTTACAAACTATGCTTAAATAGATTCATGTCTTTTATCCTGTGTCCTACTTTATGTAATTATTTATTCAACTAAATAGCTCATCTTCTTCACAGTCTCCCTTATCCGTTTCTCTACCTTCCCTAGACCTTGCACTGCCTCCTGGAGGAACAGCCCTGCCTGAAGGTATGGGAAGAAATAAAATGCATGTTAGATTTGTTCTTCACACTCATATAGGCATTCAGATACACATCCTACAGGAAGGAAGAAGAACATTTTCATGAACATTGTTAACAGTATGTGCTATATTTTTTCTGACTTAAAGAACAGAACAGCTGACACATAGATTTTTTTTTTATTATTGAATTTAAAAAATTTGCATTCACTGTTCCCTAGACAAAAAGTTCTGAAAAACCTACATTCATAAACCTTTCACAGAAGTCCAGTTTGGAGCTTTTCTTTTAAAATGAGTTTTTTTATTTTTCTGATTGTTGTTGGATAGTCCAGGAAAAACTACCATCTCTCCTACACAACTACATTAGGTTTTCAGCTGGGGTAGCTGGGTTTTGACTCAATCCATTAGGCAGTAACTATTTTTGCTTTCTTCTTTCCCACTGACTAAGGAATATAACTGCTCAGCTCTGCAATTACTGTTTATTCAGCAAGAGAAATGTCTTTCCTTCAAACAGCCTTGCAGGATAAGGAAAAACATCCTCTGTCCTGTAATCTGGTACAAAGTTTCTGTGAGAGCCACAACTGCCTCTGCACTGCTTTGTGATGGGCCAGGAATGATTCTTACTATTCACTGAAAGAGCCCTTGTTCTGGAAGCCCTGAAAAGTATTGCTTTCGGGCTCTAAAGTGGCTTCCCTTCTTGGTTCATAGCCACAGGACGGTTTGCAGTGTGAATGCACCAATGAGAAACACATTTTAAATAAGAAAATATGTATACAGATGCTAATCACAGGATTGAAAACCAAGTGCAGTTCTTTGAATTCAGCCAAGCTATATTTACTCAACTTCTTTCACTTTTTTTTTGTCATTTTAGAGGAAGACATGCCATAACATGGTAATAGAATGCAAAATTACTAAGTATGAGGAGGAACACAACAGCAATAACAATATTTATTTATTTATTTATTTATTTATTTATTTATTTATTTATTTATTTTAGTTTGAGGATAGTACAATAAGAAAAAAATTGATGAAGTGCAGAATTACATTTTTCAGTTAAGAGAGGAACTCTTTTACTATTAGAGTTAAATGAAATAACTGTGGTTTTGAAATTTCACTGTTAACGTAACTAAACATTTTTCAATAGAACTGAATCTTAAGTTATATAATTATGAAATTTAAATGCATTTCCCTTTGCTTTTTCAGCAAGATCCCTGGCACGTCTTTGTAGAATAAAAATATGGAAGGCTTTAACTTTTTGCCTGTAACAGAAAGCATGAATTTTCCCCTCATTTAGTAGGGGTGAGGGATCACACAACTCCTGTGCTGAGTATCCATCTCAGGGGCAGGAGAACCACAAAACCAGTGTCACATGTATCACTTTTCTGAGGTTCAGCTAGGCTCCTTCTGCAAATTTGTTACTTCTCCTGCGGTCATGCTAAAATATTTAAAGCTGTAAAAAGAAACTTCTAAAGCCATTCCTCCATCTTTTGGCACAAGATGGTTTACTCAGCTAGAATAATAATGCATAACAGACTTCTGGGGCCCAAGAAAGCTAAATAAAGATCCCTGGTACTGAAGCAATAAACTTGCCATTTTTTGCAATGTAAAGGGTTAAATTATATCTTCAACAAAAGCAATTGCAAGATGCACATTGATTTCAAAGAAGTTAGTTAGGATTTCATGTACAGGTAAAAAGCTATTGCTACACCTTAAAAATCATACATTACCTGATACTGATTCTGTCGTGGAAAATGCAAAGTATATTCTAGTCTTTTCATCAGTATACCAGTCACCAAATAAGTAGGAGTAATGCTAAAAATCAGTTGCTAACAAGCATGAAAACACTATAATAAGATAACAAGATAAATTGATGCTTCTTCATGGCATATAACTATTCCTTCTCATCACTGAATGTTTTCAGGAATATATGAATGTAACAAAGTTAAGAGGTTTTGACATGGAAAATCAAGGAACAATGGATAAAATATATTGCTGACTTATCACAAACTGCTACACAGTTTCATTTCATTTTCTAAAATTTGTATAATAGAGAAAATAAACATGATGAAATGTTTGAAATCAGAATGTTTCCTAAGCCTTGCAACATATTGTTCTGTCTAACAATAACACAGTGACATTCTGTAGACAATTTTACTAGAGATATTTAACAAAGCAAAATTTGCTTTTGTAGATCAGCTTCTTTCCCGCAAGACTTGTAGAGCTGCAAAAACACATTAAATGTATGTCTTGAACTTTAAAGCCATCCAGAAATGACCACATCATTTTTCAAGTTCCTTCTTTCTTCCATAATTCCTTTTTTCTTCCATTTATGCTGTAAAACACAGCAACACAGTTTCTAATGTTTTGTTTCTGAACAGCTGTGTAAAAAATTAAGTGCAGAACTGAGAATGCATCTGCATCCAGGGGCTAGGAACAAAGTCATGCTCCAAAGTCTTTTATAGGTATTGTAGACTTTGAAAAACTCAACTTCTTTTCATTTTTTCAGTCAGTTAAATTCAGTATAGGATACCATCCCACCTTTTCCTTCAGAGCTGTAGTATGCTAATATCATATAGACATTACACCCTTAAGGTTCCAAGTTTTTGAGAAGACTCACTACCATGCCACCAATTTAGATAGCTCTTACAAATAACACATGTAAAGGGGATACCAGAACTAATTTTAGCTCAGAATTCTTAGGGAATTCACTAAGCTACATATTGCAAAACATAGCAGCTCTCAGTTTATAAAAAGTCCTGAAATTCTTTCTGCTCCATCTTTTGTTGGTTTTACGGTAGACACAAAAAAAAAAAAATTCTAGAGAAATGTCATTACTTAATCACTGCTTCTTGCATACATAATCAACGGTGTATGCTAAGATGCCTGTGTGCTCCTTCACATGCAACCCTAGAGATAAGGCAGAAAGTAATAAGTATTATTCCCAGGGCAGAAGCCATACCTTTGCATTTGTCTAGAGCCAGAGATAAGCATGTTCCCCATGAAAAGGGGAGCAGAGATTCAGGTTCCTCTGCATCTCTCAGAGAGAGGCTCAGAAATGAAGGGCTGATACTCTGACATCAGCTGCCAGGGAGGTGCTCTTCTTCCAGATCATGCCTTGCTTATGGGGCACATGCTTATGGGGCATGGCGTATTCCCAGGTGCCAGCTTTTCTGCACCTAGGTGGGCAGGAAGCTGCCAGGAAAGCTATTGCCTATGTACAGAAATAGCCCAGGATAAGTTATTTCATTCACACTATTGCATATACGCAGAAATAGCCCAGGGCAGCCAAGCTGTATGTGGTAGGTGGGACACATGACAAGGAAGGATTATGTGGGACCTACTTGCTCTAGGGCCAACCTCACTGCTTGGGACAATTCAACACAGCACAGAACTCTGTCTGCCATTGTATCAAGGAAAATAAGTTTAAGGGAGGTCTCACTAAGTCATTCAGTCCCCCGTCCAAACCCAAACTAGGATCAACCATAGCTATGTGCTCAGTTTTGCTCTAGACATGCTGTGCAGTAGGGCTGTTCAGTATCTTTTTTTTTTTCCCTTCCTTTACTTATGTTTGACTCATGCACCAGTTCTCTTTGTGGTTCCTGGCTTGTGTTGCAGAAAGCAGGCTGCCCAGCAGCAACCCGTGCAGTCTGCTTTAATGTGCATATATCATCAGCTTCACACTTTATTCAAATATCCAGCAAAGAAAAAGATGAAAGAAAACAGAGGCTGCAATGGTTCACACAGATTATGTAACATCTGCTCTATAATCAGTGGAAAATAATTTGTCTGCCTCATCAACGACATTACTCATATTTATGTAGAAAAATAAACTGCATGAAAAATGAGTTTCAACCTTGGCAACAGATCCTCACTTCTACTTACAATAGAGCAGAAACTGGAAATGGAAGAGGTGTAGCCGCTTACAGTATAAAGGCATTTCCGAAGACATGAATGTGTGTTGCATTCCTGAGCATGACCTGAATTCCCCCAGCACAGTGAGACCTGCTGGAGAAGGCTGCGGGGGGAGAGAGAGAGAGAGAGCGTGTGCTTTTCATAACATAAAGCACAGACCACTATGAACTAAAGAGAAAGAAACTTCCCTTTAATGAAAAATGAATGGTGTTATATTTAAAATACTGTGGTAGTTTATGACCTGATAATCAAAGTTACACAAGCAGGTATGTGCTTTATGAGGTCCTCTTTTCCACTGTGTTCCCCCATGCTGAGTGCCAAGAGGCAGGCAGCAATGTGGCAGGTGGGGCCATACATTTGGTTTATGTTTTACTTGGGGGGTAGAGGAAATGAAAACTCTCTTTAAGTTCTTGAAATATTTATGTCTTAAGAAAATCACCCTGAAGGAGGTCTTCTTTTTATGTGCAATGTAATAATAACACCTTTGCATAGAACTCTGCCATGACCTATAAAAACACACACAATGGCGTTTTGCTGTCAGCATTGTATAGCTTCAAAAAAAAAGTTTCTTGCTCTGTTAGACCTGCAATTTTTGTTAAAAGTTTTGGGAAGCTCAAAACCTGCCTTAGACCCAGGTGTAAGGCATTAAATGTGTTGGAAGGAAACAAAATGGACGAGGGAACCTATCCAAAGAACAACATAATGATGTACATCCAATTTAAAAGGAATTAACAATGAATGCTAATATATTCTTTTAAAGCCACTCACGGTATATTACATTGGGGAAGACTGCTACATTCCAAACAGGGCAATCAAGAAGATATTCAGTGACAGCTGCCAGTACCAAGTTTTTGCTCATTTCTTTGGAATAAGAGTTATCTAATCACATATTCATTGTTTTCTCTTCCTTCTGTATGAAAATCAGAAGCTTACAAACACATTTTATGTCTCTGACTTTTTGGGGTACTTTTTCCACTGATTTTTGAGCAGAGATACAAAATGGAACTTAATCCATTTATTGTACTTCTAGTGTCAGATTATATAATAAAGTAAAATGTGTCTGCTATTCATTTATCAGTATTTCAAATCAGCTAAGTTAATGGGTAAGTAGATGGCTTTTTTATCATTCAGTGAACATTTGCACAGATGTAACTTTCTCAGAGGACAAAACTAAAAACTGTTTGCAACACTTTCTACACAGCTTTTTATACTGAGTAATATTTCTCTAGTGACCCTGAAAGTTGAAGTGTACTTTTATTTTTGATCAGCCTGGTTGTGGGGCTGTCCGGTTCATTGTTACAGTAGAGATAATTTGGTAGAAATATCTAGAATTCACTGCGTTTGCTGTAGCTTAACTACTGTATTATTTTTCCATGCAATTGTTGCAAGACTTTTAGGCATATGACAATTTAGCACCTAATCTAATACTCCAAGAGAGATGTGTTTTGCTAAAATATTAACTGTAAAGAATTTAATTTAAATTTAATGTAATGTATCCTCAAATGTCACTTTTAAGATGTAAATAAGTCAAAGAAATATTTTATGAGAATATTTTGAGTAATTAATCCAAACTTGTCTAAATTAGCAAAAGGTTTTTGCAGTGATTCCAATAGGTTTTGAATCAGGACATCTCCAGGTAAGTTCTGAGTTCAGAAGTCTTTTTAATTCTATAGTTACTGCTGGCTTTGCAAAAGCTACATCTTTCCCAACACTATATAATGGCTTAAATTGAACAAAATTCTTAAACAAAATTTCTCACTTTCTCAGGTACAGAAGCATAAAGGTTTGGAATTTCTACATGCACTTTTTATTTGAATTTGCATCTTACTGAAATCTTGTGGCGAGGAATCTCAGACATGAAAAAACTTTGCAAAGAATAATTATAAAATGTTTCCTTGATCATTCCAAGCTTATGTATGCAAGGTGTTCTTCCTCTTTGCCCATAAAAAAAGATTTTGAGCATAGCAATACATAGCTCCTACACAGTGCTGGATATTCCCTCTACCCTGCTAGAAATGAGTAAATGAGAAAACAAAAAAAAAAAAGCTTCTGACAAAATTTTAACCTGTATTTTAATTTTTATATATCTCTCATATTCTCTTTGGAAATAAACATAGTTCCTTCCTGATGTGAGGAAGTAATTTCATAGTTCTTGTGGGCTGTCTTCTCTCAGACTGGTCTGTGACAACCACTGGAAAAAATTGATTCAGATTGAGCGTGAATATTTTAGATAACAGCAATATTCTATTTTCAGTAATACTTTCTGTCACCATACCTATTCTTACTAATCCACTGTTGGTTTCTTCAACACATTTGACCTGAGAGCATTCAACGGGTTGTCTGTAATGGGTTGGCAGGTATTTTCATCCTATGGTGGATACCACTGAAGTGTAAGAACATCCTTCCCTTTACTATGGTTATCAGGCTGCAATTCTCCATAATGAAGGAGAAGAATTATCAAGCATTTCTCTAAAAATGAAAGTGTGCTTATCATTAGAGGGGTCTTGCTGGTAAGGCTGACTTCCCCCTTGCTGGCAAAGGGACCTTGCAAATTCCACATGATGTGCCATGGAGAGCAGCAGGTGGCATGCCGCAGACATTTCCTGCCGGGAGTAAAGGGACTTCAGTGTCCCTATATCTCCAGTTCTAGATGGGACTTGAAAATTTCAGCTTGACAGCCCAT
This sequence comes from Aquila chrysaetos chrysaetos, assembly GCF_900496995.4. NCBI lineage: Eukaryota > Metazoa > Chordata > Aves > Accipitriformes > Accipitridae > Aquila > Aquila chrysaetos. Next base: position 55,514,568 of record NC_044007.1, read on the forward strand.
GCGACCCCTGCCCTGGTGAAGATTTTGTAGGAACAGATGCATTTTCCTGATAAATCGGTACCCTCATTTCCTGGAAATACTGTTTTCTTTTGTGATACATGGGCTAATTTTGCTCTTTAACAAAGACGTTCAAAAGCTTGCTGATCAACCTGAGTAAATCTCCATCACTGGTAGCCCTGTCCTTGTTTTAATCTGGCATACTTCTGGGGTAAATTAGAACCAGTTAACATCCTATAATTGTGTCGGATGCTAATTATAAAATTTTTGCTGAAGCTTTCAGTACATGTTTGTAGCGTTTGTAACTTTTGTCCCACTTCACATTCCAAGGAGGGAACATGTGATTTTTGTTGATGATAGCAGTTTTAATTAAATGCTATTCTCCACTGGTGTAGGTAATGATGGAGAAATCTGCATATTAAAAAAAACCAAACCAAGAAAGACAATGCAAAATGCTGTATAGTCTTGCACGTTTATCTTTTACCTTCAAACAAAGCAAGCAAAAGGGCAGAGATCTGTCATTTTGCTTTATTCCTCTTTATTATAAGGGTGTCATATCTTTCATTTTTTAAATTATCCCATTGAACTTTCAGAGCTTTTCAATCAGCTAATATATCCTGTAATAACACAGAGTGCTGAAGGTAAAATAATAATTTTTACTGAAGATTTTTTCTCCCTTGAAAAGAAAGAAGCAAGTGCACAAAGGCTAGGTCAGGATTACTGGCATAAGTGAGGACAGGTTTCAGTGTAGCATAACTGATTTAGTTCCCTTGCCTCAAGGGTTCAGCTGATGCAGAAGATGCAGAAAACTCCACCTTGAGTAGATCCGTATGGATAAGAGTTCAGCCTAAAGATAAGTAGGACACAGTTGTCCAAATATTAATGTTTCAGTAGTTTTATTAAGCTAATGAAAAAGAATTAGTCCTTAAATCACAAAATTAGTTTTAATAATGTAGAAGTGTTAATAATTGGCATAGGTAAATATGGTACACGGATGATTGTCCTTGACAAGAAAGACAACTGGTTTTGCTTGATCAGGCAGCTGGATAATAAACCTGCACTATGTCCTGATATGAAGTTTGTTAATGTTAAGACTAAACAGTAAGGTTGCTTTAACACGTTCAGCTTACAGTTTGTTGCCTAATACTAATATAGTCTAAATTTATGTCTTTGAACTAGGCTGGTACTGTTCTGATCGCATGGTAACTGTAAATGGTACTTTGCTTTAAATGCAGATGCATCTATAATGAACCAATTAAGCAGAGAACCCTGTCTTATTGTGGGGATCACATCTATAATATGTAGTTTGCTAATGGACACGTAAATTGGATGCCTTGAAAATATAAGGGGCGCTAAAGAGAAATTTTTAGAAGCCATTCTTACACTCTGATATATAACTTTCAACTTGTTTTTGACATGCCAAGATTTTGAACATGAAAAGACTTATTTATAAATTCTGTTATCTCCAGTTCTGATTTCTAGCAATGAAAACAATGGAATTCCCGCTGGGGACAAGAAGATTCTGTTGTACTAAAAAAATACTTTGTAGTAAGTTTTATGACAGTGTTTAACAAGAATCAACTACGAACCCTGAAAAGGGAACTTAAAACTAGAGATATCCATGATGGCCTAAGAGCACAAACAGGAGAATATTTCTAGGCAGAGATAATATACTCTGATAGACAGATTGGTATAGCTGGAAAATGTAATAAACTTAGAGACACATATATGTTTCAAACTGATCATGATTTTATGTGCCCAAAGGCTTGCGTGACATTTCCAACCATAGTTACTTACAATCCTAGTCTTGCTTAAAAACTAACCTAACTTTTACTAAGCAGTTGCAGCACCTTAAATCTTTATGGAGCTAAGAACTGCAAGTTTTAGTTTGCTTGCCAGGGTTTGGCTTAATTGGTGATTAACGAATATGATACAGATATTGCACTAGGTAGGAAACTTGGATTTGTTCCAGTATATCTGTTCATGAAAACCAATAAGTATGTAGTAGAAATTATAGATTAATCACTCCAATATAGGAAGAAATTTTGTATAGATGCTCATCATTAAGTCATAGTCGTCAAAGAGAAAAATTAGAAGAAAAGTAAACAGAAGACAAGAGGAAAAAAGAGATTATTTTTTCCCCCAAATTGTGTGACTGTCACTGAAGATGCATAGGACTTACATTCCTAATGTCTATTTGCACTTTTGAGCATGTCTACTAAACACAGTTCTTTGCTTTTCAGGCAACACTTTCAGAATGACACTTGATTAATACATACCTATGTAAACTAGTTACAAACTCACATTTTCACAAGAATTAATATGAACAAGAAATCGTGTAACACATAGCATTACATATTTTTGCATTAATTATGTTAATACCATTAAAATATTTTTATCATCATTATCAGATTATCTTTCAGAAGGTGTTGTGAGATTCTTTTCACCCCACTGTGTGCACCAAAACATGAGGTGTGTTGAAGGAGTCTAGTGTGACTAACTTAAAACTTCAGTACAGAAAATAAGACAAAGTTTGGATAAATTACTTCTGGAGGTATCTTTTCTCTCAATTGGGTTTAGACATACCATGGGATAAGCCTAGGTATCTCATATTAACAGTTCTGAAGTTAGATAAGAGGAGTCCCAAGCTGGGAGGCAAAGGGTTAAATTTTGTTTTTCAATAGCTTGGTCTAATCTTGTATTGAGTGAGTTTCACCGAAACACAAAGTTTTTCTCAGGATGTCTCATGAACAAATTATTCCCATCCATTAGTGAGAGGATAAATTCAGCCCAGGCAATAATGCTGGTGAGACCCTCCAAACATACCTCATTACTCTCCTTGGTTGTATTAAAGAGGAACTAAGACCTCAAATAAATCAAGACAAATGTTGAAAGAAGATTTACAGCAGGAAAAAGACTTATGATTATAGAACTTGTCTGCAGATAGACAATATAATTGTATCCTTTGGAAACCTAACAGAGTTTCTTATTCATTGCTGTACTTAGAATTTGCTCCTAATGGGAAAAAGTATGTATATGCATATGTATTAATGAACTGCATAGCAAGAAAACTGTGATGTTGCATATTATTAGTGTAATTTTTTTTGCTAGTTTTGTAAATTATGAAAGAACATACATTTATACAACTTGTTTCATTACTTTTGTATTTGCTTGATTTTACCGCAGTCCTACTAAGATGTAATTCTTACAACACACCAAGTTTTATGTTTAAACTCCAGTGTTTGGAAATACTAAATTAAGATTGACTACACAGTTGGAATTCATGCCCCTTGCCCATAAGCATTTTGACAGTCTTTACCTATGGAACATATTTTATCTTTTTTCCAGAGGTCCTTTGCCTCATTCAAGGAACTGAGTGGATAGTAATTCCAATTAGCAAGCAGTAACCCATTTTTTGTTTGGATTTTTGTTGTTGTTAATTTTGTTTTTTATTGTTCAGTGTGTGTATCCCATCTGAATGACCAGAAAGTTTGCGTGAAGAACATTATGCATCAGGCTCAAATCTACCATAAGAGGCTCATTGTTTAGTTCACAAATTGTTTAGTTTGCCGATTTTCATTTTCTTGTTCTATTGTACCTTGGTTTTAAGGATAAAGTAATAGTTTAGAATACATCCAGTTAAGAATAGAGAGACTGGATAGCTGTCTTTCAACTTCATGTCAGGTCTCTTCATAAACCCTTTCAGATTTTTTTACCGCTTGTTACTGAACAGAAATCTCTTAGCAAATTCCTTGTGAATGATGTAGCTCTTGAAGAAAATACCACAACTATCTGTTAAAGTTCAGGAGAGAATAAATACATTAATAATGCTACTTGGTGTTCATATTTCAGAAGACAATGCACAACTTCAGCAAACAGTGAGCAACAACATTTGATTCTAGGCCAAAAAATCCACAATAAGGACTTAAAATGTATAGTAACTGCCCATTCTTTCTTTTAATTTTTTGGTGGTAGTGGTCAGAATCCCCCCAAAATTAGTCATACTTAAACATATGTCCTTTTTGTGTCCATGTACAGAATTCCATGGGAACAGTGATTATGGATCCAACAAACCATGCAAAATACTGTTGCTAGTCCAAAAAAAAAGACAATAAAAGAAAGCTCTCAGTCCAGAGATACTCCTTTTGATTTTTGTGTGCATGTGTATTTATTTATCTTAAATCATTATTTACATTCAGTAACACTCTACTTGTTGAGTTTGGGACACAGAGGCTGAATAAATTCAATATAATGACAAAAGATTAATTTCATGCTGTCTAAATAATATTTATCAATCCAGCCCTTCTCTGTAAATGAACAATTTAAAATGTATGCCTGTGGCACACAATTGCCAACCCTGGGCCATGTGTCACAAATACATGTCTGATGCCTGCCTTGCTTTCAATAATGAATGATGGCTCACAACTTGCCACACTAAAATGAGATTCCTTGTTTATATTTTATCTCCCTCTTCCTCCTTCCAGCTTATTCAGGACATGCTAGAAATATTTAGGATTCCCAAAGGGCTTTATCAAGAAACAAATCTACAAGACTCAGTGCTGCAGAAGATACAACAGTTTCACCGATAACACTACAAAACAATATATAATAACTACTGCATGGTGACACCTTCAGGCCTCTAAGTATAGAAGACAAAAATCAGAAGATAACTAGTTTACCATACCTTTAGGATAATGTTCCTCCACTAGACTAAAAAGATAGCATTAGCTATTAGGAAAAAAGAGGGGAAATTATCATCTTACAGACCTTTGCAAAGAAATCTGGCATGCGTTATTTCTATTGTCCTTAAACATTGTGCTCAACACAAACCACAGTTTTGACTTTTCCACCAGTCTCCCAGCAGCACGGCTACTGCCCCTCAGCTAAAGCAACAGCAGACTAGCACAGTAGGGCTATCTGACCATAGTCAGCACCAAATAATGAGCCCATGAAATGAAGGTTTTGCCAAGTGCCAGTCTGATTATTGCAACAGAGCTAAGTCATTTTGCTGGAGTAGTCTAAAAAGGACCAAGGAAAAAGTGATTAGCAGCCAGCAGAAAGTGAAAAGACACTATGAAGAGCAAGATAAAGCATTGTTGCAAGTCTGTAAGAGCTAGCTTTCCAAAGCTATCAGCCATGCACTGTTGTCAGCAATTCAAGTGATGTGTATAGATGATGGCTGTGGCACTGACTAGTGTCACAGACTGAGGACTAATGTAGGAAGTGGCAAGTGAAAATATTTAAGAGGCAAAAGTCACTTCCAATTTTGCATGAAACACTTTATATCACACAGGCAATGTGATAAAAATTATTAATGAATGTTATTTTTACAGAGAATTTAAGCACAGCTACTAATACAAATAGTACTACTAATAATACAATACTCACTCTCCCACCCCATGACTTCCTCTCTCTGATGATACAAAATAATCAGAGCAGAGATTGATTTGAACCAACTAAAGAGTATGCCTGATTTACTGGGGAATTGTGAAGTGACAGTCAGGTCCTAGTCCTGGGTGGGTTTATAAAAACTGATGTAAAGGTGAGATTTTCCTTAATAGAACCAATTTTATTTTATTGATATTTTGACATGAGACCTCAGGTCTCTGGTAGACCTGGCTCCGCATTAGGCAATCAGACCATTTAAGACATATTGCTACCAAAGAAGGTGCTACTGTGCACTTTGAGACAGCGTTCCTAAAGATGTTGCTGTGGAGGAGGTCAGAAAGCATTTGTATTGTTTTGGATGCCAAACTGCCAAATTGCTCTGAGAACTTGCACTTAAGTGGACATCTGGCTAGAAAACATATTCATAGACTTAATAACTAAAGGAGAAACAGTATGTTCCACACACAGTGTGCTGTATTACAGCTTTTTCTACTCTTTTGGTTGAGTTTTATGATGCAGAAATACATGCTCACTAACTCCCTGATGCATCTTGTTCTTTCCAGTGCTTCCAACCACTTGTACCAGTGAGTCTATGTCTACATTAGCCCCATAGAAACATAGCAGTAGCGTCTCCTGATAAGAATTGATCTCTAAGGCAAAACCACTGTTGCTGAAGCTTTGTCACATATGTTATATGCACCCCAGGGGTTTTGCTTCACATCAATTCTAGCCTGGCCCCTTGGACTGAACCGCCTGGCCACTGGCAGGCATTATGCGTGCTTTTAGGTTATGCCTTTTTTTCACACTGAGGGATCCTGGGCCTCTAAGACTGCTCCACAACATAACATAAAGTGCTGTGAATGGAGACAAGAGGGAGATTTACTTCCAAAAACGTTCTTTGTCTGAACTGAAATACTGATATGAGCGCAGCCTTTGAGGATGCATCTTCAGATTTCTTCAGGTGGTATGTTTCTGAGGATGTGAGACAAGCAGTCTCTTGTCTTTCTTTCTGTGTGGATATTATGGTTATGACTAAACCTCACATGCAATGTGTGGGACAGGGGAAAAACTCCTTATGTCTTCCCCATTTTACATATCTGCTCAGAAAGACTCACTAGCTGTTAAGACAGTTTGCTGTAGAAACCAAAATAAATGCTTTCATATGGACAGTCTGTAATATCCTTTACTTGTATAAAGCAGAATATATTATTACTGGAGAGAAGAATAATACATTCTGTTCCTAGTCCCTTTTAATTTTTTAAAAAAATGATAGAAATAACAGAAAGAGTGTTTTAAGATTATAAACACATTAGCTGATACCCTGCAAGGCAGACAGTATTTTACTTGACACTCACAGAAAGTAATACGCCGAAGTGCACGGATCATGAGGCTGAGTGGGAGGCAGAACAGTATTGTCTTAAACCTAAGCCTGGGCTCTCACCACAGGGTTGTCCTTCTTACAATACAGGACCATTCTCTGAGCCTTCACTGTCTTCACACAAATAATCACTGTCAGGAAACTCAGTCTTTCCAACTCATAGCCAAGAGGCCTAGAAAGATCTGGCAACCTGTTTCTCCTTGATGAAACAAGCTGTTGTGGCCTCTGGGAGAGCTCTTCAGGCACAGTAAAGAAACAAGCGCAACAAGAGGGATCACCAGTCTCACCAGTTAGTAATAGCTGCAGGGAAAGATGTTTTCAGTTTCATGTTCACTTTTCTTCTTTATTCTGTGATTGAGATGGAAATGGAAATGTTTCATCTAGGTTAGTTTATGAGGAAGTCTTGTTATTGCAGCTGCATAATGCTTGCAATCTTTTTTTCCCAAGGCGCTAGGAACCCCTGTCAGCCAAGCAGAAGGAAAAAGGAAAAAATAATGAGTGCTGGCACTCTGAAAACAAGGACAATGCTTATTTGATTGAGCAGAGTATTTCTATACTTTAAATCAAGTTTTTCCATTGACTTCAATGCAGGTGTGGAAAGCAATGCATGCCCTGCCTCTAAGTACAGCACATTTTTTGGGGTATCTGAGGGACAATCCCTACAGACTATGTGACTATAACAGTATGATCATTGAGTTCAAAATCCTCTGGAGATAAAAATGTTAGAGCAGTCTGTCCAGAATAGTCACCCAAGTACCCCAAGTAGGTTTGAATTTTAACCAAGCAAAAAGGAATAGACTACTGTGAAAGAGTCTGAACTTTTGTCCCCAGTTCATCATAACAGAAAATGAAGATGGGAAGTGGATGGAAAGGCTAGACCTTATCTTTGAGGGGAAGAAATGAGCTTTGAAGATGGCGCACAGACTACTCTGTGAGATTAAATTACCTGAGTAAAACCCCTGAGAGTGAAAGCTTGCTTTTAATAACCTGTAAGGGCCTTTATATACCCAGTGAGTTACCCTTTAGAAAGCAGACTGAAGCGAAACCGACCATGGGTCTGTTATTTGTAGATGACCACAGAAAAGAAGTTTGAAAGCAAAGATGGCTATGATATGCCCTGTTTCACAAGCAAGTGTAACTAGAGAATGCAGCCAGGCTAAATTCACAGCAGAAGACGCTCAATATGGAGACATGTTCCTTTAACATAGTGGCAAGAAATGTTGAGATTTTGCATGGCCATTGCAAGGACTCCATTTTCAACTTCAGCTCTGTTCAAGGCTGTCCTGGAGCAGAGAGCACCCAGGCCAGGAAATCCTGTCTGCAACCTGCCACCTTTCTCTATCTCTGCAGGTAAAAGACCTGCAGAGCACAATCCACTGACCATAGGGAGTGGGTTGCAAACACAAAGCCAGAGGTGAATAGAACAAAGGAGCAGCTTAAAATGCTATAGGTAAATTAAGGTGAAATAGAGAGGTCTTAACATTTTTTTTGAGTGAATACAACATGATGAACTGATGTGATAAAGTAATTTAATTACAACCTACTGTAAGGCACTGAAGTTAATGATGGGTAGAGTGACAGGGTTTTAGGAGGAAGCTATTTTAATTCATGGTAGAGATGGCAAATTTCAAATCTGGCTTGATTTCTGAATACCCATGAAGATCTCATGTAATAACTCTTAGGAAAAAAAAAAAATTACCTATGACTGCCTTCTCGCTGGAAAAGAAAATGTACCTTTTTCATTTTCATATTCAGTCACTAATACTGACGTATTTAGGTAAATATAAAGACTATTTGTTACATTTTTGTGGCTTTTAGGGCATATTTATTTAAGCTATCCGGGGAAGATAATAATTTTTCAGGGGTTCATTTTCTTTGTGGTTACACCCAACATTGGAATATGCAACATGAAATCAGAGGAAGCCTTGCAACTTGGCTCTAACTTTCACATCTAACTACTGAACAGTGGTTTTGCCTTTTATAACAAAAAATGTCTTTGGAAAGAAGTCCTGCAAATTGTGCAGCAAATAGTGGACCTGGCACTGTCTCTTTTTTTATCAGAACTGATGGATTCAAGGGAGAAAATGGTATATTTTCTACATATTGATCAATTTCATAATTCCTATTGCCTATTTTAATAGCATAAGTGTCACTGGTTTATTTATTAATAGGAAAACATTTCAATAGAGCTGGCAAACAAGCAGCCTCCTCTAGCACCTCTGATTAATTCAAGCACCAGTAACTCAAAAGTATTCATGAGCATCTTAGTCTTTCTTTGTATGTATAGGGATGGGGCATTCCAGAAGTTGGTGTGCATGTTTGTCTTTTTAAGAAGCTTCAGTTAAATCTCTTCACCATCCAGACTGGAGAGTCATTTCTGTGGTGCAGAAGATCTACATAGTTTGTTGTGCAATAGTCAGAATGTTATCAGTGGCGCATCCTTTTGAATGAAGTCATCTGGGCTGCTTGGTTCTAAACTGGGAAGAAATTAGATCTAGTGTGGTTAAGGAAGTTTTAATATTTCCTGTCATAGTGAGAGAAGAAATTGTGGTTGGAATCAGATTTCACCTCATTCTTCTAAACGGAAATAAGAAAATAGTTCACATTCTCCACTACTGCACGGGCAAAGAGTTATTTATTCATTAAACACAAGTCAGATCGTATCAGCCTAAAGTATTCAATCAAAAATATTGGTGGATTACATTAAGAAACTTCTTAGGTCTTATTAGTATGTGAGATACCAATGTCTTTTATGATTGCACCAACTTTGCACATGAGTAATCAGTTTACGGACGGTGCTGTTTCCCAATTACAGCAGCTCTGAGTAATTTATTAGTCTTTTCCCTGGACTACCCATTATCACCATTCTACCCCACTTTAATGAAGCTCAGGACTCCCTGAAAGAGCTCCTTTCAACTTTCTGCAAAAAATCTTCAAAGAATATTTTTATCTGGACAGAGGAAGATCACATTGCTTTACAAACTGGCTCATTAAGTTGGTATCTGGACAGGGTGGTGGGTGAGAAGGCTACTGAGGTGGGTATAAATTTAACCAGTTTAGCTCTTGCTCTGCACTTATGCACTTTCTCATCTCTAATTTAATCCAAGTCTGAATCTGCCCTCAATGTCATCTCTGGATAACGGGTGACATTAGCTCACAGACATCCGTCTTGCCCACGAGACTGCTTTGTTTCTATGGCTGCGTTGCTGACCCCACTGAGACAAAACTAAACCCTCTTTGAAGGTGTACAGCTGCGACGCTTCTGCAGTCTTGAAGCAGCTCATCAGGATGCAGGTTGTCATAGGTGCTGGCTATGCCTCCAAATTACTCTCTACCAGACCAACTGGAAAAAAATCACAAAACAGAGTGAGGAGATCTGACTCAAAACCACTGGCAGCAGTCAATGGGTCTTCAACAGGTTCAGACAGTACTGGGTTGCATCCTGAAAGCCCAGTACTGTGAAGGATGTGGCCATGAACCTGATTGCCTGCATTTAAATTGTGCTGCTGAAATAAGATGGACTATTCACAGGCTTAGAGATACATGTTTCTTTAGATAACTTGCTGGAAAGTGTCACAATAAAATAAGTGGAAGTGCACACACACACACTGATTAAAAGGAAATCCTCCATATGGAATTCCATATGTGTACATATCCATGTCATATATCTGAGTTTATAAACTACAGCACCTGCAGAATGGGAAAAATGATGATTCACCTCTTGCCATCACATTTCTTTCTCCCACCCCAGGCCAAACAACTAGAAATGACTGTATTTACTATTTTAGAGAGCATGGAAATGGACCATTCCCTTATTGAGACCCAGATCAGTGTTGCAAACACTACTGAGAAACTAACAAAGATCCTTCTGTACTCTACATAGGCCAAAACGCGTGTGTGTTTGTATTTCACCTTTTTACTGAAACAGACACAAACCCCAAACCACTGAGTGACCCAAGTACCTGCTCAAATACTTGGCACTTGGAAATATTGGACATAATTTCCTCCAGTATAACATTATTAATTTTCCTCATAGTGTAACATCAGCAGAATCCAAACATCAGCCCAGACTTGGAACCTGAGAGCTGACACTGCATCACACTGGTTTAGCTACTGCCTCTTGGGGCTTTCAGTTTCCCAGCTGTCCCTGTAGGCTTCACCAGGAAGTAACAACCACAAGAAATTTATGACAAATTGAAAGGGCACCAAACGATAAATGTATTAGATTTGGGGTGTACTGTCTCAGGTGTTAAGCTAATGTTACAAATATAGTATATATACATTTTTATGTGTAGTCTTTTTACTGTGCTGTCAGAAACGTGCAGAAAATTCAAACATATCTAAGCAAATGAAAAATTTTTCTGCCAATTCTCAGTGCAACTGAACCTTTTCAGCTTCATTTAACTTCTTCTACAAACCAAAAGCAATATTCAGAGAAGGTAAATTATTTTCACTGTGAGAATGCCAAAGTTTCTTAGATGAAACAGGCAACTTTTGCTGGAGACAAGTATATAAAAAAATGCAGTTTACCACAAAAATTATCAACTTAAAAGCCTCTGCACTGAATAAAATGGCAAATATTTTATATATTTATGAGAAAAAAATTGTGAAATATCTGTTTGTTGCAGTGCTGATAAAATAATGTGACAGTTTCTAGAAACATTTCCTGAGTGTTGAAGGTATCTAAAAGATAAAGTAAGTATATGGCAAAACTGTCTTCACTTACACACCATTAGTAGAGGAAAGGAAGACTGAATAGTGTCGTGCCCCAAATGGACTCTTTACCTGAAGCTTTTTAGCAAGCAAGGGCAGATGCTTCACAGACTGAGATGGGTGCACGGTGTGTCCAGCACATCAGAACCAGTGTGAAAGGACATGTACTTTGTACATTATGTTGACCTAGAATTAGTAAGGAGGGAAGACAGAGGTACAGAAGTCCCTATTCCATCTGAAAACTGCAAGACTAAATGCTGATCTTTATTTAAATCAGGTTACAGATGCACAGTCTAGCCCATAAAAATAAATATTAAAAAAAAAATTTAAAAATTAAACCCATAAATTCAACATTTATATTGTCATTTTTTGATAAAAATTCTTTCTTTGGTCCCAGTAAACACACCACTCAGCTAATTACTTTAAATGTAATAGATATTATTGGTGTTTGTATGTGTGTAGAAATCTGATCTATGCATTTAATTTTGCCATGTCATTAGGTGCAGTACTAATTAGACTGTACTACAGTAGTACAAATTGACCTTTTTCTGAAAAAAAAAACTTTTAAGCTATTTTTCATGCTCAGAAGCAGAAAAATCTTTTTAGTACAAAAGCTTAAAACATCTCTGATACCTACATATATGTTCTGGAACAGGAGAAGAATAACTGCTAAGAGTAGTGTCATTGACTTAACTTTCCACATTAAAGCAAAAGTAGATCATAACTGATTTATTTTTTTAATTGGGTAATTATGGGACCTCAGACTTCAAAGGATAGTAATTACAGCAGTGAAGAGTGGTACAGCTTCTGTTTGATGATAAACACGCATATTTATAATTTCCTTTTAAACGCAATAAGTTGCTCAGTAAGGAAAAAGCCATTTTCCTTTTCCTAATAAAATATGGCACAGAGAAAGGACTATGAATTCCAGAAAATAAGGCAAACAGTAGTTTGAACTCTGGATCATTTCCTTAGTGCAGTTTTCTTAAAAAGACTATGATTTCTCATTTCCTCTGGCATAACCACAGTTTCTTAGCTCATACCCAGATCAGATCAAATCCTTTCAAAATTAGCCTAACAGAGCTATTATTATTCTATGGAGGACAAATGTGATCCTAACAGAATGTTACAGGGGTTATTATTATTAATGATCATATCCTGCAATACACTCCAGGAGTCCCAGGAATTATTGGATCCTATTGTATGCTCTAATACGGAGACATTGCCATCCCATGTTGTCTCCTCCCACACATACTCAGCTAAAGCAGCTCTCATATGCAAAAGGTACAGAGTTTTTTTTCCTAAGGTCATTTACCAAGTGCAAAGTCCTGCACCTGGGATGACATAACCAAAGAGCACAGTACAGGCTTTGATCTGTGCGGCTGGGGAGCAGCCTTGCTGAAAGGGACCTGGGTGTCCTCGTGGACACCAAGCTGAACATGAGTCAGCAGAGCACCGCTGCAGCAACAAAGGCAAATCGGATCCTGGGCTGCTTCTACAGGGGTGTTACTAGCAGAGATGGAGATGTGATCATCTCTCTCTACTCAGCACCTGGAGTGCTGTGTCCAGTTCTGGTCTGCACAATTCAAGAATGACACAGACAGACTGGAGAGGGTCCAAAGGAAGGCTGCAAAGATGATCAAAGGGCTGGAGAACCTGCCCCATGAGGAAAGACTGAAGGAGTTAGGTCTTTTGTCCCTGAAGAAGGGAGGGGGGACCTCATCACAGTGCTTAAAGTATTCCAGTACTTAAAGGGCAACTACAAAAGGGACAGAGGTTCTCTCTCCACAAGGAGCCACATGGAGAAGACAATGGGCAACAAGCACAAATTGCCCTGAGAGAGATTTCTTCTTGATGTAAGAAAGAATTTTTTTGCAGTGAGAACAATCAGCCTCTGGAACAACCTCCCCAGGGATATTGTGGAGTCCCCATCACTGCAAGCTTTAAGATGCAATTGGCCAGGGTGGTAGATAATCTCATCTAGGCTCCCTTTCCCATGAAAGATTGTACCAGATGATCTTCTGAGGTCCCTTTCAACCTGGGCTGTTCTATGATTCTATAAGACTTTTCTTCCCTGAAGGTCAAGGAGTAACTACGGTGCATGATAAGGGGTTGAACCAGAATCACAGAAAGATTTGGGTTGGAAGGCACCTCTGGAGGTTGTCTGGGCCAACCTTGTACTGAAGGCAGGGCTAACATCAGGTTTCTCAGGACCTTTTCTAGTTAAGGTTTCAAAATCTCAAAAAACCCCAAATTTCATTGCCTCACCATGTTGAGCTTGACCACTCTGTGACTTTTTTTTCCCTTATGTCTAGTAGGGATTTCTTTTGCTGCAGCTTGTGACCATTGTCTCATTCTTCCAGTGTGCATCTCTGAGAAACCCTGGCTTTGTCTTCTCTACAACTCCTTTCTAGGTACTTGAAGACAGTAATTAGGTATTCCCTGAATCTGTTTTCTTCAGCATGAACAAACCCAGCTCCCTCAGCTTCTCTTTGTAAGATAGATATATGCTCCATGCCCCTAAACATCCTGGTGGGTGTCTGCTGGACTGTCTCTTGTTTGTTGATATTCCTCTTCCACTGGGGAGGGGAGATCAAAAACAAGATGCAATGCTGAATATATAGCCTCACCACAGTGCCAGTTAAAAAGGAATAATCACTTCACTCAAACTGCTCCTTATGTTCCTGCCAGTGCAGCCCAATGTGTTTTTAGCTTTCTTTGCAGGAGCACGCTGCTGGCTTGCGTTCAGCAGCACAAATAGGCTTAACCTTACTGGCTTGCATATCAGGGAAAGCATAGGGCAGCTGCAGTCATAATCATATTTGGAGCCTGCTAGCAGGGCCTAAACAACCTGATTTAAAGCTAGCTTAGCTATGTTTTCAAAAGTAGAAGTCATACAGCATATGTTTACCGCAAGTCTCAGCTATTGCAGCAAGAGGCAGCAACATACTGGCTTGAAGACATCACTTCGTTGGTAAAAATGCATGGAGAAAGGCAGCACAAGTGATCCGGATGATGCACAGCCACTTGGGAAAAAGGCATGCTACGTGGTACGTGACATTGAGAGTGCTGAGAGCTGCTGATGGGTGACATTGCACAAAGTCAGACAATTCCTGTTTCCTGTTTTGACAAGCTCATCCAATCCACCTCCTTGCCCCAAGGCAGGCTCAGCCGTCGCTGACTCCATCACTCTTGGCTAATGTTTGTCTCACCTGCAGTTAAAAACCTCCCATCTGGCAGGTTCTCCAGGCAGCTATGTCCTTGCTCCACTACCCTTACGGTTAGAAACAAATTCCTAATATCTAACCTAATATAGAGCCATCATGTTAGGCTTCCAGAAAAAGTTATCTGTTAAGATAACAGGCAGATATCTGTGTGATGTGATTTAGGAGCAGCTGGCCCTGCCTTGGACCACCTTCCACAGACTGAACAACATCTTAGGGCCCTTTCCAGCCCTATGTGCCATGCTTTCTCTGGTTATTGTGCTGCTTTCAGGAAAATTATTTGACACCTAAATAATCTGGAAGTTGTCTTTCTGCACGAGGCTGAAGGGAGTACTAAAAGATGACAGTGAGGCAAATGCCAAAATTGATCCAACAAAGGTTAAAAATATGCTATGTTATAATGGTGACCTTCTTAGTATATGATTTTATAGCCCCCTAGATACTATATCAGCTCAAGTGTGGATGAGCTGCTCTTTTTAAAAAGGAATAATAGTTTGTACTTATATATCAATTTCTACATAGAAAATAAGTAATTATAGCAACCCAACATTTATTTTTTTTATCTAAAACAACTCTACAGTTAACCCAGAAAGAGTGCATTAATCATACAAACATTTTGGAGGAAAGAAAGTAGTGGTGCCCCTAGTCTAACACAGAAAAATTCATTTCAGAGAAAGTATTTTTGGAGCCCTATTGTCATCTCTGAACAAAGTTCACTGAATTGGATTTACCTCGGCATAAAGTTCTTCTACATCATATGGACTGTAATTATTGCTGTTGTGCTAATGGAAAAGGTACACTACTTCAAAGATATTAGCAGAAGAAAACCAAGTTGCTTAAATTATACCTTTTTCAAGGTTTTGAGAGGCAGAATTGCTGTAGGCTTTTTACATGTATGGTCAATCTCTCATACCCTGAATCCAACAGGAACTTCCTGGGCATGACTGAACCCCTTTGCATTCTGTACTAATTTGGTTTCTGTTAGCTCAGACATTTGAAAGAATAAAACAAAATATAAAATTTGAAAGAATATGGCACAACGGGGAAAAAGAAGATGACAGTAATTCAAGGCCACAATTAGATAACACCTGTGGGCTGATATATTTGGAAAATTCATTAAAATCACCCATGTTTGTCAAGCAACATTTCAAACAAAATGTAAAAAACTTGTAAAGATATACTATGCATATATTTATTGTTTTTCTTTTGATTGGCTTTTTTCCACATAACACATTAAAAAAACAGGTCAAAATACAAACTATGCCCATAAATTTATTATATTTGGTAAATAGTTAGTAATGAGACTACCTTTAATTACTGATGAAGGAGAGACAGGTGTTAAAATACTAACATCAGCTCTCGAGCAACTGAAGTTCCATAAGCATGCAGTGGTTATTGTCGGTGACTAAATAAACGAGTTAAATTCTCATTGAGTTTTGAAGTAAACTCAGACAAACTTATAAAGTCACTCATTTAGAAGGATTTTGAATTGAATGCTATATTATTCTCTACTCTTAATACCCTATTAGAAACTTAAGATGTTTATTTTCCCTCACAAAATCAATGTTACATACACAATAACATCGATGTTTGGTTTCTCAAGCTTGGAACGGATGGTATAACAGACTGCAGAAGCAGATACTTGCATCTTGCAAAAGTTATTTCATTATATCCCTACCATCTAAGAAGTGAAAATGGTGAATGAGCTGTGAGCTTGAATGCTACCATCTCTTCCGTGTTACAGTTGCCACGTGCCATCGTGCAGACAGGCAGCCCTGGATGGACAGAGACACCAAACAGCTGCAAGTGAGGCTGCTGAAACTGAATGAGATGTGCAAAATCCTTTGCAGATGTGAGATTTAGGGCTTTATCCAGACTTCAGTGCCACATTAGAAAAATACTTCTATTTCCTTTGTCCTCATCCTTTGTTTCCTTCAATTGCTTAAATAACCGATGCCTTGCAAATAGAAACTGGCTTTAGGGGTAAGCTTCTTCTCATCTATATTTATGTATATTTAGAAGGCAACCATCCTTATGCAGGAAGCCACTGCAGTTTTAGGTGGCAATTCACCTGCCCTGTGGTGCATAGTTTGGGTTGAGGTTGCTGTGTGCTAGCTGGGCCGCCTTCCCTTTGCTGACACCAGCAGGGCACCTAGATGACTATACTAGAAAACTGCCAAAAATCCCACTGAGCACCACTACTAAGACTGCCTGGACATACAGCAGCCGACTGGAGCCATTACCCTGGTCAGGAATATGAGGCAGCTCAAAAGGCCTTCAACTATAACAAAATGTCACATCTTGTATGATGTGGGTCTACTGGCATTTGTTGCTGCAAATTTATTTCCAAATAATGCTGCAGTGCTGCAGTGAACATGGAGGTGGAGGCACCAGCACACTACTTTCTTGATCACAGCTCCCATTTTACAGTCTTAATTGCTACTTACAAGGCCCTTGGTAGCTCAGTCATCACTGAATGCCTTCGCAAGCTAATGGTTGGTACAATTTAAATTAATTAAGCAACATTAAATATTCATAGCCAAGATTTTTAATACTGTAGTCTTAAAACAGGAATTATACTAACAGATTTTTTTAAACTGCTAATAAGAAGTCAGTGCAGGATGCAAGACCTTAGCAGTGACTGTCTTGCTCAGCTACCAGACCGTTCATATTGCAGTCTGTCACAGCAGGTTGCCAGTGCCAACCAGAAACTGAAAGTTTTGCTTGATTTATAGATTTCTTCTAGGTAGCAAGAAAGCCACTGCACTTTCTGTGCTTCAGCACACAGACAGTGCATAAAGTAAGAGAATCACAAGACAAGACTTGAAACTTGTATAATTTTTGCAAACCTCTGTTTCTTCCTCTGTTTAGCAATTGCTCAACAAGTTGATATTTCAGAACTGGTATATGACATACTAATAACAAGTTGGCAAGTAAAAAAGTAATTTGCTGTCATGTAAATGCAATACCTAACACAAAAACAGATTTTTCTAAAACTAACTTTGAGGGCTACATGATTAAGTGAGCAATGAACTACTTAATTCTGAGGGCACAGTTTGCATTTAAATTATCTTTAATCAGATAATCTTGATGCACTTTACAAATAGTAAGTAAACTGTAAATACCTTATCAAGACAGTTACATTGTAATTATATCCATTTAAACAATATATAAACTAAAGGCCTAGGAAGGTAAACCTAATTTCCTGTGTTGGCTCAACAGCAAAAGTTGAGACAATAGATGAAGGACTGATAAGATAGGAGCTTGAAGGAAACATACTAAATACTTTGAAATTTAAGAAACCTTAGGTGAAGACTAGATCCAAAATCCACCTACTCTGGTAAGAACAGAAATTTGTAACAGCTCCTCATGGTACAGTTCTGCTTTTCTGCTTTTCCTGAAGCCTTATTTTACTTGAACACTATCAGTGATAATTTCTTTATCTTTTCTTCATCAAAACCTGCAGCCCACTGTTGCTTTTCACTGTCCAGACCAGTAAAATACTGGATACATACCTGTGGTTTGCTTAAGGATCTTTGCAGGTGCACCCAATCTGATATATAGCATTCTAGGTTATCTGAGACTTGCTTAAAATGAAGAGTGACATACTGGTTTGAAAAAACCCACACATTTCATTGGAAAGAGGCAGAAGAACATGTAACCAATGGATAGAAGCAGCAGTAAAATAAGTGGTTGGAGGAAGCACAGAAAACCAGGAATTCTGGAAAAGGGAACAACTTTGAACTGCAGAGAGGGGAAATGGGAAGAATCAAATAATACTGAGAAAAAAAGGAGACAAGCAGAGGGAATTGAGAATGATGCTAAACCAGAAAAAAAAGGCTAAAAAGAACTTTTCTTCCCCCAAATAAATAATATTTTAGAAATACAGGGGCAGGGGGAAATAATAAAGACGTAAAGGAAAACAGAACAAAGCAAAGAATGAATGGGAAAGAGAATGCTAGCAGAACAACTAAAAGGGAATAAGATATGGATTGACTAGAGATAGGATGGAGAAAAAGCAATGAAAAACAGCCCACATTTTGTGTTTAGATAGATACATATTTTTAGTACAAGTTTAATCTTTTGTGGCAGCCATAATTATGCAAAATAGCAATCTGCATCCTAAATATCTAGTAAAAGCAGAAGTACTAGTTTACAGTCTTTCAGAGAACACATACCATGTGTTGTAAATTATGACATTTTTCAGCATGATAGCTGTCATCATCAGTCTGTTCAGAAATTCAACGATTAAGATTTAGCTAAAGCCTGTGTAATTTTTATAGCACTTATGTGGCATTGCTCTTGTTCAGACATGGTGATTTTTAGATGAATGTCTGACACTTGATGATATCCTGAAATCAATAAGCTGAAACATCAGCCAGGAGGAATGGAGGAGTAGAAAAAGAATTGGTTTGCTCTGTAGTGGATTGCAATCATTGCTACATCCTCTTAAGTAATGCTTTATGCATCACGCCATCTCTCTTAGCAGGAGACTAAGGTGTAAATGAAATTAGCACCCTAAAAGGCTTTGAAGTCTAGAATAGTAGGATTAAAACCAGCTGTAGTTGTTGGGTGAGAAGCTTGACTAAGAGCAACCCATAGATTCTCTACTGCTGTCACAGTATCTTTCCTCTAACATTTGTTGGTTTATTTGTTGTTACACTAAGGAATCATCACAGGTTCCTCATTGGACATTACTTAAAAACATGATATATTGGACTAGTAACTCCAGAAAAAATAAAACAACACTTTACTGCCCTGAAGTGCTTAACCCCATTGACACCTGCTGGGAATGAAATTGGCTGGGATATTTCCTTCAATACCAGAACTGAAAAGGTCTTGAAAGTAGCAGTAGCTCTCTACAGCTAGCAGACTCAGTTTTAAGCAGGACAAATCCCCAAGCCCAATGTCAAAAATTGGATTAGAAACAAGTTGTATGGAATATAAGATTTATATCTTAGCTACAAGAACCAAGTGAAACCAAAGGAATAGCATAGGAAACTAGCATCTTTTTCTTAGAAGGGGGATTTTGGTTCTAGTATTGTGTTGATTGTTGTAATCATAAGATAAGTTGGCTTGATCAAATAATTTTTGGTATGCAGATGATTCAACATCCAGAGGTAGAACAAATCTTTTGTGCCAGAAAGTAACCAATAGTCAATAATGTCATCAAAACATGTATGTTTTCTGTGAAGTAGGATTTAGAAAATCACCTTCTAAAATTCAGCTAATATTATATCCAAAAAAATTGCGCTGACATTCTCTCTCAGGAAGAATAAATACCATGGTAATCTATGTAGAAAGCATCCATTCCTTTTTAAATCTGTGCGGATGAATATAAAAAATCTTGGTTCGTTGAGATGTACTAGACATTTCCCAAATATTTAAGTAAAAGGGCTTCATTCATGATTGGTTAAGTTGGGCACATGAGTATTGCTAAAATGGTAACACTATAGATTTTTTGTTTGCACTAAGCTTCCCAATTCTCTCTTCAAACATTTGAATAGTGCGATTAGCATCTTCATTTGGCAAGGGAAAATGTTAAAATTCAGATGGAACTCATCTAATTTTAAGCATTATGGAAATTAATATGCAGCTTCCTATAGAATGGAGTTAATCAAGCTCTTATTATTGTGATAACTGCATATATTTAATTATAGCTAGTTACACTGCACACTTCATAGAGAATTTTGTAAGGGTATGCAGAGCATGGCATTGTCATTAATTGAAGACCTTTTGTCTGAACATTGTAAGATTCTTTTTTGTACAGGACTCTAAAATCAGGAATCAGTTTGCTAGCTGAAATAAAGATACCTTCTAAAAAAATTAAGTGTCCAGTATTTTAAAATAAAAATATTCTTTATATTGATAATTAATTTTGCAGCTATTTTTTTCAGCCTACAATCAAACTGCTTTCTTATTATTGATACCTTATTAATGGGATATTTGTACCAAGTTTGGATACATTTTCGGTTGTGCGTTGTTTGGGGTTTTTTTCCATATGGCAAGCCTGACAGCTGGTTTTTTGTGGAAAGTTTACTCTTAAAATTACCATTAGCACTGTGCTGTGCCTCTGCTGCAGATTCAGTGAAAGAGAAATGAGGAAAGGTGCTACTCAAAACAAACAGAAAGCTGATATAATTGCTTGCTCAGCAGCTTCCATTGAAAAATGAAAAAGGTGTTTGCAATCCAGTGGTGCAGTTATGGTCTATGTCCTGCAGTAAATTCAGAGCCTCAGGACAGTCAGCCAGATCTTGCTCTCAGGGAGGCAAAGAGCTGGGCTTCCCTTTGGTTCAACCAGAGGTTTGGGATCAGTATGTGTTTTTTCCTAAGAGATTAACATGTTAAAGAGGAAAATGGCATGTTGTGAAAGGTTACAGTTAATTCTGTCACACTCATAACAAATACTAAAAAACAGTAGTTTAAACAAGACTTTTCTCCTTATTGGCTTTCATAATCTTCTTCTTTTCTTTGTTTGTTTTTGGGTTAAAAAAAAAGGCATAGTGACAGAGGCCCAACAGCTCATATTTAAAGACAAAAAACCCTGTATTGTCAGCATGTGAAAGAGAATGAGGGAGTGTGCTTTTCACCTACTCCCTTAGAAGAAAAACATACGGAAGCAGAGGGATTCAGGTCATAAAAACAATTTTGAACCTCTGCCTTGAGGCAGGGCTGCTGGCAGGGAACAGAAGCATAGGCATGCCTTTCCAGCTCTTAGAGTGACTCCTGTGTCACTTTGATGACTCAGTAGAAGATTAAGTTAAACATGGATGGTCTTATGACTTCAGAAGAGCTTACTGTGCTGTTTGAGGGAGATGTCTAGAAAATAAAAATGTCTGCTCCACTGAGGAATATATATATTCCTCTATGCCACATAAATCTGGAATTAAAGATGTCAAAAATTACATAATGTAAAGCCTGCATCACTGCTGACATTAAAGTGAACAGCTGAAATGTTGAAAAAATTACAACCCCAAATTTAAAATTCAGCTGTCATATTGATGAATTACATTAATTTATGTGCATACAGATCTCAAGAAACAGAATCAGACAAGAACAGAACAGAATAGTAATTATATAGGACCTCAGAATATATTGAGAACTATCCACCATAGACCTACAGTTTATTTATTTAATAAATTGCTGCATTTTACCTAGTATTTCAACTCCTCTGTGTCAGATGCTTCATACAGGCACAAGGAATAATTTCTTAAGGTACAGTGAGCCAGTGAAACTGTGAATAAAGGAAAAAATCAGACCTGTGTATTTGCTATATACATTAAACAGAACTCAGCTGTTTTGCAGATATAGTAATATTCATGGACAGATAAAAATGGAACTGTGATAATATAATATACATATATCTTAATATGTGTTATAACTTCTTTTTGCTTTGCTGTCCAACAGTTGTTGGGAAGGACATCTGCATTGAATAGACTGACTAATACATACTATATTCAATGCAGTTACCAGTTTTGGATGTCGAGAGACTAGAAACCCATTTCAAATGCTGTAGTATTCCCTACCTGGCATTTTGAAGTTGAGTATTTAGCTGACTATTTCAGGAGAAGAGTTTGTTTTTATTATATTCACTTGGTCATAAATAGATTTTGGTGTCCTTTCCAGACAAAAATATTCTATTGTTTACTTACGCTTCACTGAGGGATTTCCAAAAAAATATTACTGTAGCTGAGAACTTCCTTTTTTGACCTTCCCATGGTACATAAATTCCCTACATGTTTTCCTGAAGACAGAACAGAAAGTCCAACAGATTTTACTTAGAGTCTTCCTTTCCTTGTTTTGTTATGCTCAGAGACAGTCGTGTTGAGGAGAGGAGTAAGCTTGATCAGTGGATCTTACCAAACAAGTTGATATCCATCAATTCCCTGCCCCAGAGCTGTTGTTACCCGCTCAGAGTTCAGAAGATTACCTGAAAACAAATTTTGGGACTACTGCCTGCTAACCCTGAACAGGTGCTGCCTTTAAGTAAGGAGAAATACCCAACTTCTACTCTAAATCTCTGCATTCTTCCAAGTTTTCTAACAGAAATGTCCACAGACATCCTCAGAGAAGGATGTCTTACGGATCTGTGAGCAGTCTGGTGGCTTTTAATTTTGTTTTTAGCTTTTTTTTACACAGTAAATCTCTGTTATGTAAGAGAAAATTTAGCCAACTGCTTCAACACTTACAAAGATTTCGTCAGATTCTGTGAAAAATTCTCTCTAGTTATGTTAAATGTCTATCGAGAGGAAGGGAAACATTAAATAAAAGATAGTAGTAACAGTCGTGTACCTTAGTAGGTCTCTTGCATTCCTTGGTGTCTACTTTCACATATGGGTTATTAGGATAGCAAAACATTCTTGATGTTCAGTAACTTGTGGTATATTAATAGCTGATAATTTCTCATGTTCATAAAGTCTCAAGTAACACTATAGACTATTGTCAATTAAAGAACAGAAGAAAGCTTTGTGGAAAAGACTGGATAGGAAAGGGCGAGAAGATGTCCTGGTTTCAGCTAGGATAGAGTTAATTTTCTTTCTAGTAGCTAGTATAGTGTTATGTTTTGGGTTCAGTATGAGAAGAATGTTGATAACACACTGATGTTTTCAGGTGTTGTGAAGTAGTGTTATACTAAGTCAAGGATTTTTCAGCTTCTGATGCCCAGTCAGCAAGAAGGCTGGAGGGACACAAGAAGTTGGGAGGGGGGACAGCCAGGGCAGCTGACCCAAAGTGGCCAAAGGGGTATTCCATACCATGTGACATCATGCCCAGTATATAAACTGGGTGGAGTTGGCCGGGGGGCGGTGGGGGGATACATTGCTGCTCAGGAACTAACTGGGCATTGGTTGGCGAGTGGTGAGCAATTGCATTGTGCATCACTTGTTTTGTATATTCCAATTCTTTTATTATTGTTGTTGTTATTTTATTATTGTTATTATAATCAATATTATTTTCCTCTTTTCTGTCCTGTTAAACTGTTCTTATCTCAACCCGTGAGGTTTACTTTTTTTTCACCAATTCTCTCCCTCATCCCACTGGGTGGGGGGAGTGGGTGAGCGTCTGTGTGATGCTTAGTTACCGGCTGGGGTTAAACCACAACAGAAGAACACTCAGATATCACAGTGAAGCCAAGTTTCATAGTTTATTTAGCTCACACTTAAAAAATAACATTAAATTATATAGCAGAATAAATTATATCCAAAAATGTAGCTTTTCAGAAAGGCACAAACAATGTCTCAGTAGTGCAGTTTTACTGAAATATAATATTGTTAAATTGTACCAAGTGAGAAAGACCACTACTAAGGCTAAACAAATATCAGAGGGATTATTTATGTCAGGCAACCTTACTAGAATCATGTTGCAAAAAAGCAATTCAGAAATTACAAAACATTGTTGTTTTAGCATTGTTGTTTTCCACAGGCTCAGTCCAGCACATTTCTGAGACTTCTTGGTAACAGATAAACTGAAGTTCAAGCTTAATTAGAGAAGTCCAGGAACCACTCCTGAAGTGATGTCACTGTTGTGACTGCCTAGAAAATAAAAAGAAATATCTTGCTGACTATCAAGTGCTTTTCTTGACATAAGACCTTGCATCAGGCTGTGATATAGAAAATATGGGGCAGAGCTCCAGAGGTGCAAACTTTAGCACTTGCTCACTTCAACTTGTGTTAACAAATGCTGGGATAAGACCATCGGGCTTCAAGGAAGACAATACCTCCCTACACATCTCAGTCCACTTCATCAAGTATTTCAACCATATTTTTGTCTTGACAGAAAGCGACATGGACTGCCTTCTTACTTCTTTGTACAGTGCAAAAGGCTCATTGGTGGCTGACAGGCCCTGTCTTAACAAAAACAGATTTTGGCATGATGAAACATTTTATAAAGTCAGTTGAAACAATAATAATAAATACGATGGGAATTTTGAAATATTGGTCAAATAACATGAGGTAGTTCTTGATATTGTAGCTTTAGCTTATGCTGAGTACTGTGGGTTCTGATATTTTCATCAACACTTCTTTGTGACATATTATATTCACAGATGTTCTCATACTCTAGTTTCAATAAGAGTCCAATTTATATTCTTGGCATAGGTGACAGCCTAGTTCCTAATCATGCCTGAACTGGCCATTTCAGAGCAAAAATTTGAAGTTTGCAGATCAAAATTCTTTCAGTAGTGATCTGAAAGAATTTTGATTGTTTCTGGTTGCAATATGGTAGCCCCCCCCAAAATGTTAAATTCCTTTCTCTTCAAGACAGTTCCATTTGCATGGAATATAATACAGTTGTAGAAGGATGGATCATGCCAAAACCATGGCTAAAGTGGAGCCACCTCTTCCCCTCACCACCATAATTTTACTGTGGGCATGGTCTTTTGGAAATGGCTTTTTTTTACTATTGAGGATCCTCAACATGGCTGATATACATGAGTTGAATTATAGGGCTCTCGTGGTGTTGCAGGGTAAGGGAAAGCAGGGCACAGCAGTAAGTGCAAGGCACCTGGAGAGGATGGAAATTCCACCCTCAAGCATCTCTCCAAGCTAGAAAATACTGACAGTAATTGTAGCATATTATAAAAGGTGATAGACAAAGACTGTAGGAAACACGTGTCAGCTTCAAAGAAAAGGGAATGGAATAATTACAGACCCGTGAGACAGACTGATGTTTGTCCAGCTCCTTTTCAGCGTGAAGCCTTAATCGGAAAAAGCTTTACTTTTTTTGGTGCTTCCGAAGCTCAGTGACTGCAAAGGCTTAAAAGCTTTAATAAGAAAAAGTAAACAGTGCCACCTAACTGTGGAAACTGTATTTTTTTAGTCATTAAAGCTGAATATCATTAAAACTGATATTTTGTATTTTAAAGCTTGGAGGAGGGTGGTTCTTTGTGAAGAACTCTTACCTGTAATTAAAATATTACCAGTGTGTGCCTTTTCTAAAATCATTACTGGGAGATCCCAGTTTTCAGTAGAAAATTCTTCTTGTCCACAGTGCCTGTGTTAAAAATTGTTTTTTTTATTTGAAGACAGCTAATCAGAACAGGATTCCTACTTAATGGCGGAGACCATGTATGGTCAGACCATGTATGATGATGCTTTGCTTTAAGGACACTAATTACTCACTTTTAATCTCAATAGCTGTATTAATATGACCATACAGACACATGCATTCATGCTTTTTCTGTAGTTCTTTCCATCAGTATTTGTCTTCAAAATGTTCACTTCCGTGTTACAAAAAGCAAAGCTTGTTGAGACTAATTACCCCAACAGTCCCTCAACTGAGAACAGAATGAGACTTTTATAAAACTTCCCACCAGAATGACTGAATGTAATTTGCAGTGCCAGGTGAATCTATGCTTAGGTAAGTATTGGCAGTATAAATGCCCATCCAGACCCGAGATAAATGCCCGTCCAGATCCTAGTTACACGTGTGTAGGCTGATAGCCCAGTTTCCAAAACCATTCTCACTGCAGGTACCTGTGTAAAAACAACACACAGAATTTATGAGCCTACTCCAATTGTCCAAGTAAGTGCCTGAAAAAAGACAATGAAGGGGAAATACTTCAAAAAATTAATCAGAACATGAATTGTAAAGTTCAGTGAACATCACAAATACTAAACTGTTACCATATAAGCCTGTTTATTTTCAGTGAAAAGATTTTTTATGCTCACTTTTCAAAATATCTACTATAAATACAAATGTATAAACATATTTTGAGTCACTTGTTTTCTGGTTGAAACAAAGTAAAGGTGTGATGTGGTGGGCCCTGGAGTTAACATGTGTGTTGTCCTGAAGAGGAAGTAACCATCAGCTCTTTCTTGGCATCTTACTCTTGTACCTACTCTGAACTTATCGCTTGTGTAAGACACTTACATTTCTTCATGTCATAAAATCTCTCACAAAGAAGAGGGTGAAAATGTGCAGCAAAATGTCCATCAGCTGAAATTGAAACTTCATTTTTTTTAAAGAAAAACAGCTAATAGTATGCTCTCAGGCGTGGCACTTCTAGCTACTTGCTTTGATGTTTCCATTGTAAACAAAACTTAATCTCAGTGTCATTTTGCATTATTTTGCCTAACAATGAGCTTTTCTGACTAATGGTGTTACAGATGAGAATCTCTTTACTTCAAAGGCTAGGATCCATCTGACATTTTCAAATATCATTGAAGTATTCAGAAAAGCAAAGTGTTGCATATTCCACCACAGTAAAAAGAATTACACTTGAGTCTGATGCTAATCATGAGATAAGGTCTCATTCCCACATTTGGCACTTGATGTATGCTTTTCATGGAGTACAGAAATTTGCAATTATTTCCCTTTGAATTATTTTATCTGACAGGAAAACACCAGTAAAATATTTCTATTAGTTGTAAGATTTCTGTATGATCCTTTTTGAAATTTTCTCTCAGTTTTTACTTCAGAAATGTGCTGGGAATAAAGCAAACACAATTCTGGGGCTTAATCCTTGAAAGATTGCATGTGTCTGAACATCTAGGACAACCTCCAATTCATTTCTGCAATACGAATGCCATGAATAAAAGCCTGCCTGTTTCAGGGCTGTGTACTTTGAATATGAAATAGCCATATGTAAGAAAAGAGCAAATTGTGACTGTGGGAACTCCTGGTTTCAGCTAGGATAGAGTTAATTTTCTTTCTAGTAGCTGGCATAGTGTTATGTTTTGGGTATGAGAAGTATGAGAAGAATGTTGATAACACACTGATGTTTTCAGGTGTTGTGAAGTAGTGTTTAGACTAAAGTCAAGGATTTTTCAGCTTCTCATGCCCAGCCAGCGAGAAAGCTGGAGGGGCACAAGAAGTTGGGAGGGGACACAGCCAGGACAGCTGACCCAAAGTGGCCAAAGGGGTATTCCATACCATGTGACGTCATGCCCAGTATATAAACTGGGGGGGAAAGCTGGATGGGGGCTGCTGCTTGGGAACTGACTGGGTATCGGTTAGCGAGTGGTGAGCAATTGCATTGTTCATCACTTGTTTTGTATATTCTAATTCTTTATTATATTATTATTACCACCATTATTATTTTCTTCCTTTTCTGTCCTATTAAACTGTCTTTATCTCAACCACAAGTTTTACTTTTTTTCTGATTCTCTCCCCCATCCTGCTGGGTGGGGGAGTAAGCAAGTGGCTGTGTGGTGGTTAGTTGCTGGCTGGGGTTAAACCATGACAGAACAGAAGACATAATCCATGCAACTGCCTATGAAAAAGACGTTACTCTCTCATGGAAAAACTAAACCCTTTGATTGGGTATTTTTGATATTCCATGCTACTTCAAAACAACAAAAAAGAGATATTCCATTTGTCTAATGCAGATGATAATTTTATCATTAAGATAAAAAGACAGAAAATGTTACTATTTTATTCAGTTTCTGTATTGGGTGTTAGCTACACTATTAATGTACACACAGAAAAGTCTTCCCTTGGGCTGAAATTTATTTTATTGCTTTTCTTCCTCAGTTAATAAGTTGGAAAAATGCAGCAAAACCCAGTTTATGCTGAGGTAAGTGCAGCAAGTAGTGAAGCAGGCAATATTTCAAGAAAATATGATACCAGCGCTCAAATGTGGCACACATCAAACAGGGGTGTTAGAATGTCACTCTTCCATCTTGCTCTCACACTTGCAGTCCCCCCCATAGCCTGCCTCTGTGTGCACACACACTCACACACACAGACAGGTAGTCAGTCACTGGGTAACAAAAGCAATTACAAGAGATAGAAGTGAATGTCACACTCCTTAAAAAGGATTTTAAAAGACTATAATATATTTGTATATGTATATGTCTTTTATGTATGCACATATACACACACATATATATACAATACTGGAATATATATTGAAATATTTCCTTGCGCTACAGAAAATAGAGGCAAGTGCTATCCACACCATGATCTGGAAGTCATAATATAATATGTGTGTTTTATAGGAGAATGACACCTGAGAAGAAATGCCAGCTTGTGGTACCCTCTCTCCTCTTCTGCCTGTCCTCTCCCCACCTAATGTGAAGTGAAACAAGCTCGCATCCTGACACAGTCTGAATGTGGCTACTTTTAAAAGCCTTCCAAGACTGCAAACCCCATAAAACTCATGGACTCTCAACTACTTGTCTGGTGCTGCTTTCTGCTTTACTTTCTCCTCTGTAATTCTCCAACCTACAAGATGTGCTCACTCTTAACACTGTCTTTTTTGCCTCACCAATACTCTTGCATGAGGTTTCATCAAGAGCTGATTAATATAAACCACCTGTATAAATACCAAGGGAGAGGCAAGCCAGGTGGTTGCAAAAGCTCTTGATGTCTTTAGTCTCTTTTTTGTCTTTCAAAATCAAAGCCGTCTACATCTAGCATTTGTATTGAGATACAAATCAGTCACCTCTCATTTTCTCTCAATATAGATTTTCTAAATAGGAATAGCAATCTGCATGGATATTTCTGCAGTAATATAATAATAAATAAATTTGCATCCTGAAAAATTACAATTTGAACACCACACGTCAAATTAATTGGTTAAGGAAAGGTTGCTTTAGCTTCCTCTAGTTCCAAAAACATTCACATAATTTCAGTCTGAAGTAGGGCTGAGTTTGAAAAAAACAGTAAAGAAAAGAAGAGAAAAAAAGTCCCCACACAAGACACACAGTGCCTGTCTTCTTTGCAAGCACCTGAACTGATTTAACACTAAACAAAAATCATTGTTTGTACCTGTAAAGCCCTTGGTCTATCCAAAGCTTTATCCAAAACAAGTTCAGAATCACTGGAAATGTATACTTATCATGTTTACCTTGATTAACAGAACATAGGATTGCTTTTGTCACGCAATGGAGAACAGGTGTGTTGTTTAATGATAGATACTAAAAGCCTGAAACTAAAAAAAATCAAATTTCATGTACCTCATTTCAATGCAATTACCCTGATAAATTTTTTGTTTGTTTGAAATAAAAAAACTCTCATAGTGGTTTTATTTAAAAAATACCACACATGCTCAGAATCTCCTGTGTGCAAGATTTCGGCACATAGTGGCTGCTAGGCTAAGGCTTGGGTGTTGGGATTGCACAGTGCAGTTGTTTATACTATGTATTTTCTGCTGATAGCTCTATAAAAGTTCCCAATGCATTACAAATGTTGCTGCTGGAAAGAGGAACAGTCTACTGGTCAGATCCCAAGAGATTCATAGAACTCGCTATACTTTAATGGGAGTCAGTGGGATGCAGGTATACTGCAAATGTTTATTATCACTCAGGCTGTGGACCAAATTGAAGACAAGATACAACAAGAAATGCTGACTAATGCCAGCAAAAAGGAAGATTAAAAGTAGAACAAAAGATTTCCCTAGAGGTAGTACAATAGATATGGGAAAATCTATGTCAGTGTATAGGATTGGAGCCTGCTGCTTGTCCAGTGAAGCAATCAGAGAGGCAGCTGAACTTGATATTAGAGGACTTCCCGTGTGTAAATGGAACCAGTGGGTGACATATCAGATAGCAAGGCTGAGGTGGAAAAAGTAAAGTCAAAGGCCCTTGTGCTATATCTGTTCTTGGCTGCCGAAATTGTCTTGGTGGGTGATAGGCAGCTGGAGGTGAGTTATAGCAGCCTGAAACTATTCTCACTCATTATCTAGAACTGGAGAGATGTGAAGCCGGGAGGTCAGCTGCATTATCTCTTCTCACCTTCCAAGCACCTGCTCTGATTTCAGCTTTGCTAGTCCCAAGAGTGGTGACTGACATCGGATCCACTAGTGACACAGTCTGGCCTCAAGAGGAGCTGCAGGCTGACGCTGTGTCCCTGGGCAAACAAGCCACCACTGAGATCGAGGCTGAATTTGAGACACAGAACTGAGCAGGATCTATAAGGGTGCATAGAGGGTGGCTCAGAGCTCTCCAAACATTACGCCAGGGCTTGTGGAGAGGTCACCTTATTCAAAAAAGCACTCAGAAGAGCTCCTCTTGCCCTTGCTATAGTTATTGTTGAAATCATTAGGAAAGTTAAGAATTATTCTCTTTCCTAACCTTTCCATCTACTTCTTCCTCATGTTTATACATTTCATTAATGAGAGCTTGCCTTCCTGCCTTCCTTTCTATGTCATCATGGGCTTTCACATTTCTGTAGTTCCAGGACATCTGAATGACAGCCAAAGTGACATGCATTTTCCTAGGTATCTGTCACATCACCTCATAGGCATGCTATTTCAAAATGAGATGGTGCTGGTGTTTATCTCATCTTTTTATGTGAAGAATCTCTAGAGCTGTAATTTTTCTGTCAGAGCTGCTGAGCTGCTTCTGTTTCTTTTGGGGTTGTTTTTGATGCAGTGACCAAAATTCTGCTTAGTCTATTCATTCTGAAAATATGCCTATGCTTTCTGTAATGGCACTGCCTTTACTGTTTTCTATGCTTCTCTTCATGCAGCTCGCTGGTATCTCAATAATACAGCCTGATAGTCTCTCCAGTATATCTCTGAAAATATAAAGGCATGCTGTTAGAGATTTTCAGCAATTTTTGAAAAACCTTTTTAATCTAAATTAATCAAGTTTAAAATCACTCCTCATCATCCACTGAATTACACATGTTCAACAGAGTTTCGCTGGCCATTTAGTCAGGGTTCATTTATTAATTTGGTAGAACCAGCTGACAAAGAGTGCTCCTCTCCTTGCTGGCCAATTATTCTTCTCATGTCTACAGGAGGAGTGAGGAGTCTGAGGTTACAGTATGTCAACTAAAATATTTATACCCTGAACAATTTGGTATGCTCTCCTATGAGGCCATTTAGGTTTTGTCTTTTGTTAGAAGTTCTTGCCATTAATTGCAAAGAATAGTGATTGATAAAAGAAGAGGGAAAGACTAAACGCTATGCTGTGATATTCAACATACAAATCTACTGACGAATATATGCTCTAAAATGACATTAACTACCAAACTATATTTCTGATTAAAATTCAGTTTCTTCTAGTTAAGAAAACAACATGCATTTGTAATAATCACTTGCATTAATACCGGCTTATTGACTGTTCAGACTCATGAATGTATGTGAGGTGCTTGGAACACACTTCTGAATACGCTATGTAATCCCTCAGCCTTTGTTGCAGAAGGATGTTGTTTTGGGTTTGTGTGGCAGGTTTTGGTAGCGGGGGAGGGGGCCGCAGGGGTGGCTCCTGGGAGAAGCTGCTCGAAGCTTCCCCGGCTCCAAGTCGGACCCGACTCTGGCCCAGGCCGAGCCCGTCAGCAACGGTGGTAGCGCCTCTGGGAGAACAGATTTAGGAAGGGGAACCTGCAGTGAGTGGGGGGAGTGGGATGTGAGAGGAACCCCTCTGCAGACACCGAGGTCAGTGAGGAGGAAGGAGGGGAGGAGGGGCGCCTGAGGCGGTGGATGCCCCTGCAGCCCGCGGTGAGACAAGACGGCAGGCTGTCCCCCCCAGCCCATGGAGGGGAGCGGGGGAGCGGAGGCCCTCCAAGATGGCCGTGACTCCATGGGAAAGCCGGCGCTGGAGCAGTCTGTGACTGAAGGGCTGCAGCCCGCAGAAAGGACCCACACCAGGGAAGTTTGGGAAGAACTGAAGCCCACAGAAGGGACCCACGCCAGGGAAGTTCGTGAAGGACTGTCTCCCGTGGGAGGGACCCCCCCCCCGGTGGAGCAGGGGCCGAGTGCGGAGTCCTCCTCCCCCTGAGGAGGAAGGAGCGGCAGAGACCAGGTGTGGTGAGCTGACCCCAACCCCCATCCCCTGTTCCCCTGCGCCGCCGGGGGGAGGAGGTGGAGAGAACCGGGAGTGGGGTTGAGGCGGGAAGGAGGGAGGGCTGGGGGGAAGGTGTTCTAAGGTTGGGTTTTACTTCTCAGCATCCATGTTTTGTTTTGATTGGTAGTCAATGAAATTTATTTTGTTTCTTCCCCCAGTTGAGCCTGTCTTTTGCCCGTGACCATCAGTGGTGAGTGATGAAACCTTTCCAGCAAACCCACAATATAAGCAAGGGTGAAATCCCGATCCTTTTGAAGTAAATCAGAGTTTTGTCATGGACTTAGTCAAGTCAGGATTCCCTTTTTATGTGACTGCTGTTTAAAAAATGGAAGGTAACTTCCTCGGGGAGAATCATTAAGTGAAAACAAGAAAATGTTAAAGCTACTAATATGCTTTCCTTATGGTTTTTGTTACAGCTTTGGCTGGTTTTTAACATGAATAAAATCCATCAGTTACTCATAATACCATATTTTTCTGTTAGTTTATTAAAAAATGAATATGTAGTTACAGATGCATATGCCCAAAATGATATAGCAGGGCTAATTTTGTTAATAGTGTATGTAGAACTGCTCTCAACTACATGAATTCGTATTTCAGAACCTCGTTCAAATCAAAGTTAGCCCTGCTGTACAGCTTGTCAGCCATCTCCTTCATGTTTACCCTAAGGTCCCTTTTATGATCCTGGAACAATGATAAACAATGTTCACATGGCTACAGTCCTACACATACACTCGCATTTCAGTTTTATAATGTCAGAGGGGACTTTGAATGCAGAACAGATTTTTGTGAAGCAGCCATCTTTCATGGAGTATTTAACATGCCATTTCATCCAGTGTATCTATGTTAACAGAAGCTTAAAGTATTAATGTTACTCTTGGAAGATGGCTTAGCTGTTATTCATGACACTTTTCCTGTATGCTATATAAAAACAAAATTAACACAGCTACAGCTTGTTAATATATCTGGCACCAAACATGGATATTTGGGATTACTGGGCTTGTTGGCAGCAAAGTACCAGTAATGCTGTATTATTGGTTTGTAGCCTTGTGATTATCACCCCATGATACCTTCAGAGTTCAATCTGTTAGCCATTTGCCTACTTAGGAGGTCAGCAACTGGTGAATATACTACAGACTTAGTATTTTTCCAAAATGCAGTTCCCCACCAAGATCGGTTCATTGAGCTAAAAGCTCCTAACTATTCTTTCTTGGCCAAAAACAATTAGTGCCACTTAAAGGCTTGGAAAAAAAGAGAACAACAGAGAACTGTGTGGCCCATGCTTTTTCGGGAGGCAGTTACTTAGTGCTGGAAACCTAAGCATCAGCACTGGACCATACTTTATAATGCCAAAGTAGTATTGCCATGGGTGTATGCTTCTTGCCACACTGTAGCATTCACAAACAATGTTTTCTTTGAGGAGACAGACATCAGTCTGACTCGTAGTGATTTAATTCAAGCCCATTGCATACAGACTAGTGCATTTTTCCAAGGATCACACATTGAAGCCACATACAATTTTCCGATTTACTCTCATGTTTTCACATATGCCGACAAGACTGACAGTACTTCAGCTAAATGCGTGTCTGGCCCACATGCACAGAACCCAGTAGCACACACGGCACCTGTCATGTGCATCTATTGTTCAGAGATCATGGAAAGAGACAGGCAAACACTTAAGTATATGCTTGAAAATCAGTCCACTTTTCTCCAGGTTTATTCTCCCTTTTTCCTGAGAACCAAATAAAAAACCTTCAGAAATTTCAGTGTGACACTAGTACCCCTTTATCTCTAACACTTCTCCACTTAATTTAAAGCTGTGATTGTGAGTGCCAGCCTGTGTTCATCTTCTGGAGAAGTAAAACGTTTCTGCTTCCTTTGGAAAAAAGTTTGGGTTTTTTGTTCTGTAAAATGAAATGCTGTGTTACACTGTCAGATGAATGAATTCTGATTACTGTATTTATATCAAAGCTGTCTACAATCACTTTTCGAGAGATCAAGCTGCAGATATTATACCAGTCTTAGTAAGCAACAGGACCCTTTGCAAGTATCATCTTTTCTTCACAGGCCTGAGGGAACAGGAACAGGATTTCCCAAAATAGTTGAAATTTTTGCAGTTACAGTGGGTATTTTAGACAGCTATATATCAATTTTAATCTCACAATAATGCTGGTGGGAAGCAACCTTGGGAGATTTCTGGTTCAGCCTCCTGCTCCAAGCAGGGTCAGCTGTGAGATCCACCCAAGTTGCTCAGGTCTTTGTCCAGTCAGGTCTTGAAAACCTCCAAGGACAGAGACTGCACAGACTCCTTGGGCAACCTGTGCCCCTGCCTGCCTGTCCTCAGGCAGAAAACCTTCCTTAAATCCAGTCTGAACCCCTCTCATTTCCATTTATGCCTGTTGTCTCTCATCCTTCCACCACGTGCCACTGTGACGAGCTTGGTTTTGTTTTCTGGGTAACCCTGTATATACCAGGGGCTGCTGTTAGGTGCCTCCAAAGCCTTCTTGTTTCGAGGCTGAACCAGCCCCAGTGCC
The DNA here is from genome assembly GCF_900496995.4 of Aquila chrysaetos chrysaetos. Lineage (NCBI taxonomy): Eukaryota > Metazoa > Chordata > Aves > Accipitriformes > Accipitridae > Aquila > Aquila chrysaetos. The sequence goes on from NC_044007.1 coordinate 55,549,531, forward strand.
TCAACATCACCCTACAGGACAAGTGCTCCAGCCCCAACCATCCTGGTGGCCCTGCATTCAGACTGCAACAGCCTAATTTGTATACAAGAACATAGCAGGAGAAAGTGTCAAAAGGTTGCTAAATTCACAGTAAATGACATCTGCTGCCCACTCCTCATCCATCCAGACGGTCATTGTATCACAAAGGGCAGTCAGGCTGCTCAGGCAGCACCCACCCTTGGTAGAGCCATGAAGGCTCCTCCCCACCACCTTCTTCTCCTTCGCATGTCCAGAAGCATGTTCCAAGGGGACACTGTCTGTGGTTTTCCCAGAAATCAAAGTGAATGAGGCTGACCAACCTCTAGTTTAGAAATCAAATTTTACAAATCAAAGGCTTTGGGGATTTAGGATGGGCAACAGCATGCAAGTCTGATCTACTCATGAAATATCTTCTTTGGACAGTTGACATTAGGCTGTAGAGCAATTTAAATTAGTCTTTGTGTTAGACCTGAAGGTAGAAAAAATATCTGTGGCTAATAGAGGGGCGGTTGTTTTCTGTTTTTTTTTTATTTTTGATAAGTCTGTATTTCTTTTAGAATCACAGAATCATAGAATGGTTTGGATTAGAAGAGACTTTAAAGATCATCTAGTCCAACCCCCTTGCCATGGGCAGGGACATCTTCAACTAGATCAGGTTGTTCAAAGCCCCATCCAACCTGACTTTGAATATTTCCAGGGATGGGACATCCACAGCTTCTCTGGGCAACCTGTTCTAGTGTCTCACCAGCCACATTGTAAAAAATTTCTTCCTTCTGTCCAATCTAAATCTACCTTCTTTCAATTTAAAGCCATTGCTCCTCGCCATGTCATTACAGGCCCTGGTAAAAAGTCTTTCTCCATCTTTCTTGTAAGCACCCTTTATATATTGAAAGGCTGCAATAATGTCTGCCCGGAGCCTTGCCTTCTCCAGGCTGAAAAACCCCAACTCTCTTAGCCTTTCTTCATACGAGAGGTGTTTCAGCCCTCTGGCCATTTTTGTGGCCCTCCTCTGGACCCGCTCCAACAGGCCCATGTCTTCACTGTGCTGAGGACCCCAGAGCTGGATGCAGTACTCCAGGTGGGGTCTCACAAGAGCAGAGTAGAGGGGAGAATCACCTCCCTTGACCTGCTGGCCACACTTCTTTTTATGCAGCCCAGGATACGATTGGCTTTGTAGGCTGCAAGTGCGCACTGCCAGCTCATGTCCAGTTTTTCATCTACCAGTATCCCCAAGTCCTTCTCCGCAGGGTTGCTCTCAATCAATTCATCCTGCAATCTGTATTGATATTGGGGATTGCCCTGACCCAGGCGCAGGGCCTTGCACTTGGCCTTGCTGAACTTCATGAGGTCTGCATGGACCCACTCCTCAAGCCTGTCATGGTCCCTCTGAATGTCATCCTTTCCCTCTACTGTATCAACTGCACCACTCAGCTTGGTGTCATCTGCAAACTTCCTGAGAGTGCACTCAATCTCACTGTCCATGTCATTGGTGAAGATATTAAATAGTATTGGTCCCAGTACAGACTCTTGAGGGACAACACTCCTTACTGGTTTCCACTTGCACATTTAGCCATTGACTGTAACTTTTTGGACATGAACATCTAACCAATTCCTTAGCCATCTAACAATCCATCCATCAAACACATTTCTCTCCAATTTAGCAGCAAGAATACTGCTAAAGACCTTATCAAAGGCCTTACAGATGTCCAGATAGATGACACCTATAGCTCTTCCCTTGACCACCGATGTAGTCACTCTATCACAGAAGGCTACTGGATTAGTCAGGCACGATTTGCCCATGGTGAAGCCATGTTGACTGTCTCTGATCAGCTCCCTGTCTTCCATATGTTTCAATATATCTTCCAGGAGGATCTGTTCCATGATCTTACCAGGCACAGAGGTGAGACTGACAGGTCAGTCGTTCCCAGAGTCCTCATTTTTACCCTTTTTAAAAAAAAACATAGCACCGTACCAGCTACTAGGAAGACAGTTAACTCTATCCCAGCTGAAACTAGGACAGATGTTTCCCTGTTTCCCTTTTTTAAACATTTTGAAGAACACTCCTTCACAGACCTCATTCATAATTAGTGCTTCTGCCAACTTCCATGAAAACTAAAAAATTGGGAAGTTGTTAGAAAATTTATTCAATATTTTTGCTAGGGAAATTAGTTAAATATAGTGCACTCTGTGTCCAGAACTATTTAAATATTTTTCATTAAATAAAACCTCTAAAAATGAGAATGCTCTAAAGTAAAAGATTATAACTCATATAGATCCCGTTAGAGGAAGAATCCATGTAAAATGGAAAATGGGTGAACCATATCTTTCTGTAATAGTTCTTTCCTAGTTTGAAAATCCACTCCCTATTTCAGCATATTAACGCTTTATTTATTATGTTTATTGGTATTATGCTCCAGAAATAGTCGCTGAAGGTGAAATATTTTCTTAATTCTCTACATCTCTGATGTAGATATTACTCAAATGGATTATAGTTCTAATAATTTATGCAAAGTAATCTATACAAAAGGATTGAGTTAAATAAAACTATTTTATTATGATGTTTAGTAACAATAGTAGTAACAACACAGTGTGATACATGTGAAAACTAGTAACAGCAAGAGTTTTCACCCATATTACATTGTTTTGCATTTCTGACCTCAGTTGTTCTTGATGCTAATGTGCCATGCCGTGCACATTCAGTTGTAGTTTAGTAATTGGATACATTTTTGGCCCACAGTAATTTCATCAGAAGGCTGTAAGTACAGAAAACCTTTTAATGCTATTTTCAAAAGTGCACAGTTTCCTGGAAAAGCAATATTCACAATAGTATATTATTCAAATGCATAATCAGTTAGTTAACTGATGCATGCTTTCATAATTCTCATTGCTTCTCCTGGCTATGTTTTTCTTTCCTTGTCTGCCTTTTTCATAATACATCACTGTCATCTCTTATACAGTCCACACACAAAGAGGCTAAATTTTCTGTTCTCAGAATTGTTAAAATTATTTTCCAGTGTATGCCCTTTCCCTTCCCAGTTGCTTTTCTTGTCCTGACTCCTAGTGAATGTCACTGAGGCCATGAGTATGAAATCCTGCTTATCCATGTTCAGAAAGGTAAATAGGCAGTCAACCAAAGTTTACTGCAAACTATAACATAACTAGTAGAAGGAAAAGAGCTGCTTTCATGGGAAAAAAATCCCATCAAATTGGGAATAAAAAATATCCCCAAAGATTTTCCCACGAAAGAAATAGGCTTCAAAAAGAACATGGAAGAGGCTTCCAGCAGCAGGAAGGATGTGATACTACATTAAAGTATTTACATGAAGGGGTAATTGCAGAAGTGACCAAATACCAAGTTTTCCCTTTCCATTTCCCAAGTGACTGCCCTAAACAACAGGCTATAATTTTGCTCTGACTATAGTCATGTTGTAGTCATGGTCTAGTGAATCAACTCTGATGTTTAGAGCATATTTCTCAGTAAGTGAAGGTTCACATCTTACAGTAGACTTCTCTTGTCCATATTTTCTTAACATTCTGAATAATCAAAATTCAATTCTGCTTATGGTTGTAGCTGCTGCTAATCTGCTTGGCTATTTAGCATTCAAAGTTTAGCTGGAGTGATAAAGAGGAAGTAATCTATTAAACTAGAGAGACTAAATAAAATTAGGATGGTTAAATATTTGCAGTCCACATAATGTTTATCTTGTGTAAATGGCACGAAGAGTCACAAATCTGATTTTATTGTAGGCTTTTCAGTAAAATGTATCATATCTACTTAGAAACATTTAACCAGCATAACATCTTCTCATGTATATCTTCAGGCCAAGTGTGTTAGTATAAATTACCTCAAATCAACCTTAGATTTGGTGTCTATTTACAAAGAATGATTGTTGTTAGTTACTAAATAACTGTTTAGGTTCTATATAAAATTGAAGTACTTTAACTGTCAAAAGTTGAAAGGATGAAGAAGCTGAGAAATTTTCCATCATATACAATATAGTAAAAGCTTGTCTGTGTCAGACATCATATTGTTTGCTACTGTTTTTACTGTGTGTATTAATACAGTTCTAGCTATTATAATTGCTGCAGTAAACAGGACACTTACTAAACTCAGTATCTATGTGTAATGATCTACAGCTGTAGGGATACAGTCTTCAATCTTGTGAACTAAAAATTAGGTCTTGAATTGAATCTGTAACTGGGAATGGGTGCCTATGTCCTCTTGTTAAGCTATGGAGTAATCATCATCACTTAGAAGCAAATGTAAATTAATTGTATTTTTAAAACTGCCACATTTTATTAACACAGCTTTAGAAATGAAGGCAGTTATTTCATCAAGCTCTTTATGATTCTCAGTCTAAAATAGTGCAGACTTTAGAATAAGATTAGATAATCAGGGAGATTAATTTCTTCTCAAGCCATATAATACCCCAAATGAATAGAATGTAACTCGAGAACTATGCAATGATGACAGTATAAAATCAAATCATTTAGTTGTTTATAGGTGTCCTCTTCCAACAATCTTTTTTTGCTGATTAAAAAAAAATATGAAAATCTATTTTGCTTAGTATGAACTCCAAAATAAACTCAACCACTTCCATTAGAAATAAGATTTTTCCCCATACATGAACTTAGATGTCTAAAAATGTCTTCAGTTATCAGTAAAACTAAACAAATAGAAAATCACTCATTTAGTACAGTTTCACCCTTTAAGTGGGATATTTTAAAACTGGAACTTTGAATGCTTGTGGGATGGGAAATTAAGTCATAGAAAGCAGTGACTCTGAGAAGTGCTAGGTAATTACCTCAGAATTTCTCATAAGAAATGTAATTACTTGATTCTGCCTCTATAGTGAAGGGAATCTTTAGCTGTCTAAATAGGTATGGTGACATAAAAGTAAGAAAGGGGCCTAGCCTCAGTTTGCAGCAGTTGATTGTGTTTCAAGATGACTATGAAAACCAGAGAAATTTCAAAATAGACTGAAAGATGCAGGAGTTGGAAAACAACACTTCTAATAGGTGCATAAGCACCTTGGTTCATTCAGATGCCCAAGAAGAAGACCACAAGAAACTTGACCAGGAACAAATATGATGTCTTCTTAAGTGTCTGATGAGCTGATGAGAAGGTCCAGCTGCTGCAGCTAGAAGCTATGGCAACTAATCTGGTTTAATATTCAACCAGGTTAACCACAGACAGTGGTGAATAGGCCATCACCGAGAATCCTTACCATGAAAGAGCACACTTTTTAGAAAGATCTTCAGTGTGCTCTTTATTTGGGCAGGGGGGCGTAGATGGTACACACATTCTCCAACCTCTGTGGAGAAATGTGTCAGGTGAGAGCTTAGACAAATAATAATCATGGTCTATCTGAGCTTGAAATGTGGAGTTCTGAGTTCCCATGTTCATCCATCTCCTTCAGAGCTCCTAACATGTTCCTGACACTGGTAGGTCTATCTTAAAACAAATACTATAATTAAACCTCAAGTTCCAGAGTTTTGTTCAGTTTCTTGACAAAGCTAAAGAGGATGTTCTTCCCACAGCATCACTTCTCTTTTACTTCTGTTTTATTTATTAGCCTTTTCTTGGAGCATCATAGCTGACCATCTCTGAAGAGAGACTATTGAGCTGGGTGGCCAGTGATCTGAGAGAGCACAAAGAATTCATACAACAACATTTGACATTTCCTGCACTACTTTCTGTCTGCTTTAATCTTACTACTTTAATTGAACATTTAATGTGTGAATATCTAAGTAAACACTGTTAGTAAACAATATGCATCTTTGTTGTGGTAGTTCAAAACATCTTGCTCAATACTTCCTGTGTTTTGGCTGCTATTTCTTCTTCCTGCTACTTTTGATTCTGTCCAATGTAGAAAAGCTTTCAGGCTACTCCTAAAATCTCTGTTCCTATCAAGTGGCATTTTCCCGTTTCCTTCATTTCTTGCTCTGATTTGCTGCAGTGATCTCATCAGTTACTGCATTGACTCTGGGCTCTAACTCATGTTCTTTCCCTATGAGTGTGGTACCATTGAGATTCTATTTGTAAGAGTAATTCTGGAGCATAGTTACAATTTTAGTGGTTACGGCATACCAGCTAGTGTGCTGATGTGATTTTATTTATCTTCACTGAAAAATATGCTATATATATTGCCACTTTGAAGATGTGTATAGGAAATGCAAGTATATCCATTTTTCTGAGAGTTGTGAGACTGCCTTTTGTCATCGTAGGATTCGGTGATGTGGCTAAATTGCCAGATGTGTTTATAAGCAGCGTTTTCTGATAATTTTCTTCACCTTTATAATCTAGACAAGCCTTCCTATTTCTTTTTCATATCACTTAAGTTACAAATCAGTGTATCCTTTTAATGTAGTTGGAATTCCTTTTCTGATTTCATTATTGAATAATATTTAAATATGCCTAGCTCAAAGAAAAAACAAAACAAAACAAAAAAAACCAAAAACATGTCTGCTTGTGTAATGCAGTAGTGACAGAAACAGAAATCACATCTTCCTTGGTTGCAAGGACAAAAGTATGTTTATATCCTGCATGGCAAATTGTTGCAGCTTTCTTCACAGAGGAAGAAACTAGGGGTAAAGCTGGTATTAAACGGTTCCTTGTCTGAAGTCCTTGAAAACAGAGGAAATCTGGAAATCTGGCGAGAGAGGGGGGCATTGGAAGAGCTCTGATACAGTCTTGCAATCTCCATTTTAAAGCTCACTTTGAATGCCTAATCCCATAGTTACAGACCTCCAGGTTTTACTTTGTGACACAATTACTGATCATTAGGCCTAGCAATGGATGTCTGCGACTGGCTTACAGTATTATTTATTCCCCCATTTCTCAGTGGTTGGGCAGAAAGAAGAGGAAGCGTCTGATTTGGGAGGAGGAGGGTTGCTGTAGCAATGCAATTCATGAAATGCAATTTCATTTCTGAAAGATACCCATGCATACTAAACAAGTCCTGTCCAATAGGTCACAGTAAGTGACTATTCTGATCCCATGGCTCCAAATTCCCTTTGAATGTCATTGAGGGGATATGGCTGTTATTCCTCACCAAAGGATGCAGGATTTCTTTTCAAGAAAACGGAGGACTGGCTGACTAGCAGCTTTTGAAAATATCATTCCTGAAGTCAGAAAGAAATACAAACATATTTGTATTTCATATGAAGCATAGGTCAAAAGCTATTTCATCTAAGAAACTAGGGCAAATACATTGTATAGCAGAATAACTGAGACTTTTTTATAGATGAACTAGAAGGAAAGAAAAAAGAAAGAGAAAGAAAGAAAAGAAAGGAAGGAAGGAAGAAAGGAAGAAAGAAAGAAGCAAGCCCTGTTTACATTATCAGTGTCCTCTATATATACACATATTCATGCACAGTTATTTTTCTAAGGAGCATGTACTGCAGTCTCTTTGCGTAGTCTAATCAGAAATGTGATAACTCCTGCACTTCTGCCAAAAGAAGAATCATTTACCAGGCAGTAAAAGAGATTTGACTTACCTCACCAAGTCAGAAACATATTACATCAGTTCAGCACTTCTGTCATAGAGCCATCTGACAGTTTCCAGTCAGCTTTTCCATCGTGGAGTCATGTAGATGTTCAATGTAACGATGTGAATAGATTTTACAGGAAAGAGGATTCCACTATGGAGGGAGTCATTCCCTGAAAGGTGGGATGTTTCGTAAAGTCATATTTAGTGCTATCTTTTCCCAGTGCATTTTGCTACATTGCACTTGATAAGTTGTCTTCCACATGAAAATTAATACTTGAGAGAGAAGAATGGAACACTATTGCACATATATAACGCTATTCTGTCTTGGTAATGCCTGATTGGCCACCAGTTGCTTAAAGTTACATGGTATTTTGGAGGAAGACATTTCTTACAAAACACCTGGTGAGAAAAGGCAGGTGTTGGGGCAGTGACTGAAAACAGAAAGGCAATATTGTGTTCAGGTGATTGATTGATTTTTGTTCCATTAGCAAAAGTGGATTCTTTAGTAGAAAGATGGCATCACAGCACTAGTCATTGCAATTTATACTGATACAAGAATACATCTGACCGAATTTGTCCTCTGTTGAGAGTCTCAAAGGTGTTTAGTCACCCAAAGATGCAGGAATTAGGCATTTTTCTTTGGACTTTCCATAATCCATCAAATATTAAGCACAAGGAAATTAGAAGAGGAACAAGAAAACAACTCTGGGTACCCTGTGTATAAGTAGGGCACATCTGCAGCCCTATAATATCCTCATGATGTAACTCTCTGAGGAATTGCCATGAGCTCTCTGCAGTGCAAAGACATACCAGGAGTGCTTGGAAGCTCTGTAGAAGTAAAACCCTAATACCATATTCACTCACAGGAGGAAAAGAGTAAGTGTCACTTCATTATCCTTTTATTTGACATTCATTTTCTTTCATCAGTAAAAAATTCTTCATAATAGCGACTGCTAGTTCTTGCTTCTTAATAAAGCATGAAGGATATTTCATTGGATTTTATAATTAAAAGTATCTTCAAACATATTCAAAAGAGGCTAGTGCTATTTAACCAATTAGATCATAATAACCATCACCAACAGCAGGGTTATTTCTCACAGCATCCCTCACTTCTCTGCTGAAATTGCAAACAATGTCAGCGTGAGGCTTTGAGAAGAGGGAGAGAGGGGAACTCTTTTTCAAAGCCCAAAAACTTTCAGCTGTCTGCTATCACATGAGACCTTGGCAAGGACAAAACTTTTTTTTTTCCTTTTTCTTTTTTCCCCACTTTTAAGCTGCCTAACTCTTATGCAGCCCCCATGTATATAAACAAAGATGTACAGAATAGCCTCACACAGCCCTGGCTGTTGTGTGACCGATAATGTCAGAGCTGCCTCCCAGCCCTGACCAAGCTTGACTTCATGACAGTGAGTGCTACAGCTGCCAAAACCAAACAGGATAGTCTAATTTACAGCTGGATAGACAGACTCTACAATTTCAGTTTAATGTCAGGATTTAATGTGGTGAGAGCCGGGCCCAGGCCAAGACAGTTTCAACTCCAGTGGCTTAGTGGGAGTGCAAATGTGACGGTGACAAGACTAGAGGCTTCTGGCAACAAGATAAAAATTTCCACTAGTGAGTGTTTTTCATTCTCTTGACCGTTAGGCCTCATCTGTGATATGTCATACTTGCTGCAGGTAAAGTCAGGGTCCATCTTGTCTGCCCAGTGTTGGGCACTGGAAGTCACTGTGAGGCAGAGGGGATGGCAGAGGATGGCCAAGCCCATGCAACCTGGCTTACCCATAGCTTTTCATCAGGTAGCCTCTTGGGTTTAAACCGGACATCTGGCAAGTTCAACACTGAGCCCAGTCTAAACTTCAAGCATAATGCCTACATAGCTTTAAAGAGGTGGAAAGAAGTATTTTTAATTTATTAAGCTCTCAAGATTTTAAAAGCAGAAGTTGTTATTGTAAATTATTAAAATAAATGCTGGAAGGACTATACAGGAAAGGATGAGTACCAAGAACTACAGTCCATTCATGCTGCCACCAGCTACTGTGTTCATACCACATTCTTACAAACACACTTCAGGAGACTCATTCCCAAAGCTCAAAACCTCCTCTGAAGTAACTTCAAAGCATCCAGTTCAGCCAGGAAATCTATGACTTTATGCTCAGAAGAAGCAAAGGGCTTGATAATAATACTAGCTTATAAGCTTTTGAAGCCCCAGCTGATGCAACTGAGAAGATATGCAAAGATGTTACAGGCCCAGTGGTGTAGGCATTTTTTGTCATTTCTGAAGGTTTGTACTGTTCATACAGTTCAGCTATCAATTCCCATTGAAAAATTGACTTTGCTGAAAGTTAACAGCAATTCTAGTTAACAATGTGTTGCCTCTGATAGAAATAAACTAAAGCAATGTGTCACTGACAGCGTTTTCCTTCATTTGTTGCTGGTTTTCTCCTGTTTGCAAGGGCAGACCACAGCAGCTCTTAATTTTTTCAGTTACTGTCTATGTGTGCATCAATTGTAGATGTTCACGTACATGTATAGATTTTTCATGTACTACATAAGTAAAGAAACTTCACTTTTACAAAATTCTTAGACTTCAGATTAATTAATTTATGTTTGTAAAAATGTATTATAGCTTTGTAGGCATAAGGACCTGTAGCTCCAGTGTTGTTGGATTTTTTTAATAAAGTCCCAGAGGCCTTTTTCACAAGAGGGAAAAAGTTTGCAGCAGCAATCAAGTTTTCAAAGCCCAATCTCCTTTACCAGTACTGTTTACAAGATCAGGTTGGATTTGCTTCTGTAAAAGGACAAATTTGAAGAGCCTTATGGAACCCGTAAAGGAAAAATAAAAAGAGGGTAAACATAAAAAGAGGACAGTGTAACAAAAAAACCAATATAATAAACACAAAGCAAAGAATCCTCTCACTGTAATTTTTCCAGGGCTGCTTTAAGCTCCTGCCCACAAAGTCTTTGCTTTTGTCACCTTTAGTTGTGTCTCAGGCACTCAGTCTTTATAGAGTTTTGGTACTCAGCACACCACCATTTCACATTTGAGTACAACCCTCATCTCCGCTGTCCCTGTTGCCAGGTCAGCTGTAGATCAGCAGTGATACTAGGAACAAATTAAAACAACAGTTCATCCGAGAGCTGCATAGCACTGAAGAGAATACCAAACATTTATGAATGTATCTACTCTGCTATAAATCCTGGAGTGAGGAATATATTTAAGGAAATGATCAGTTGATACATAGGATGCACTTTCAGCACTCCCGCCTTATGAGTATAAAGTACAACGCTCACAACTGTGTCTGTCTTCTAATTTGAAATGACTACCACAGTCAACCTGTAGGGGTAATGAGATAAGACATTTGCTTCTGACATTTTACTTTTGCCACTACTCTGCAAACAACAGACCACCAAAGTAGCTCATTTTTCATAGATACAACTGCAGGGGGCTCAGAACTTTGTTTTCTTGTGAAGCTTTGAAATGAATCCTGCTTGTTAACTCCTGTTCCTGTCAACTCTTGTTGACATAGAAGAATTTATTGCTAAGAGGCCAGCTGTGATGGCAAACACCTGGGAACTTGATGCTCATAATTAAAAGCTAAGAAAATGAAGCTCATTGTAAGGCCTGTTATCAGAGGAAATACTTTTTGTTAGACAAACTGATATAAGGTTGTTAGTGCTAGTCAGTCTGATGTTCCTATCTACTTAGGCCATAGTGAAGCAAAGATGTTATTTTAAAATTGGGAGTGTTGGATAAGCTGTGATGCAATGCTGCCTTCAATAGAAAAGGGTCTTAGTCTGTGATGGACACAGTTATTTGAACTAATGGAAATTTAAGCTCTTCTGATTTTCTGCATATCTTGATCATTACATCTCAATGGCTTTTAGTTGCTCAGCTTGGAGCAATATTTAGACAATTTTCACAAGGGTATGAAAGACATCAAGAATTTTCTCTACTTATTAAGTGATGATATTAAACTGGCTGTGAACTTCATGACCACAAAACCAAAAAGAACGAAAAAAGAAAAACCCAACCCTAGCACCACTAGATGGCATTGATTCAGCATCCAAACTTAGAAACAGCCTTCAGCCTTACCATGATTAAACCTCATGTCAGTGACAGCTTTAATATTAAAAGCACTCATAATCATTGTTCTTCATTTCCCTTTAAGTGTACACTCTCCATCCTACAACACTTTCTTCTTTCAATCTATATCATAAGCGTATCATTGGTATGCATTGTCAAATAGCATCATTGCTGAGGTGGATATATTTTTAAAGACAGATGTCAGAGAAAATTTTCATTCTCATGCTATTCAATCACTGCTGCCTCCCTGCAGAGTCTGGGGAACCTCTGAGAATGTCAGGGTCTATACCAAAACCCAGCACAGCATGCGGTGAACTTTGTCAGCAACTGCAGGAGGTTGGTGGTGTGTTGTTTCAGCATCAATAATTCCAAGAGCTGCTGCTCTGGCTGTCTTAGTGAACCTCAGATTTTCACAACCAGTAGCTACCTCAGTCACTGTAGAATTACTTTTCATGGGCTGGAGGAGACTCCTCTCTCTCTTTACAAGGAGCCAGAACTGGGGATTTAATCCCAGTCTTTTCTATCTTTCCCACTGATATGCCGGGAGCATGTATCAGCTCCTACTGCTGCCTGCTGTATGACCTCTGACATGAAGCAAGAAATTATTTCTGTTCTTTCTCATTCTCTGTCTACTGTTTAAGGAGTGAAACCACAGTGCCTGCTGCCTGCACCTTTCCTGGCTTCATGTTTAGTATTTTACCAACTAAACACACCTTGGTGGGGGGTAATGGGAAAGGGAATAGTGACCCTCTCCTTACTGTTGCCTGACCTGTGACCTGTGTAGCTGCCACCCCTGGGAGGATGCCCTGTAAAGGCAGACCTTCCTGCAAGGTGATAGTGCCTACATGACCAACTGGACACAGATATTCCCCACATCCTCTGAATTTCAGATCCCTGCTGTGCCCTACACAGCCACCTTGAGGTTTTGTTCCTCTGTGTGGGACTGGGGCAGCAAGGACCAGGCAGGCACCCTATCAGGATGGCACTCATGTTCAGAATGCTATTTGGACCTTCACAGCTGAAGGCATGAGCATGCCAAGTGACCACACACATGTGCGCATGGCACAACTCAATCTACCATCCATGGTTACTGTGACTCTGCCCTCTCATACCTCTATGCCTTCTTTTGTCCTTTCCTGTGCACTGGGATGTGCTGTATCAGCAACCTTGGGAACACCAGACAGGGCTAGGTCTGAATGGTCGGCCAGGGAAAATGTTGCTGACGAGCAGCAACACTGCACATCGCAAGAGAAAGAAGGGGAGCTGTGGGCAGGGCAGAGGAATTTGCTTGTTTTCTGCTCCACTCAGAGCTGGCAGGGGAGAGGGAGGCTGTGGGGAAAGGAAACGTGATAAGGTCTGTGACGGCTGCTGCAGCCTTGGGGAATGAGACTGGATAAGAGCTGGCAAGCAGAGCCTGCAGGTAGCTCCCACTAAGGAAATCTTCTCTTCCACATCCCACTATGAGTTCAAGAGCTTCTTGCCTATTCCTCTCACCCAAACCCCTCCTTTTCAGCTAGCAGAAGAAATTATTCATCTGGCCTATGACCAGGCTCTGCCTGAACACCTGAGAGCAAATGTGAAGACACTCTGAGTTCACAAAGCGATCACAAGATCAAAGCGATTTAGACAAGTCACACTCACTTTTAGTCATAATTTGGTCATGCAGAAGACAAAGTTGATCTGGCATTCAATGAGACTAACAACTAGGTCCACGAAAGAACAAACATGCCTAGTCAGCACCTCCAAGTCTGTATCGCACAAAGCCCTGCCAGAGTTCCCCATGATCTCAAACTGCCATCCATATTCTTCCCTGCACACTTCCCAGATTGTTTCTTGACAAGCCAAGAATGTCCTAAAACATTGGTAATGCTGAGGGGCAAGGTAGCTATCTCCTATTTAGACTACCTTAGATTTCAAAAGAAGACCTGGAGGGCCCAAACTGGTTTGTCTTTCTCAGACCTCACTTACCTGATTTGGTCCTAAAGAAAACTTGGGGTGTAGGAGGCTGAAGGCAGAGCAGATAAACACCTGTATCCTGTGAACTGTAACGAAGTCAGAGTGCCGTCCTGTAATAGGAAAGATTCAGTTTCAGGTCATTTTTCTCTTTGCAAGGACTTCATCCCTCATCTCCCTGCTGAAGGCCCCAAGTTACCACTGCACCATCACATCTCTTTTGTTGTGAGTTGACCCTGGCTGGATGCCAGGTGCCCACCAAAGCCCCTCTATCACTGCCCTCCTCAGCTGGACAGGGCAGAGAAAAATATAACAAAAGGCTCATGGGTCGAGATAAGGACATGCAGAGATCAGCCAACCAATTATTGTCACAAGCAAACCAGACTTGAGATGGGGAAAATTAATTTAATTTGTTACCAATCAAATCAGAGTACGATAATGAGAAATAAAATCTTAAAACACCTTCCTCCCCACCCCTCCCTTCTTCCCGGGCTTAACTTTACTCCCAATTTTCTCTGCTTCCTCCCTGCCAGTTGCATAGGGGGATGGGGAATAGGGGTTGGGGTCAGTTCATCACACGTTGTCTCTGCCGCTCCTTCCTCCTCAGGGGCAGGACTCCTCACTCTTCCCCTGCTCCAGCGTGGGGTCCCTCACACAGCAGACAATCCTCCATGAACTTCTCCAACGTAAGCCATTCCCATGGGCTGCAGTTCTTCACGAACTGCTCCAGAGTGGGTCCCCCACAGGGTCACAAGTCCTGCCAGAAAACCTGCTCCAGCGTGGGCTCCTCTCTCCATGGGGCCACAGGTTCTGCCAGGAGCCAGCTCCAGCATGGGCTTCCCATGGGGTCACAGCCTCCTTCGGGCATGCACCTGCTTCGGCGTGGGGTCCTCCACGGGCTGCAGGTGGATTCTGCTCCACCGTGGACTTCCGTGGGCTGCAGGTGGACAGCCTGCCTCACCATGGTCTTCCCCACGGGCTGCAGGGGAATCTCTGCTCCAGTGCCTGGAGCATCTCCTCCCTCTCCTTCTTCACTGACCTGGGTGTCTGCAGGGTTGTTTCTCTCACATATTCTCACTCCTCTCTCTGGCTGCAGTTTCTGTTCCGCAGCAGGTTTTTTTTTCCCCTTCTTAAACCTGTTATCCCAGAGGCGCTACCACCATCACTGATGGGCTCGCCCTTGGCCAGCAGCTGGTCCGTCTTGGAGCTGGCTGCCATTGGCTCTGTTGGACATAGGGGAAGCTTCTAGCAGCTTCTCACAGAAGCCACTCCTGTAGCCCCCCCACTACCAAAATCTTGCCACGCAAACCCAATACAGGCTTTTATCTTTAGTGCCTAAATCAAGTTTGAAAATGGACATAGGCTATGCAGAGCTTGGTAGTGCACTGCTCAAAGGTCTTTACAAAACTAGACCCTAAAAATAGCATTAGTTCCAGTAGTTTTATGGGATTGTTCCCAAGGAATTTTGATGTCATCTTCCAAAATGGCTAGGGTGACTTTTAGGGTTTTATTCCCTCAGAAAACTGTTCATAGTATGTTGCCACAGAAGTATCCACCTAGTCTCTACTACAAAGATAGACTAATCCCAGCTCATACATTCTGCCAATAACGAAAGCTAAATTTACTACAGATTACAAGCACATGGGATGAGTGGATAGGTTGGATGGATAGAACGCTGAGGCCAGATGACTCCAGGTGCCAAAATATGCCAGACTGTGCAAATGAGGTGGGAGAGACATGGAAGGAAGAGCAGTTGGATTTTGTAGGGTCTTGGTGTGACTCCTCATAGCTCTACGGAGAAGGCTTTCAGTAATCAGCAAGTGTTACATGACATACGCATTTATTTCTGGATTTCCAGATGTGTGTTATTTGCAGGATCATGTGTGAAGCTTGATATCTGCCTGATGCAGGAAACATGGAATATGTGGCAAAAAAGCACTGCAGTAAATGCTCTGTTCTTTAACTACAGGAGTGTTAAGCCCTGTGTGGAAAAAAAAAAAGTGCTCAAAGAGATGCAGTTTTTATAGTGTGCCTGCTAGCAATGAATCACAACTGTTTAGAAAGTGATTTTATTTACTGTGAATTGTTTGTTCCCAACCAGAGAGATTATCTCAACTATATGCCTTTCAGAAGGCATTTGGCAATATTTCAGCCAAGTCATTCCTCTGGTGTCCTGTAGCCTGTATCACTTAATGTATTTACAAAAACAAGTTAATCAGATCAGCAGAAATTTTAAGTATCTTCTCCCAGTGGTCTCAGCCTTTCATCAGGGGAGATTGTTGAGTCATGTGTTCATATAGCAAATATCACAGCCCTGCTGTAGTTACTTCCAATGATTATGAGAGAGTTTTTAGGTTCTGTATTGTAATTAATCCCTGTCACAAATTTATACGTCCTGCTGCTGAGGTTTCCTTTTATAAGAACAGCCATTTTGAAGGCTAGTCTTTGAACACATCCTCAAAACATTTTCCACATTGTTGGCTATTTTATATGGAAACTGGGTGAACCGCAGCAGGTATACACCAATGCTACAAAAAGAATCAGAGCTGTAGGTGAAATTATGAGGCTGATTCATAAGCCTCTGGCATAATACTGTGAAACCTGAAGTATAGTCACTGTAAATTGTAGGATGGGTTAGTGACTGTTAAAGTCCAAAGTCATCCAACTGAAAGGTCTCTGAAAGATGGCAGGGGAAGTGCAAACTAATATGAAGTGAAGGTTGAGGAGACTATTCTCTTCTTGTGCTCATGGCTTGGACAGGCATACACTTTGCTAGGTAAAAAACTGGCTGAATGGCCGAGCCCAAAGAGTTGTGGTAAATGGAGTTAAAAGCAGTTGGCGGCCAGTCACAAGTGGTGTTCCCCAGGGCTTGGTATTGAGGTCAGTTCTGTTTAATATCTTTATAAATTATCTGGACAAGGAGATCAAGCGCACCCTCAGTAAGTCTGCAGATGACACCAAGTTGGGCAGGAGCGTTGATTTGCTTGAGGGTAGGAAGGCTCTACAGAGGGATCTGGACAGGCTGGATTGATGGGCTGAGGCCAATTGTACGAGGTTCAACAGGGCCAAGTGTCAGGTCCTGCACTTCAGTCACGGCAATCCCATGCAGTGCTACAGGCTTGGGGAAGAGTGGCTGGAAAGCTGCCCGGCAGAGAAAGACCTGGGGGTGCTGGTTGACCGCCGGCTGAATATGAGCCAGCAGTGTGCCCAGGTGGCCAAGAAGGCCAACGGCATCCTGGCTTGTATCAGAAGTAGTGTGGCCGGCCGGAGCAGGGAAGTGATCGTTCCCCTGTACTCGGCACTGGTGAGGCCACACCTCGAGTACTGTGTTCAGTTTTGGGCCCCTCACTACAGGAAAGACATTGAGGTGCTGGAGCGTGTCCAGAGAAGAGCAACAAAGCTGGTGAGGGGCCTCGAGCACAAGTCTTATGGGGAGTGGCTGAGGGAGCTGGGGTTGTTTAGTCTGGAGAAAAGGAGGCTGAGGGGAGACCTTATCGCTCTCTACAACTGCCTGAAGGGGGTTTGTAGTGAGGTGGGTGCTGGTCTCTTCTGTCAGGTGGCTGGTGATAGGATGAGAGGAAATGGCATCAAGTTGCGGCAAGGGAAGATTTAGATTGGATATTAGTAAAAATTTCTTCACCAGAAGGGTTGTCAAGCATTGGAATAGGCTGCCCAGGGAAGTGGTTGAGTCACCACCCCGAAGATATTTAAAAAGCATGTAGATGTGGTGCTTAGGGACGTGGTTTAGTGGTGGACTTTGCGTGTTAGGTTAATGGTTAGAGTCGACGTTCTTAAATGTCTTTTCCAACCTGAATGATTCTATGATTCTTTCTCTGAAAAAGATATTACTGCCGTACACCACTGAAGCTCAGACATGCTCATATGAAACTTGCTTCCATGTCTAGCAGCTTGGACCCACAAATCCCTGCAAAAGCCAGTGGTTAACTTTATAGCCAAAGGGAAAAGAGTGAAAGGAAGGGATGTCAAGGGTAAGGCCCAGAATGGTGCCTGGATCAGCTCCAGACATCTATGTTGCTGGGATGTGCGAAGTGTAACTCAGTTGCCTCTGTCCCTGCCGTGGTGACAATAACCATGTTCGGGATGTCTTTATACCCCATCTGTTGTCATGGCCCACAGCACCAAGGCCATTCCTGACCGAGGCCATCCCCACCTTAGCCTTGGCAGGCAATGGTGCTGCAAAGGTTGATGCCAGACTGCCGCAGCTGGCCCAGACACAGGTGATGGTGGCATGCCCCCTGTTTCTGCAGTCTCTTGTTTTCCTCTGCAAGCAATAACAAACAGAAAAGCACGGTTCATACTAGTAAATTTAACGTGCACAGTACGGACCCCAGCACAGAGCAGCTGGCACAGTGCAGGCCATGTGTATTTTAAACTCTTTTACATTTCAGAAGTGGTTGGCATCATCCAAACTGTGTTTTGGGGATGGTGCCCTGGCTCACACTAACCTCCTAGCTGTGCTGTGAATTGTTGATGCTGGTCCTCATGCCAGGGACTACTTTAACTGTTCACCAGCACAGATTACCAATAGTATTCCCTGACACCACTTAGCTATAGGCAAGGAAAATTCAGACTCAGTTTGTCTTATATTTGCCCAGAACTGGGTATTCTTCAGCTAAACATACAGAGTGTTATAATTAAAACTTGGGTTAATTCCTCCCATAACTTAAAAACCTTATCTTACCAACACCAAACAGGACTGTAAACATTTCACCTTTTGTAATATGCAGTGATGAAACATTCATTGCACAGGAATAAAAAAGCAGCAGCCACTCTTGTGTCTCTTGCGTATAAATGCTCGTTAACAGCCTTCAGAGCACTGGGAACCAACCTCATTGCGCAAACAACTCTTCATCTCAGTATGAAAGTTAAGTTCCCTTCCAGACTGGTGTGCAGCACACCCATAAACTTGTGGACATTTATCATGACACAGATGTGACTCCAGCTTCTACCCCAAGATACTTGAAATTTAATGCACAAATGCAGGAAGCAATATTACGTGGAGACACTTGCAGTGGATCTGTGAGGATGCTTTCATAATTCAGCAGAAGTAAAGCCAATTAAGTCTATCTAATGAATATGTACCAAGGACTAGAAAAAGAAATCACAAAGATGTCTGCACGAATAAGATTCTTTTCCCTTCCCATTGTGCAATCCATATACGAGAGATCGTATTCAAATGTTCTTTCTTTCATTTCAGAAAATCAGTGTCCTAAGAAGTGTGAAAAGGAGTGAAATAAAGAAAAATTTGCCATCCATCACTGAAGACATTTTGAAGATAATTGCTGATTTGGTCATACTTACCATATTTGCTTGAAAGGTGAGCTATCCTAGGGCAACATAAGCATCTTGTTTTTCCAATTGTTGTTCACTTGTGTTGCATGCTGGTGAATGTCTGACATCTGCCCCTTTCTTCCTGAGATTAATCACTGCGCTCCACGTGCCCTCACATGCCAGCAGCAATCCTTTTTTTTTTCCCCACGTATTTCAGTATCCATAGTATCTGTAGCTTTGGAAAACCATTACCTTGGGTTGTTTTTCCTTCTTTGTACTTTGGCACTGGAATTATTATTGTTTTTATGAGCTATCAAGTACATGGCTACAAAATCAACAGAAGTATTTTGAGAAGAAGAGACATTATTAATTTTAAATTCCCATGTTCCTTGCCAACATTTATCTTTTTACTTCCAGAAGAACGAAGCAAAAATATTATAAAACATACAAGAAACCCTCAGCTTTTGATCTAAGGGAAATTACATACCTTTATTCTTAACATCAGTCTTACAATCAAAAAGTGCTTATCAGTTTCAGCCTTCCAAAAAGCATCTGTGACTTGAGGTAAACTGTGCTTGGCTAATGAAGTTATCTAATGTAGCCCAATGAACTTGTCAAGGCTAATGACGATCAATACATACACTTAAGGGATTTTTACATCAAACTACAAATCTCACAATTTTTTATGAAATTGTTACTCTATCTGATTGTTGATTATGTTCTACAAAAATTTACTTTGTAATGGCCTTCTTTTGCATGACTGTACAGAAACAGTATACTCAAGGTTGCAGGTCTGTGCATCTGAAATCTGGTTCATTTACAGTTCTGAGGATGGCATGATAAAGTCAATTGACTGATGTCACTGCAGCATTTAATGTACTGTGAACAAAAAACACAGATAATGTTTTTAAGTATAGTGGCTGAATAATTCACAATTTAGGGGACACACAGGGCAAGGGAACTTTTTTTTTCCCCCTACAAAAAGTATGATGCAAGATGTAACCAATAGGAAAGCAGATTGGAGGTTTTTCAAATGTCAGTGAGGAAGAAGAAAAAAAAAGACAGAAAGTCAAGACTCACCCATCAAGCAGGCATATATATACTTGGCCATGTAGGACACAAATACCATAAACTATAGGCAAAGATAATTTGATGAAAGTTACCATTTTATGTTGTCATGAACATAAAATAAAACAAGAGGGTGCAGAAATAAGAAAGCAAGTATTTTAATAAGAGATGGAGATCACAACATGGAGATAGAAAGTCTGTATACTTTTGATCTAATATATGCTATGTTAAATGACTTTGTATAAAGCTGTATTAAATATTCATTATGTAAAAATGCAACTTTCTGGTCTATGGAGTCCTTGCCTTAGACTCTGTGATGCTTTCCTACCAGCTCTTATCGGTACAAGGACTGGCCTCTCCAAAACTTCATGTGATTCCTGGGCATGTCTCAGACAACCCAAAAATATATTACATAAGGTACAAACTTTTTCATGATACAGTTATCTTCTACCACAAACTATTGCTACCTATCCTGCAGATAAAGCGCCTTTGTAAACCAAGTAGTAAACTACTGTCATACGTGGTAATTCAACAAACTCCTTTTTACCCAGAAATAATTGTTTGTAAC
Source organism: Aquila chrysaetos chrysaetos (assembly GCF_900496995.4). Classification (NCBI taxonomy): domain Eukaryota; kingdom Metazoa; phylum Chordata; class Aves; order Accipitriformes; family Accipitridae; genus Aquila; species Aquila chrysaetos. Next base: position 55,570,007 of record NC_044007.1, read on the forward strand.
AATAACAGGCTTCCTTAGTCTAATTAATTGCCATAACATCTCTGCTTACTTGGATTTTGCAGCAGATCCCATTTCTGATGCAGTAATGAGTCGTATTTTTTTTTTTTTTATCTTTCAGCCGTGTAGACAGCATGTATTAGTATTGCTATAAAACATAACACCAATATGTTCTGAAAGAGCAGGACAGAGACTTTTATATATTAACACATATTCATGACATAGGATTCTGCTCCAGCATTGTGCTTTTCATGACAGGTGACATAGCTACATCTTGAATTACAGTAGTAATAAGAAAATTCCCGTGACATTTGTAAATTCTTAGACAGACTTCTATGTAAAAGTCTAGTGCATGTTACTGGAGTATATGATTTTTTTTAGTAAGCTAATAGCTGGGAGACATGCACTGAAAATATCATTCAGTCTTCAGTGAATGACTGAATTTGGCATTTTTCTGACTATTGGATTTCCTTACTTATTAATTTGATTGAAAGGATAATTTTCCTAAATTATACTCTGTGCATTTAGGATTTTCAGCTTGAGGTACATATTGAAATTCATTTTTTATAAGGAATCCAATTGTACTGAATTGAAAAGTCATAAAATCCTTCTAAAAACGCATCCACAGCCCCCCTAAGTGTGCTCTCAAATTTTCTGTGCATTCATAAAAATATTACACTTCAAGACACAATTGTTTTAGGCGCCTCAAGGACTCAGAGCAATTGCTGGCATGCTTGAGAAAGCTGTGAATCTTTTTTTTTAATACAATAAATTACACTTGTAGAACCATGAAATGAGGGCTTGTGGATGTGTGTAATACACACTATAGGGCATTAGTTTGAAAAGTGCCTACCACTGATGGAGTGTCTTTGCTATCTATAATAATTTCCCCCATTGTTCTGACAGGCTTAATCTCACATCTGATATGGGAGCAATATCAGAAAAGATAGGTATCAAGAAATATAACCAATTAAAGAAGACTATATGAAAATGTTCAATTTAGTTGTCTGTCATCTGGCTGATAGTAGTTAATTTACTGTCTATGTGTTACAGAGCAGAGAACAACACATCCTGTGCAGTCTGATGCACTTTTGGGGAGGAATCCAAGAATGTGTCATCACTAAAGAATGTGCCCTTTTCAGAACTGCCAATAAAACAAGACATGCACCAAAACTGCCTGAACATGTAAACAAACATGATAGTGTTTTTGCAGAGAATTGAGGAATGATCCTGGCTGATTACGACATTGTTTGTTGGTAGTATTATGTTGAAGTCATGGGTGGAAGTAGTTACAGAGCTCAGCTTCTGAGAAATCTCTTCTTTTTCTTCTTATGCAAAAGTCCCTTGGATCTGTGGAAGTTTGGGTGAAAAAAAGTACATAAAGGTAGTTATAATTAGTTCAAATGTCATTGCTGACTATAAATAAAGGCTCTTTTCTCTGGCTGTTTACCTGAGACGGGAAAAGTGAATGTATGTGAATTTCAAACAGTATTGTTACCTTGATCATTTTTACTTGGAAGATTTTACAGATGCCGTTTACTGAAATAACTTTTTTTTAACGAGCGTTGGAGTTAAATGCAAAACTTAAAAACTTTTTCTAGGTAAAAATTGAGAATATCTAGAAAACTATGCACAATACCGCCTCCAACTTTAGCTTTACTGATGCAGTTATTAGCATTTTTTTGTTGACTAGGAAGGGTATTCATCATGAACATGTAAAATGCTGAAATGCATCAATCATCATACCCATTTTGTCTTACCTCTATAAAGAATAAACTTTTGTACCCACTCAGATATTAGCATTAATGTTGTGAATTTAGTAATTTTGCAAATGCCTAAATGTAAGCATTATACAACTTAGAGGTTTCAGTTTAGGGAAGTAGTTGTTTGCAGCTCTAGTTTAAGAGAAAACTTCGTTTCCAAGAGTAAATGAATCATACTTGTTTAAACAGATTCAGGAGGAGAGGGATGTTTCCACTCTCTCTTTGTCCTTTCTCCCACAGCTGGAGCAGCAAAAGCAGACCTTGGCCCTGAAGAGTTGTGGAGCGCAACAGTGAACCATCACCCTCCGCACAGATCCCATGACCTCATCCAGAATGCTTGTTCAGAAAAGTCCCTGGCCCAGGCTACTCATAAATTATGTCCAGGATGAAGGCAACTTGGCATTGGCAGTCTATACGTATAGATGACTGTGGGACAACGCTTGCACCCATACTTTGCTCCTGCTTACCTTATCAGTACATGTGCAGCCAACTTTACTGGATATTACAGGGTACAGTGATAGTATCAACTCTTAATGCTTTGTTATCATTTGTTATCTTGCACATTCAGAATTTCAGAATGGTGGTGGTTTTCGTACATCGCCTTTCTGGCATGAATAGCAGCTTCTAGATCTCAGTTTGAGCCTGCAGACAGCTTGCAAACAAGATTTAGGTAAAACAGCTTTGCTGGAAGGGGAAGCCTTCCAAAACACAAATCTCCTGGCAGTATCCTTTTCATCTCTCAGATGGCTGCTTTCAGCCCCTTATTTTGCTCTCTTCTTTTCACCTTAGCAAGAACATCCTAGCCAAAAATTGTTGCTTCATGAAAATTAGCCTGATAATGAGAGTCACTAAAAAAGCTGACCCAGACATCTGCTGGTGCTATGACAATTTGCATGTACAGAAGGCAAACATGTTCAAATCCTACCTTCCTATCAGCATTTACTCAATAAGTCACTGGCACATACGATATCTTGTCTCCTCCTCCTCATTTTTGCATGCACGGTGAGCTATGAAAAGATCTTTTTTGTAAGACACCCCACTGTGCACTGGCATATGAATTTCCTACTGCTCATCCGCATCTCTGCTTCATGGTTCAGAAGACATACGGCTTTCATGTCACTTTTTGCCTGGGTAGTCTGTTCTGACATTGCCTACCTATCTTCCCACTGTGTGATGTTGCTTATTTTGTAAGTGTGAAGGGAATAGAATACTTCCAAACTCCCAAATTTGAATCAATTTTGTATTTTGCAAGGGTTTTGGTAGATTTTATCATCATGGCCTGCTTAAAATGGAAAGATAGCTTAAATAATTATCTCTTTTCCCTTCTTTTCTTTATCCCCTTACGCTATTACTGCTTCTTTGTTATTAGATTGCCTGATTTTGTGGATTTTTTCCAACTCTTCTCTCTTCACCTCCTCTAAAATGCCCTTTTCACCAGATCCCATCAGTCTCCCCTTTGTTGTCACCACTCTCCTACACGGTTAATCACTTCTTCTCACACCTGCTGTAATCTGTTCTTTCAGTTCCTTATTCTGCAGTCTTCTTTTCAGACCAACCAAAGCATCATAGCCAAAAATCTTTGCTTCCTACTAGCCTGCAATGGTATGGCTTGTTCTTCAAATCTCCTTACTAGTTTCGGTCTTGTTCTTTAGGTCACTTTCAAAGCTCACCTTCACTCTGACTTGTGAGTCAGTTTTCTGCTCTTCTCCTTGTGAGAAACCCTATTCTTCATGGAGATTTCAGCGTTGTTAAGCTGGGAAAAGAAGCCTTGGATAACATGGAGATGCCTATGTATAATAATGAAGAAGGATTACACCCTTTCATAGATACTCACAGAGATAATTCAGGGTCAAACGTAGCGAAAAAAGGTCACATTTGCTACTCCAAAAAACATACAAAGAGAGGCAGAGAGAGGAAGACACGAATGGGGTGGAATTTTTCCAAGGTTTGCGTGTGCAGGCATCAGCATTTCTGCATTTTTGCATATAGCTATATTTGTGCATATCTGTAGCTCTTCCCCTACTGATCTACAAGGTGTCCTTTTTTTATGTGTGTCCCAGTTTACAGGGTAATTTGAATTTTTGGTTCCACAAACCATGAAGTCCTGCAGGTGTTGAAGGAAACAGTGGTGAAGACAGAAGGTTTACAAAGCAGTCCTGAAGCCTCTGACTATCATAGTAATTAAAGTAAAGCCCTAAGACACACAAAAAATAGGGCTAAGTGATAGTTTTGTTGTAGCAATATTTGAAATATAATACAGAAATAAGGCTCTGAGGAAAAGGGAAATATTTCTAAGCTTTCTTAGAGTTTTTAGCAGAAGGCGAACTCAGGGCAAAAGGAAGAGAAGGCCTTCCTGATTAAAGGTACAGAGCTGTTGAATTTTAAACCTACAATTAAAAAAACCAAATCACTGTGAGAAGGTACACAAGGACTTAAGAAATTACAGCTCTGAGTTATCATCCTATGTGGAGCATTAATAAAACTGACAACTTATGCATGTGTCCATGTTCATGCATATAGGTATATACATGTGCATATGTGTAGATTAATGCTATCCAGACTTGGCCTTGGTTGGTTGGTGGCTTATAGAAATGAATTCTGCATTTTTTTATACCCAAAATTTCAAATATGGAACCCAAAGGCGATATTGAATCACAGTCTGTAAGAAAAAATAATTTTGTTAATCTGCAGGTTTTACTTTGGTTTTGTTAAGCCCAGCTTAGTTCATGTTACTGTTGTGAGGAAATGATTGTTTATATCTCTCATCTTGTGTGTATTGGAAAATTGGCAGCGCTACCTTGTAATTCATCACTTGTTGTGAGTCAGGGGACAATGCATCTTCAATTGCAGGGCAAAGGATTATACAAGTTGTAAAAGCAAAATATCGCATCCCTCTGAGCTGAATCAACCTAATAACAGAGGCCTTACACAAACTTTGCAGAAATATACAGAATTAGTGGGTTCTCATAGACATTAAATTGTATAAAAGTATTTTTTCTTTTATCTGTTTAGATTTTATTCAGCCAACTGATGAGTCATGATCAGAAACATCCACCGTGAAAAGGAGGCTTTCTGAGAGGGCAGTGCTTAGAGATGGGAAATATAAATAACAGCTATTTTTAACATAAAGTTGCAGTGTGGTTACACTCAACTCCACACAGTGACAATACCAAGAAATAGTATGCAGCACTGCTCTTTAAAATGCACAAAGCAATTAAATAGTATTCATATTATCTATAAATTATACCTTGGTAATGTGGTTAATGTTTCACCACTATCTATGTAACTAACTACCCTACTATAGAGCAAGGATTTGGTTATTTGCAATAACCAGTAACACTTGCCGGTTTGTCAATCCATTGCCCATCACATAATTTTCATGAACTTGAAAATATTGCAAGGCCCCAAGGGAGGTCAATGTTCAGACATCGCAAACAGTTCATCTTGAGTCTTGTATTTTCTATCTTGGCATGGGTGACCAGCTGTTTTGCGGAGTACAGAACTTACTACACCCTCATCTGGGTGGTATATTAGTGTTGTAAACTACTTGATTATGTGTCATAAACTAATTATTGTCTGCTGAAATAGACGTCAGTTTCTTAGTAAATGTGAATTCTAGCCTTATGTATATTCCAGTATTCAATTTTTGTTGTTGATTGTTTAGAGGAATGAACAACATCTTTCTACAATATTTATGTTGCAAATCATTAGTAGGTGCTAGAAAATATTAACAGTAATAATGAATGAAGTCTCTGAGATATGGATAGTTATAATTCAAGTTAATGGTGATTATGACTCAGGAAATGTGTATTCCAGGCAAACTGTGGGTTCTCTGTTTAACGATGCCTACAACAATAGAAACAATATTATTACTTAGATAATTCTGGCAAATGTAATAAGAATCTCATGCCTGGCAAAGAAATTACACGTCTTGTGTTGCTTATATTGTTTCTTTTTAGGTGAAGAAAAAAAGCTTAATTCTGTTCTAATTTTGTTTGTTCTCACTTTCTATGCTAAGTGAAAATATAAATTGCAAGACCTGTTTTTTTCCTGTGAACATGGTATTCCATCTCCTACTTCACACGTTTGTAGCGTGAGTAGGAGTCCAACATCCTCTCCACCAGCATGCAAAGCAAAGTTTTTTCTTTATTTCTCACTCTTTCTCTTTGCCAAGCTGATAGTAAAGAATAGAAATATTAAAAAAAAAAAATCCCTTAGCTTTCATTCTAGAGCATTATTTCTACAGATCTAGTCATGTACTTGAAATGGAGAAGTTACTTAAATTATTTTTATAATCAGTTATTATCTTTGTTAATTACTTTTCAAATCATTGTTGTTTTTAGTAGAGTTTTGGAGTTTCTGGTAAAAGCCTTTTTGTCTCCTTCACCCATTCCTGACATTCATAGGAATTTTTAACGAACTAGGGGGCAACAGAGTACGCTACCGTTCCGTGTGTTGCTCCTGCCAGTGCTTTCTGAGCCTCTATTAGAAACAGCTAAACTTAGCTGAACCTGCAGCTATTAGCAGGATTTTAGCAACCTCTTTCTTGGAGCTAGCCATTAAAGTGAGGAAGACGTTGGCCACTTGGGAGGAATAACAACCTCTGTGTTCACATACCTATGTGCCTCAGTGCATAATAAAGCACTTTGCTTATAAAACCCCTCCATACATTTCCTCTCTCTCTCAAGTGCAGGCGAAGCCATCTCTGAGACAGAAAGTCTCTAGCCTGCGTTAATGTGGTTAAGTCATTCTGTCACTAATGGAAGAGAAACAGCCAAGCAAAGGCCTCTTCTGTTTTGTCACAAAAGCACAGGCACTGAGTATGCTGGTGGAAATTACCATAATTGCATATTACTGAGCCAAGAATAACAGAAACTCTCCATTTTACATCACATCTGACTTTAATATAAGCAGCTCAGGTTTCTGTAGGGATTATACATTGTTTAGTCTCTGATAGAAAGCTAGTATTTAAGTAAATAGTTAACCAGAAGAATGTCAATCAGCTTTGTCATAAAACAGTGCATGGCAAGTTAAATCAGGAAATTCATTGTTGCTCACTGAGAATGCCAGCCTACTTTTTCATGATTACTCTTGTTAATAAAGTGGTGATTGAATTAGTCCTGTGTTCAGTTAACTGTAGCATCATGAAAGATCCTTAGTGAAAGCAAAAAGCAAAAGAAGTACCAAATTAAAGGTCAGAAGTTTTCCAAATATAGGTACTTATATGTGAATATAAGTGTGTGTTAACATGTTTCTCTGAGACCGTAAGTCCACGCACACATGCAAAGAGCAATGAAAGAGATCTCTGCAGGATATTTTGCAACACAAAGTCCTATTAAGCTAAGATAAAATAGCTAATCACAGAGCTATTTTGTAATGCTCACATTGCTCAACAGAAACTCAACCCTAACTCATCTTTAACAGGACTCAGAGTGTTTCTCACCCTTTTTTGTCTCCCTCCTTGACTCCGATGAGCGCTGGTGGCTTTGGACACAGACAACGATCATAGCAGCTGCACTACTGTGGGGCTGTGGATGCAAGCGTGGGCAAAGCAGGCTAGCAGGAAGGCAGGTGGAAAAAGCATTAGTGTTATGTCCAAGACCATTAAATATGTGGGCTGTTAAGTGTGCAGGCAGCAAGGAAAGGATTGACTGTAGAAAGGAGGAGGAAGAGTAGGCTTTAGACGTGGCCTGGGTTTTATCTTACAGCATTAATAACAAACCATGTTACCCATAGCCTCTTCTTTTAGTACTCTTCTGCTTGTTTCTGCAAGGTTCACATTGGTCATGTCTATGCGTAAAACATCTTTGCTGGTATATTACTTCAACCTACTGGTATTGCGTCCACCACTTAGACCAGCAAAATCTTAAGTTCTCACTCAGCTTACCTCATTCAGGGAAGTCCCTACAAGCTATCCTGGCAAAACCCACACTGCCAGTGCAAGCTGTGTCAATACCAGAAGAGCTTAGTGCAAGGATGGAGGCAGGGCTGACCTCGCTGGTTCTATGGCCACAGATGATTCATGTGAGGAGGGAGCACCCACCACAGCAGCCAAGGTAGAGGGGAGAGGGAGGGCAAGAGGTCAGACCTTATTTAGCCAATGTTTGAACTGATTCACTAGTAAAAGAGCCAAGTCAACCAGCCACTCAAAGATGAGAATAAACCTGAGCCCCTGCCTCTCTGGGACCCAAAGTACCCCTGCTATTATTAGCTATGATATTATTTAGCATAGCTCATATTTACAGGGCTTGTGTACCCATGATTTACAGGTGGTGGAAGAATGAGGAGCACAGAGAATTTGCCACAAGCAAGCGATAATTTTTGGCAGCAGACATAGATTTTGTCTGAGCTCTGTTAATAGAGGACATAGCTTGGACAAGTTTACTCTTTGCTGGGTGAAAAACTGGCTGGATGGAGGAGCCCAGAGGGTCATGGTGAATGGGGTGAAAGCCATTTGGACGTGGGTCACAAGTGGTGTTCCCCAGGGCTCGATGTTGGGGCCAGTTCTGTTTAGTATCTTTATCAATGATTTGGATGAGGGGATTGAGTGCACCTTCAGCAAGTTTGCAGATGACACCAAGTTGGGAGGGAGGGTTGATCTGCTTGAGGGTAGGGAGGCTCTACAGAGGGATCTGGACAGGCTGGATTGATGGGCTGAGGCCAATTGTACGAGGTTCAACAGGGCCAAGTGTCAGGTCCTGCACTTCAGTCACAACAACCCCATGCAGCGCTACAGGCTTGGGGAAGAGTGGCTGGAAAGCTGCCCGGCAGAGAAAGACCTGGGGGTGCTGGTTGACCACCGGCTGAATATGAGCCAGCAGTGTGCCCAGGTGGCCAAGAAGGCCAACGGCATCCTGGCTTGTATCAGAAGTAGTGTGGCCGGCCGGAGCAGGGAAGTGATCGTTCCCCTGTACTCGGCACTGGTGAGGCCGCACCTCGAGTACTGTGTTCAGTTTTAGGCCCCTCACTACAGGAAAGACATTTTGGTGCTGGAGCGTGTCCAGAGAAGGGCAACAAAGCTGGTGAGGGGCCTCGAGCACAAGTCTTATGGGGAGTGGCTGAGGGAGCTGGGGTTGTTTAGTTTGGAGAAAAGGAGGCTGAAGGGAGACCTTATCGCTCTCTATAACTGCCTGAAGGGGGTCTCTAGTGAGGTGGGTGCTGGTCTCTTCTGTCAGGTGGCCGGTGATAGAATGAGAGGAAATGGCCTCAAGTTGTGGCAAGGGATGTTTAGATTGGATATTAGGAAAAATTTCTTTACTGAGCGGTTGTCAGACATTGGAATAGGCTGCCCAGGGAAGTGGTTGAGTCACCATCCCTGGAGGTATTCAAAAAGTGCGTAGATGGGGTACTCCATAACATGGTTTAGTAACATGGTTTAGTGGGCATGGATGATGGTTGGACTCGATGATCTTGAAGGTCTTTTCCGACCTAAATGATTCTATGATTCTATTCTCCTGGAAGGTAATGAGGCATTCAGAATTATTTCTGCAGCCCATGCAGAACACAGGGATATCCTGATTTTAAGATGCTGCTGCAAGAACTCCCTGGCAGAAGGGAGTGCCTCTATATCTTACCTTCTGAAGCTCAGGGAAGCTGGAAAACAAAAGGCAAATTATGTTCTTTAGAGTGTCAGGATGCAACTCTGGTTAGGTCTCTTGTTGAAGCTTCCCCAGAACCGTGCTGCTTTCCTCACTCCCAGTCTGAAATCTGGGTAATACTCCCTGCAAAATCTTTGTTGAATCTAAACCAAAACCCACTAACTTCTGCTAAAGATTAATTTCTGGAATAAATATGCCATGATGCAAGTCTCTGAATGCCATGTTTTAAATGTTGTTTTGCTTGCAATGTGACTTTTTTATTAAAAATAGAGATTTTAGGTTTTCAATATAAAATTAAAACTTGTAAAACATTGCTTAAATTACAAATTTGGTATGGTGAGTTCAGCAGCACTCAGGAGGCCAAGGTTGTTCTGTGTAACTTCCGAAATTAAACCAGGAAGGAAGTCTGCAGTTTCACCCTGAGAGAGAGCAGGACTGTCTCATGTTGTGTCTGGGCCCTGGAAAGAAGAGTGGGGATGTTACAGGACTGTGCTGAACAGAAACTAAACCTTACATATAGACATTCTCCCTAAGAGCATCTTTATGCTTCATAGAAAAGCTTGCTGTTAAATGCAGAGACTGAAACACTTCTGAGCTAAAGAACTGCTTGCTGTTAAAACTATTTTACATTAAATGACCATGTATCCACATATAATTAAAATGATTAACTGCAAGATGGATCATATAATGGTAATGACTAAATAAGTTTGGTAGAAATATTATCATGTAAAAGCATATGTAGAAGATTGTCCCAGTATTTCCTAGCAAATTAATATACATTATTTTCATGGAATTACAAGGCAATTCATATATTACAAACAGTGTAAGTTTTATAGCTTATAAATGCTAGTTTCAGCTTTCATTTCACATTCTGTTATTGCAGAGGTCTTTGCAGTATAACAGTGTTTTACCCTGAACAGAGGGTAAAATTTCTGCTTTTAACAGAAGCTATTAAATTCTTTATGGGACTATTCTGCAATTATGTTTTCAAGTGTTTCATTTCAGAAATGAACCAACTATCAGTTAATACAAGGAAAGGCTATTCTTTTACTTTGGTGAGCAAGAGACTGAAGCAATCAAGTCACATGATTTATCAAGACTGCCTCAGTATTACCCCTTCATCATCTTATCATTGCTCAATGCTATTTGCCAACAATTTCCAGTAAGAAGGTTGTGCCAAAGGACTTCTTGAGTTTACTGTGATTGTGGAGACTATTTTAAGCTGTGTTACTACATTAACAAGTGGTTTCAACATGACACCTTCACCAGTTGTCACCTCCTCTGAAACACTAGACTACAAAACCAGCTGGATCTTTTGTATTGTTCCAGCTCCACCTTACCCAGGATTTCCTTCCATGAGAGACTCAAATCAGCCATTTGCCTCATGGACCTTTTGTAGCAAAAAAATTTCAAGACCCTCCAAGGCTTTCTGGTAATGAACTGATCAAGAAATTTCTTTCATCTGGTAGCATCCAATATTTTCTTCTTTCCACTTTCTCAGATGAAGGGAACTTATCCTAAGCTGCCTGGACAGAAATGTGCATGCTTGGTGACACTCACACAGGGTCTAAGTCATTCTGCATAGAAAACCCTGGCACAACTGCCTGGTGAAAACTTATCTGAGGTCAATTCCTGTTTCTGTAGCTGTCCTCTTGGTTACAGAAATCTTGTTATGTGTGTGAAAAAGTCTTACCCACTTACACGTGACTAAGCAAATACATAAAAACTGAAGAAATACTGAGCTGAATGAGAGCAAAGAGCCATCCAGAGGATACAGTTGGGGAAAAGTAGAAAGGCAAGGCATGCACAGCAAGGTCTGCCTCCTTTCAGCTTCCAGCCAGCAGCACTCTCAAGATTTTGAAGGCAGAGTCTGCATCGAGAAGGTGTGTTTAACCTCCTTTGAAACACCTGGGGTCCAGCAGAAGTCCTGTCTCAAGGAACTTCTCTGCTTGTTTATTTATTAACTGTCTGCATAATAACCTACTCAAGACTCATGAGGTCATGTCACTCAGCAGGAGATAAGCTTTCAAGTAATGTTACTTAAAATCAATTATTTGACCAAACAGTGAGATTGATCCAAGCACAAGTAGATTTGTGTCATCCTGATTGGTACAGCATAAAACCGGCATATTCATCTATCTTTCTGTGTACCTTCACTTAATAGAAGTGGGGGTTATCATCTACTACTGGCATAGCACAGGCAAAACACTTACACAGCATTTAGCCTCACAGTCATTTTTCTCAAAAGAATATAGAGAATACTTGTGTGAAAAGAAATCTAGGGACAGTTCACATTTGCTTTTGCAAATAGATTAGCAACAATCATTTTCCTGGTCTCAGAATATTAGTTTTTCACAGTACATGGCCAAGACTGTGTTATAACTAATGTTCTTTCCTATAACATATCACATTAAACTGAAATATTTAATTATGGATATGTTTAATATGCCATGAATTATTGTTCAGTATTTTTTCATAATTTTAATTCTTAATTATTGCTTACTCTACATTCCTTCATTAATTAAACACATTTTATCTGCGGAAAATAAATCTATCCCTTTGTGAAGGATAGCTGTCATGGTTTCTTACCTTTTCTGTGCTGATGTTTAAAAATTGCAGATTAGCCTGTACAAGAAATAGTATAAACGCTGTCTGCATACTAATAACAGTAGCTGGTTTTTTAAAGCTTATCCTGTCTGACAGAATAGCTTCTACTCAAAGTTTCAATAACAGCAAGTTTAGCCTTATGTAGACATTTAAAAAGTAATGGTAAAATAGTTCAGAGGTGCTTCTTAAGAAATTAAAGTGTTTCTATAGGAGAAAAACCTACTGTCAACTGCACATGTAAGTTGTTCAGACAAGAATGGACATTTAGCAACAGTGACAAGATGGTATCTCAGCTACTAATGTATCTTTACCATTTCCTTGTAGTCTAAAATATTGCACCTTAATATTTAATATTTAATTATAAGCATCTTGGATTTTTAAAGCCAGATAAATAATTCAAAGGTTATTGAAAGAACCTTGCACTATACACTGTCCATAGCTTTTTTTCTGAACACACTTTTTCCAACGGTATAGCATAAAAAATGCCATGAATGGACAGGTCAATGTCATTTCACATGCTGGATTTTTTGAAGACCTGATCCAAAGCTCACCAGAGTCTTTGGGAGTCAATCTAGAACATTCAAAATATTTAGTTACATAAACAATTACTTTGGTTAACAGATCAAGTAAAAAAAAAAAAATCAGTTAACACTTGCCATTAGATTGCATTTATATTATGTAAATCTAATGTTTATCCATCTGTGAGTAGATGTTATTCTGCATTTAAGCTTATTCAGTAAACCCTTACTTTTCAAATATTTCTTTTCAGATAGTGCAAGGGAGTTAAATGTCAGTCAACACACCTAAACATACAGATAAACATGTGTAAACTCATATACATACACAATCCATTACTGTGTCTTCGGTGTTTTGGCATACCACAGGGTTGTTATAGTGCAAACCTGAGTGAAATGTAATGACAGAGTAAGTAAAGACAGTTTAATTTAATCACTTAATTTCTTTGTTGGTTATTGAACATCCTTGGATAAGGAAAAGAATATTAGTAATTCATCCATCAGAAGAATCTCCTGCTTGGCTTCTTTCCCTGTCACTATAAACACCTCTAACCTCTGCAGACAAAAAGGTCCTTGAAACAGTCTTGTTATTAGAGTCATCTAACCTAAGCTTTTATGACTAGATTTGTGTTATGCATACCATTGCTCCAGATATGTTCACATTAAAATTCATACTCCATTTCATTATTTTAATGCACATTGATTAAAAAATCAAGATAACCATTTCCATTAGTATGACCTTCTGTAGACCACACTTCTCCTATCCAGCAGAAAACCTGACTAACTTTCAGTTACATAGGGTTAAATGGTATGTTGCATTGTTAAAATGTAATAGCCCTTTGCTTTGTTATGCAGTCTTTCTAAAATGATTGGGTTTGAATGCTATTTAAGATGTGCATTCTTTCAATACTGTAAATGAATAGATAATCCATTGAATTGTTATCAGTTATTACTGACAGTTGTCCACAAAGTAACAATAACTACTAACAATTCCCACCTCTCCTATTAATTATTTGGACACCTCTAGACCAAATAACCATCTCTCTTGCAGCTCTAATACTCAGAAGTTTTCTACCTGGTTGTTTCTATGTTAAAGGAGCTTCTTAGTAAAGGAATAAATAGCTGGGTAACAATCCGTGGCACCTGTCTGTCATATAGCGCAGATGATGGCTCCCTCTTCACTGCAGTCTCCTGAGCTGTGGACTGCATTTCATTCACAGTTCCTGTGATTGGAGCTTTACAGGGCTTTTTTAATGACTAAGCTCACCTCAGAAGCATCACATTAAAAAGCACATATTCTGCTAAAAACAATACTACACTTCCTACCTACATTTTCATATTTTTAAAAAGGGCTTTTAAACAATCTGTGGGTTCAAAATGTGAATTAAGCCTACATTTAATCATCTGTTGTTTGATCGTTAAACTTATATATATTCTGTTTTAATTTCCAGTGATCATCATGTATAATCTAGTGTGCCTTGCTCCTGAGTCAGTAACATAGATTTACTAACCACTGCATTAAACAACTTGTACTACATTTAATTAGAAAATTCTGTCAGTTTGTTAGCACAGTGCTTTATATAAGCTGCACAGCACATTAAACTATTGAGTTCCTCTTTGAGAACCCACCTAGAAATATTTTATCTGATGTTACAAAATTTATGACTGCAATAAGTGACTAGCAAGAGTCATTGAAAGGCTGTAGATTTCAAATCTGTGAATATACTCCCACTGCAAGGTATGGAATATATGTTCTGGAAGTTCTGAAACATAAATGAATATTTTCTCTAAAATCATTACAATATCTTTCTTCCAATTTTCAAATTGCTAGCTGTTGCAACTATAAAAGATCTATTAATCTCTGAGAAGGGAAATAGGAGAGGGGAAGAATCCAGGTCAATGTCTGATGAAGGGAGGATTTTGTGCTGGGTGCAGGATGAGAAAAGAAACTATATTCTTTGTTCAAGCTAAATAGATAATTTCAAAACTTCTCCAAAGCAAGAATTTTTTTTTAAATTGGTCCAGACATGAGAACCTGTAATTATACTTAATTGTATACCTTATCACACATAAGTGATAAAGTTTTCAGACAGTGAATACTGTGGCCTTGACCCAGCAAAGATTAATCATGTATATCTGCCTGGGCTGTGAGTTAAAAGTCTATATAGTCATGTCATTTATTTTAATGAGATATTTGTGGGTTTAAAATTGAGGTAAACCTGCTAATAGGATTGTTAAGGTCAGTGGAGTTATCCCTGGCTTCAAGCAAAGTGTGTGCTTAATGAGTTGGCTGAACTAGATTCTGCATTTAAAATTTGGTATGAAATTGAATCCGTGTATACCTAAATATGTTTTGTCAGTGTCTTTTAAGGCATTATGTATATGTTAAAATTATTACATTTAGAAATTATTGTATTTTGGGGACATAAAAAAACTTGCCCTTGTGTAGAAGGAGTAAGAAACTAGAAGTAAACAATATTTTTAAACAAAGGTTCCCAAAATTAGAAATGGCCATTGTAATGTAATAGATTTTTCTTTATAGGAAAGGTCCCATTTTAACAATAATTTTTATATTTTCTTAAAAAAAGATTTTTTTTTCCTTTCAGCAAGTAAAATGCTATTGTCATATTACAGCTGTGTTTTCAGTTTAATATGAGTATTTTACTATTTCTTTTTTTATCTTTTCTTAAAGCCTTTGTTACTGCAGTTATGTGAGAATGTGAGTCTTTGGTTTTTTTAAACCTATGATTCATCCCTTGCCATGAGAGGGAAAATCTTGGGAGCACTGATTTTAAGTCCAAAAAAAGGGAGACAACAAGGAGAAACTTTGTTTCTTTGGGTCTATGACATGGAGGTAACAGCATGGCCTCCTGTGCAGCAATGTGCATGCTTGAGCAAGGGCAGAGGAGGGAGATGGGCCCAAGCAGAAACAGTAGAGAAAAAGGAAAAAGAAAGAAGGATTAAGAACTAGGCAAGTTGCAGGACTTAGGAGTCAATAAACAGGTGGCACTTTAAATGTTGCACTTTTTTGTCTCATGACTGCAAGGGAAACCATCAATTTAACAGATATGATGATAGCTAGTATGGAGTGACTGCTCTAACAACTCTCCTGTGCGCTTGAGCACATCCAAAGCAGAACACGTATTTCTTGCAAGCCTAAGCAGACTTAACACAAGATATCAGAGCTATTAAAAAAATCACTGTATAAGATGACAGCTGGGTAACAGCTTTATAGCCAAACCAGCAGAGCTGGCTGAAGGCTTCACAGAAAATGTGGAAAGATATAAAGGCAGGCTTCACATCCTGACAAAAAGAGAGGTAAAAATCCAGTACTGCTGAGAATTTTTACCAAAGTAAATTGATTTCTTTGAAAAAAGCCTTCCTTTTAAGCAAGGCTGGATCCCAGAAGGAAAACTAACTCAGCACTGTGCATTCTGAAATATGCATGTTGCTTTGGGTATCTGCACTCAAGTTATTACTACAGGCCTGGTTATAAAATTACCAATGTTATCCCTTCTCTTGCAGGGAAAGCCTCATACAAATTAAACCTAGTAATTTTCCTAGCAGGGATATGCGCAAGTCCCCCAGTACAGGCCAAGCATAAATATGAATATTTATTTGTTTCCCAGTAGTTTAAGATGAGAGCTCTTTCAGTAAAAGTACTGAGCCTTTCCTGCAACTTAAGTGTTCACTGGACATAATAAAATTGATTTGGTTTCAAACTTTCACTGCACAGCATTGTATTTTAATTTAAAGTCAGTTTTTGTCTCTGTTATGCTACTCTGTTTGAAGTCAGGTAACGCTTTTTAAGAATGATCAAATTTCTGCTTCTCTTCATAAGATTTAATACATTTGTAACTAGGATATACATATGAATGTTGTGAAATATGAAGTTATTTATTAAAATTATAATATTTACTTACATTTAGTAAAGTCAGTATAACTCTGTGGTTAATAAAACAGCAAGGAGAACAAGACGTCTTCTGAAGCAGTTAGGAATGCATTGATAAACATATCAATAATTAAAATTTACTATGTAATTCAGAATTTTTACATTCCACAATAGGTCGAATAAACAGGCCATCCCAAATTCACTGGAATGACCAGTGGAGAAGGTTGTATGAGCAGACCATCAGAAACAGCCCGCAATCACAGCAAACTGTGTGTGTTCCTCCAAACTGATCACCATCAAATAGCTTCAAGGTCAGTTCACATTTATAATCAAATGCTTTTCCAAAGAAAAAAAAAAAACGCCTATGTCTGTTGCTAACAGGATGAAAGCTGGGTGAGGTAACCAGGCTCCTTCAAGGGAAGAACCATAACTCAGATACAAAGGCGAAATCAAGCTATGATGAAGCTTAGTAGAGTGTGACTGGGAAGCACGTAATAGAGGACAAAAACATTTTGACTTACACCCTGGTTGCAGCTTACTTTTAAATTTGCATTTCTTCATCTGTTTTTGCCCTAATGTTTTTTACAATAGAAACTGCAAGAAAACACCAAAGGCAATAACCTTTCATTTCAGTATAACCAAATGTCTTCTCATATGCCAGGAAGGACTTCATATTTTGTACATTTTTGAGACTGTTTATATTTTCAAGGCTTTGGATGTTTTAATTTGTGAAAGTTTTTCAAGGTTGCAAGGTCTGTGATTCTCTGAAGGGATCAACGCTGACCATTGTGACACATTTCTGAAAGGAATATACTTTAAGATACTGTGAGGAAAATATTTTTTGATCAGGAGAAAATTTATGTTACAACAGAATTGTTTCACTTCATTTTTGTTTTGTTTGGGTTTTTTTAATTAATAGATACTTTTAAATTTAAAGTAGGTTTAGAATGAATAATTAAAAAACGTCAGAACTTTTTCCACTGTTTTCCTATGAAATAAAGTTCTGGGGAAATCTACTCACTCCATGAAGCATTTCCTTCTTAACAGATTTACTTTTTATAAAAACAAGCATATGGAGTTATATCGAAAAAGCCATTTGCCTCAATATCCTGTCTTGGATAGTGATTGCTATGCTTAGGGAAGTATATATGAGATGGAGAATGCATAAAGGGTAATATTTCCCTTGGTATACCATCTCAGTTTCCAGCAATTAAGTAATGACTTCCTGAGCTGGAGATCACATCTGGACCATCATTATCCATCATGACTGATACAACTACCACTCAAGAAGTAGTCCAGTCCTTTTCTGTTGAAACATGTTGGTTTTAGCATACAGGAATTGGTGCTATGGGAACACAAATAATTTGTGGCCTCATATACTTTCTACTAAGAAGAAAAAGATTCCACATGCAAAACAATACTTCCAGTTCATGCACTATTTTATGAAGTCATGAAGAAACAGAACTATATAAAAACGAGGGAGCCTGTGAAAAGGGGGGCTGAAAGGAGGAGCTAAGAAAATTAAATTCTTACAGGTGATGTGCATATTGCATTGCAATAAGAAAGGCTTAAATAAGAATGAAAACAAGACAGAATGGCAAGAAAAGGAGTTTTCTAGAAACAGGAAAACATCTTTCAAATTACTGAAATCATGCATATTCAAATTAATATAATAAAGGGGATAACAGAAACTCAGGCATATCAAATGAAAAAAATAAGGCAGACTAAACCACAATTTGAAGCTAATAACTAAAAATAAAATATAAACTAATACTAAATCCCTCAAACACATCAGGAGAAGAAACTCACACACTTTTAGTAGGGACAGCTGATGATCAGGATTTAATGCTACACAAATTCTTTGCCTTGACATTCACTGTGGAAATAAGAGAAATTCCCCCTCCGTAACCTCCTTCTTGGAGTAGGCTCAGCAAAGGTACTGTCTGAAACCAAAGCAATTGTAGGAAGGGCTGTGGAACAAACCGACAAAATGAACACTAAAAACACCACCAGGCCTGGATCGTGTGCCCCCAAGAGCTCTAAGAGATCTCAAGGATGAAACAGCTAAATTAATAACAGTGCTAACTTCTGGCTTAAGACTCCCATGGTACCTGAGGACTAGAGTGTAGCAAATGTGGTATCAGACATTTTTTAAAAGATCCAGTGGGACCAAGACACCTCTAAGTCTGACTTCTTTACTGGGGATATTAGTACAAGTGCGAACCAAGTGTAGAATTAGTGGATACCTTGAGAAATATGGCCTGCCTGGGAAAAGCTAGCATGGCTTCAGTAAGGTGAATACTTACCAACTGGTTGATCAGTATTCATACACAGCAAAACTACAATTCTCATTTGTTTTTATCCTAAAAAAAACACACTAGAAGAAAATAGACACAAACAAAATAAATTGAAATACATTTTTGGCATCTAAGAATTAGAAAAAAATTATCTTTCCCCTCATAAAATATATTATATATTTTTATATATTTGTCTATTTTAATGCAAGGTCTTTTTTCAAAGCTCTTAGAAAAGTAAAGTTTCCAGTAGTAGGAAAAATAAAACGTCAGATTCTTTTCTATCCCAGTATACAACCTCATGAAGTTCAACAAAGGGAAGTGCAAAGTCCTGCACCTGGGGAGGAACAACCCCATGCACCAGTACAGGCTGGGGTCTGCCCAGCCGGAGAGCAGCTTTGCAGAAAAGGACCTGGGGGTCCTGGTAGACACCAGGTTGACCATGAGCCAGCAATGTGCCCTTGCTGCAAAAAAGGCCAATGGTATCCTGGGTTGCATTAGACAGAGTGTTGCCAGCAGGTCGAGGGAGGTGATCCTTCCCCTCTGCTCAGCACTGGTGAGGTCCTTACCTAAAGTGCTGTGTCCAGTTCTGGGCTCCTCAGTACGAGACACACATGGACATACTGGAGGGAGTCCAGCAAAGGGTCATGAAGATGATTAAGGCTGTCAAGCACCTCACATGTCAGGAAAGGCTGAGAGAGTTAGGACTGCTCAGCCTGGAGAAGAGAAGGCTCGGGGGGATTTTATCTATGTCTAGAAATACCTGAAGGGAGGGTGCAAAGAGGAGGGAGCCAGGCTCTTTCCAGTGGTGCCCAGTGACAGGACCAGAGGCAATGGGCACAACCTGAAACACAGGAGGTTCCCCCTGAGCATCAGGAAACACTCTTCTACGGTGAGGGTGACTGAGCACTGGCACAGGTTGCCCAGAGAGGTTGTGGAGTCTCCATCCTCGGAGTTATTCAAAAGCCATCTAGATATGGTCTTGGGCAACAGGCTCTAGGTTGCCCTGCTTGAGCAGGTGGGTTGGACCAGATGAACTCCAGAGATCCCTTCCAACCTCAGCCATTTTGTGATTCTGTGATATCCTTAATGCGAGAATAAAAGGAGAATGGAAAAGACACAGAGAGTTGATAACCTTCCCAATCCACAAACTGCCCCAGTACTGGCTAAATTGGCATAGCTTCAGGGCCAATCTAATTTTGAACCATTATGAGAAACAACTCCACTCTGAAGACTGCCAGGCCAGCTTTGGACTGGCATTGCTTTCTCTCTCCCTTTACCTTGTCTACTCATTGTTCTCTCCCCATCCTGGCCAGCACAAGCAGAGCTATCCTGGCTTCACTTGTGCTGAGATACCTCAGACTCACAGCTGGGACCATGAGGAGACCCTTCCCAATTTTGGGGGGTAAGCAATTCCTTACCATTTTCCTTACACTTTTTCTCCATTAAAAGTTAGGATTCTTGTTTTTGAGGTCTCCTGACTGTATATGGGTTGCACAGGTCACACATATTTTTTCCCTACTTCTCTATACTCAGTTGTCTCCTGTCAGCCTGAATTTGCAGGGGAAAACTGGCTGGCAGTGCATGATTTTAAAACATGGAAAGTTTATGCTATTACCCTACAATTGTACCAATCTGCTCCTTCTCTCTGATCAATCTGCCATTATGTACTTATTACTTACTTACATTCACAGTTCCTTCATTTAAATAGCCAATCTATATGTTTATCTGACTTTTTTAAAATTAATTTACAGAGAAAGGCAAATCTAGGTGCCAGCTTTTGGGTTTTTTGTTTGGTTGGTTGGTTAGTTTTATCCAGGAAATAGGACTTGAGCTCTTGCAACTCCACCTTACAGTTTAATTACCTCAGCTTTAAGAATATAGAATAACTATTCTGCATTTCTGCTTTCCTGAAGCATTCAGCTTGAGTGAGCTGCAATAGCTATGCTGCCTCCAGTCTGCAGCAGCCCTCCAGCTGAACTAGGCTGGCCAAGAGGAAATAGCTTGAAAGAATTCATAATTAGGATTTGTTTGGCTGATTAATAAAATGTTTTGTTTCTAGCTTATTTAAAGCTCTCTTTTCAGAAACAGCCTTCTTGCAATTCTATAACCATGATTTTGAACACTTCAAGCCTGGATCCTGTTGCTTTATTCGGAACAGTCTTGTACCTCTCCGTGCCTTGGCCAAGGCTGGAGCTGGCTGTACTTTGCTGTCCAAACCCCTTTCTTCTTCATAGGTGTTATCTGGAGCAAGTTCCAGCAATAAAAAGGAGCAGCAAAGATCTGCAGCAGAACAGAGCTGCTGTAAAGGGGCATCAGACCCCAGGACCTGACAGGTACATCGGGTAGGGAGCCAGGCTGAGGAGTAATATCCCCAGATCATGGGGAAGCAAGAAAGAGGAGAATTTTATATAGGGTTTCTGCAGCCGTTCTACAAGATTTCCCTCTAAGAAATAGTAGGATATTGAGATGGACAGAGTCCTGTGAAGATTCATTGATCCCTAGCCCAAAAGCTTAATAATACCATGATGCTGACTATTAAGATGCTCTCTTTATATCAACTGGTGGTGTCAATCATTAAACACTAGCATTCTCTTTAAAGGACTGTAAGTGCAAGGAATTTTCTTTTTTATAAAATATCTTTCCACTCTTCAAAACATTTTTTTTACACAAGTAAAATCTGCGCATGCCTTACAATTGCTGAATGCCACAGTTTAGAGAAGCCCTGTGCTGGATCTGGCAATCATTTGTTTTGGCAAACAAGTTAGTTGCCTGCTCAGTCTGCAGTGGGAGCAGATTGAGTCTGGGTAATGAATGGAGTAGCTCCTTGGGAGGAAAAGCAAGAAAGAGTGAAGGGTTTATATTAGAGGATCTCATAAATTCAGCATTTTGAGCAATAGCGTGTGAGAGCGCGAGCCTTTTTCTCAATGGCTGGGGGCACATTCAGAGAGGAAGAGGATCTTGGCAAAGATTTTGGCTGCTGTATTGGGCTGACTAACCTTACCACTTCACACTGAATATTACCATCTGTTATTTGCAGTAGTCGGCATGTTACTGCTGACTCTGTTTCACACATTCATAGCCAGCATACTGGCCCCGGACTTGACAAACACTGTAGGCTTTCCCTCAACTTTAGCATATCAAATGTAGATACTCTCTTTGGCCTAATCCAAAAGGAGGCCATTCATACAGTTGTTTTGATCAATGATACAGTAACCTCATTTCCCTTATCTAATCCTGAAAAGGAGAGATCAGACAGATTACACAGCCAACTTCAGGGACAATTTAGTGCTGCTAAAGAAAGCAGGCAGGATATGTTTTTTAAAACCAAGATTGTAAGATCTTTTTTGGTGATAATTTTATGTCCTTCTGAAGGCTCACATTGCCAAAAGCCCATGGAATTCTGCATTTTATTTAGCTCTGTTGATTATCATAGCACTCAAAAGCTCAAAGGGAGCATACTCTCTTACTGCCTCTGTCACCCTGGACCACGTGGGCAGTTTCTCCCTTAACCTCTGTTTCTCATAAAACACAAACTGCTAAAACAGCTTTGTTTTGCCCTTCTGTTATCCTTCACCAGCATAACTTCATTTAACTGAAATTTCCTGTAGTAGTTGTTAAGCATTAAGGTCTTCATAAAATAATCATGTGGATTCCAAAGGGATTCCAAAACCATCTCAATATAATTAAAGTTTAAAACTTCTGCACTGTATGCCTGATAAATGCTGTGCAATTAATCACAAGTGAAAACTCCAGCCTGAATAGCAGAACCATAAAATGCAAAATCAGTAAGTGTGAAGAACTACCAAAAAGTTGCAGATTAAAACTACCAACTAAATTAGAATTGTGGATGCTAATCCTCAGGTTTTTTAATTAAAGGGACTAATTTGGTTAGAGGGTAAAGTGAACCAGATCATTATTTTTGATCATTAGAAGACAGATTACAGTAATAGGATTCAATAGTAGTTGTGCCAAAAGCAAGGAAAAGATGTTTATAAATGATTCTCCAAAGTTGCATTTGTATGATCCACTACTGTGTTTGCATAAGGATGTAAGCAGACTTAGTTTTGTCCTATTATTGTTCTGCTCCAAAGCAGCTATCAGTGGATTTACATAAGGAACTTCTGCTGCAGGCAACTTCAGTGACTTTGTCTAAAGAAAAGAGAAAAGTTGACTTATTTGCCTTATTAAATAGAAACTGTTAAACAGCAGCCATAGCACAAACTTGCAGCATCAACTTTTTGAACATTGTCGTATTTGCATCAAACTTTACAGAAAACTAACGTGAAGAAGTGACAAGTTCAGTGCAGAAGGACATGAGCAGATATAAAGAGGGTTATTCTGTTGTGCAAACTACAATGACTTGTCTGCAGGTAAGTCTGTTGAAGATAGCTGGGCAGATTTACATATTTTAATACTGTTCATCTCAAAGAACTTATATTTGCAGATATCTAAAAATCTTCCATTGACCCTTTAATAGGCTTGCTTTAGTTAATCTCTTTTGTAGACCTCTGAAGTCAAGGTTCGCTTATATCAACCAAGATAAAAGTTGACTACTATACCTAGCAATAGTTTGTTTATAGATTCCAAAATCAGTCTTCCCCCAAATCTTTAGAATATTTGAAGGAGAATCTTTGATTTTAGAAACTTTAGAGTAAATAAATATTACATTAAACATTATAAGAATAAATATTGTTTCTATCTCCAAAGGTTTAGACAATGGAGCATCTCTAAATCTTTTTTCTTCTTCTTTTTAGGCAGTTTTTCCTTCCTATATTGAAGATTAATATTGAATTATCTAATTTGATAACACTTCATAGCTCATTAGGTAATTATCCACTTTGGGATCTTTAATATCTTTTTTCCTTGAGGAAGAATTTAGATTTTACAGATGACTTACCACTTTTCATTGAGAAAAAAAAAGTCTATTCTTCACTTACCTCTACTTATTATACTTATGTCTTTCTTATTTTTCTTAAATGAGTCTGTGCTCTATTCTAAACATAGAATAATGCTGGAAGAGCTGTACAATGGATTAAGTAGGATCAGCCTCGTGAGACAAATACTGAGCATATAAATAATTACTCAGTCATTACTGCATTTGTGAATTTTGTGCTTGTCTTTTGGTTTTGTCAACTGTAAAACCTTTCCTAATAAAGCACAGTTGTCTGGTTGTTTCCCCAACAAGGAGCACCATGACTTGACTGCCCCCACACTCATATATGAGACCAGGAGATAATTCAGTTGTTCAACAGCCATTGTTACTTCATACAGTCATAACAATGTCCTTAGCTCCTCCTTTGAGCACAAAAGCACTTCACAAGAGAACTTCAAAATTTTATTGGCCCCAAGTCTTTAGCCCACACTTACTCTCATGTCTGCATGGCATGTCAATTCAGTATTCACAGAACAGCACCTCATCACAACCAGAGCAGCCTTGCCAAACCTCAGGGCATAAATAATATCAGCAGCCTCTTTTCCCTTCCCTGGGTTTTAGGTGGTAACACAATGAAAAGTGATTAGCTCATCCATGCTCCAGATCTAGTGCACCTTCTGATTTCTTATATCTGAATTTTAGAGAGATTTGGAAGTTTGAGGCTTGAAGTATATTGTTACATTGAAAATAAAAGCCAGCCTGAGAGGTATGAGCCAGAAAAAGTAAAAATTCCTTAAATAGTTACTGATACATTCCTTGAAAATAACCAGAAAAAGTCAATAATGGACATGTCTATGTTTGTAAGCTATAAAAAATGGTAGAATAAAAAATTTCAGAAGTATTTTATTCCAATTAGTGAGTAGGGACATCTTAGGAAAATACTTCTTTTTTTTTTTTTTTTTTTTTTCAAAAGATATGTTCTTGGCTTCTAATAATGGACAGAGCAGTAATTACTTCTTCGTAAGATCTTGTAGGTTCCACCTATGAAGATCTGATTGTTGGTATGCACAGTAGTTGATATGGCAGT
This sequence comes from Aquila chrysaetos chrysaetos, assembly GCF_900496995.4. Lineage (NCBI taxonomy): Eukaryota > Metazoa > Chordata > Aves > Accipitriformes > Accipitridae > Aquila > Aquila chrysaetos. The sequence continues at coordinate 55,594,636 of NC_044007.1, forward strand.
GAGAGGATTATCACAGTTAATGCATCCCCAAGTCCTCCACAAAGATGCATTACGTCTCACACTTCATAAGAGTATGTCATGGTTTAACCCCAGCTGGCAGCTAAGCACCACACAGCCACTCACTCGCTCCCCGCCCCGGGTGGGATGGGGGACAGAATCAGAAGGTTAAAAGAGAGAAAACTCATGGGTTGAGATAAAGACAGTTTAATCAGCAGAGCAAAAGCCACACACTCAAGCAAAGCAAAACAAGGAATTCATTCACCACTTCGCATGGGCAGGCAGGTGTTCAGCCACATCCAGGAAAGCAGGGCTCCATCATGCGTAACGGTTACTTGGGAAGACAAACGCCATCACTCTGAACATCCCCCTTTCCTTCTTCCCCCACATTTATATGCTGAGCATGACATCATACGGTCTGGAATATCCCTTTGGTCAGTTGGGGTCAGCTGTCCCAGCTATGTCCCCTCCCAACTTCTTGTGCCCCCCCCCAACCTAATCACTGGTGGGGTGGGGTGAGAAGCAGAAAAGGCCTTGACTCTGTGTAAGCACTGCTCAGCAGTAACTAAAACATCCCTGAATTACCAACACTGTTTACAGCACAAATCCAAAACACAGCCCCATACTAGCTACTATGAAAAAAATTAACTCTCTCCCAGCCAAAACCAGCACGGAGTATAAATTAAAGTTTAATATCTATGACTTTTAAAATTACATTTTATAGAATCATAGAATCATTTAGGCTGGAAAAGACCTTTAAGATCATCAAGTCCAACCATCAAGCATGCCCACTAAACCATGTCCTGAAGTGCCTTGTCTACACGCTTTTTTAATACCTCCAGGGATGGTGACTCAACCACTTCCCTGGGCAGCCTATTCCAATGTCTGAACACCCTTTCAGTAAAGAAATTTTTCCTAATATCCAATCTAAACATCCCTTGCCACAACTTGAGGCCATTTCCTCTCATTCTATCACCAGCCACCTGACAGAAGAGACCAGCACCCACCTCACTACAACACCCTTCCAGGTAGTTGTAGAGAGCGATAAGGTCTCCCCTCAGCCTCCTTTTCTCCAGACTAAACAACCCCAGTTCCCTCAGCCGCTCCCCATAAGACTTGTGCTCGAGGCCCCTCACCAGCTTTGTTGCCCTTCTCTGGACACGCTCCAGCACCTCAATGTCTTTCCTGTAGTGAGGGGCCCAAAACTGAACACAGTATTCAAGGTACAGCCTCACCAGTGCCAAGTACAGGGGAAGAATCACCTCCCTGCTCCTGCTGGCCACACTATTTCTGATACAGGCCGGGATGCCGTTGGCCTTCTTGGCCACCTGGGCACACTGCTGGCTCATATTCAGCCAGCGGTCAACCAGCACCCCCAGGTCTTTTTCTGCTGGGCAGCTTTCCAGCCACTCTTCCCCAAGCCTGTAGTGCTGCATGGGGTTGTTGTGACTGAAGTGCAGGATCCGGCACTTGGCCTTGTTGAACCTCATACAATTGGCCTTGGCCCATCTATCCAGCCTGTCCAGATTCCTACCCTCGAGCAGATCAACCCTCCCTCCCAACTTGGTGTCATCTGCAAACTTACTGAGGGTACGCACAAACCCCTCGTCCAAATCATTGATAAAGATATTAAACAGAACTGGCCCCAATACCGAGCCCTGGGGAACACCATTTGTGACTGACTGCCAACTGGATTTAACTCCATTCACCACAACCCTTTGGACTCGTCCATCCAGCCAGTTTTTTTACCCAGCGAAGAGTACACTTGTCTAAGCCATGAGCCACCACCTTGTCAAGGAGTATGCCATGAGAGACAGTGTCAAAGGCCTTACTGAAGTCTAGGTAGACAACATCCCCAGCCTTTCCCTCATCCACTATGCAGGTCACCTGGTCTTAGAAGGAGATCAGGTTGGTCAAGCAGGACTTGCCTTTCATGAACCCATGCTGACTGGGCCCGATCCCCTGGTTCTCCTGCACATGCCATGTGAGTGCAGTCAAGATGAACCATTCCATAATCTTCCCCGGTACCAAAGTCAGGCTGACAGGCCTGTAGTTCCCCAGATCCTCCCTCCGACCTTTTTGTAAATGAGCATCACATTGGCAAGCCTCCAGTCCTCTGGGACCTCCCCTGTTGACCAGGATTGCTGATAAATGATGGAGAGTGGCTTGGCAAGCTCCTCTGCCAGCTCCCTCAGAACTCTTGGATGGATCCCATCTGGTGCCAGAGACTTGTGAGAGTCCAGACAGCATAGTAGGTCACTAACTATTTCCTCCTGCATTATGGGGGGTATATTCTGCTCTCCATCCTTGCCTTCCAGCTCAGGGGGATGAGTACCCTGAGCATAACTGGTCTCACTATTAAAGACTGAGGCAAAGAAGGCATTAAGTACCTCAGCCTTTTCCTCATCTCTGGTGGCAATGTTCCCCTCTGTATCCAATAAAAGATAGATATTCTCCTTGGCTCTCTTTTTATTGTTAATATATTTGTGAAAACATTTTTTGTTGTCTTTTATGACAGTGGCCAGATTGAGTTCTAGCTGAGCTTTTGCCTTTCTAATTTCCTCTCTGCATGACCTAACAAGGTCCCCGTACTCTTCCTGAGTTGCCTGCCCTTTATTCCAAAGATGGTAAAGTCTCCTTTTTTTCTTCAGTCCTAGCAAAAGCTCCTTGTTCATCCAGTCCGGTCATCTTCCTCAGTGGTTCATCTTGTGGCGCATGGGAATAGCCTGGTCCTGAGCCATTAAGATTTCCTTCTTGAAGAATGTCCAGCCTTCCTGGACCCCTTTGCCTTTCAGGACTGTCTCCCAAGGGACTCTGTCAACCAGTGTCCTGAAAAGGCCAAAGTTTGCCCTCTGGAAGTCCATAGTGGTGGTTTTGCTGACCACTTTCCTTGCCTCACTAAAAATTGAGAATTCTATCATTTCATGGTCGCTACGCCCAAGATGGCCTCCGACCATCACACACCCCCTACCAGTCCTTCCCTGTTTATAAACAGTAGATCTAGCAAGGCTCCTCCCTGGTAGGCTCACCTACCAGCTGTGTTAGGAAGTTATCTTCCACAGACTCCAGGAACCTCCTAGACTGCTTGCTCTCTGCCATGTTGTATTTCCAGCAGATGTCTGGAAAGTTGAAGTCCCTCACAAGAACAAGGGCACATGATTCTGAGACTACTGCCAGCCGCTTGTAGAATGATTCATCCATCTCTTCAACCTGGTTGGGTGGTCTATAACAGACTCCCAGCACAATATCTGCCTTGTTGGCCTTCCCTCTCATCCTTATCCATAAGCACTCAACCTTGTCATCACAATCGTGTAGATCTGTACAATCAAAACACTCCCTAACATAGAGAGCCACCCCACCACCTCTTCTACCTTGCCTATCCCTTCTGAAGAGCTTATAGCCATCCATTGCAGCACTCCAGTCATGGGAGTCATCCCACCATGTTTCTGTGATGGCGACTAAGCCATACTTATCCTGCTGCACAACGGCTTCCAGTTCCTCCTGTTTATTGCCCATGCTGCGTTCATTGGCATAGATGCACTTGAGCTGGGCTATCAGTTCCACCCCCAACATTGGCATGCCGTGCCCAGGCTCATCTCTGGTGAGCCTAGTTTTATCTCCTTCCCCCTTCAAACCTAGTTTAAAGACCTCTTTATGAGCCTCACCATCTCATGAGTGAGAATCCTTTTTCCCCTTTGAGACAGCTGGACTCCATCTGTCACCAACAAGCCCGGTGCCGTGTAAACCTCCCCATTATCAAAAACCCCAAAATTCCACCGATGGCACCAGCCTCTGAGCCACGTATTAATCAGGTGTGTTTTCCTGTTCCTTTCAGTATATTTCCCTGCCACTGAAGGGATTGAGGAAAACACTACCTGTGTTCCCGATCCTTCCGTTAATCGCCCCAGTGCCCTGAAGTCCTTTTTGATTGCCTTTGGCTTTCTCCCTGCAATGTCGTCACTGCCAACCTGCACAACCAATAGCAGGTAATAATCAGAGGGCTGAACCAGACCAGGGAGTTTCCTGGTAATGTCTTTTACCTGGGCCCCAGGGAGGCAGCAGACTTCCCTGTGGGATGGGTCAGGTCTGCATACTGGGCTCTCTGTCCCCCTCAGAAGGCAATCGCCTATGACAATTACACTCCTTTCAATTTTTTCCAGAGGCTGCGATGATGCGTGGGGCTGCCTGACTAAGCCTAGGCACCCCCCTGGATAGGCCTTCATCTACACCCTGATCTTCATTGACCCGGTCCTCAAGTTCCAGAGCCCTATACCTGTTGTGTAGGGGCAACTGGGAAGGTGAGGGAGACCTGGGCGGGATTCTCCTACCTCCCCGAGCAGGAACCTGTGTCTGTTCCCCTCCACCTCTTAGGTCCCCTTCTGCCTGGTGGCAAGAGGGCAGGGGGTTGTCCTCTTCTTGCGGAGCCTCCATCTGCTGCCTCTGCCTCAGGGATGGTAGGGTGTGGGCCCACCAATCTATCTCCCTCTCAGACTCCCTGATACTCCTCAACCTTTCCCCTTCCTCCTTCAGCTCAGCCACCAGGCTGAGCAGATCACCCACCAGGTCACACCGCACTCAGGAGCTGTCCCCGCTGCCCTCCGGCACCAGTGATAGACTCGGGCACTCCCTGCAGCCGGAGACCTGGACAGCTGCACGTTTGCGTGGCAGCTCTGTCTGTGTCGCCACGTTTTTCCTAGCAATGGCTTTCACCCGAGGGGCAACCGTACCTGGGTCTCCTTCCGAGGCCGATGCCCTCCGCTTGAGCAGCCTTCTCGAGCGGGGAAGGGGGGCCGCGCCCTACCTGCCCCAACCGCCGCGCCAACTGCCGCGCCGCGCCCTGGTCGCTGGCACTCCTCGGGGCCTTGCCCCTGGTGACGCCCACGCCGCGCCAGCCTCTCTCGCGAGAGCCGCCGGCTCCGGACGGGTCTCTCGGCTCTTCCTCGGGGCTCCTGCGCCTCGGGAACCTCCCTGACCGACTCGATCCAGCGCTTAGCCGCCGACTTACCCTTGCCGCTGCTGGCCTTGCTGCCGACTGATGGCTGCTGATGGTTAAGCCGTGGTTAAATCTCCCGCGGTTGCCCCTGGTAAATCACCTTGAGGTGATTACCCTGGTAAATCATGGCAAATCACCTTGAGGCATCTATTCAATCATGTTAATTTACTCTCATGTGTTCTAGATGTTTCCAGCAATTCCATAGCAGGGGAGCAGGTGGTTGTTGGTTTGTTTCTTTTTTGCAATCTGATTCATTTTTACCAGGGATATTCCTGAATATTATGAATGGCCATTTTTTTCTTACTTTAATACCCCATACGTATATGCTTGTGTAAAACCATTAATTTATGGCCATTCAGCCATCTAAGTATCTCCAGCAGTGACTATATAACCACAGATGGAGATATGGCATGAGCCTTCTTGTAAGGGCACTGTCTTTTGGGCTATGTTCTGTATTTTGCATGTCCACTTTGGTAGGACTTAGAGTGAATCGTACTTTGGCTTGTGACTATTGGCAAATCAATGTACTCAGTGGAATCCACTCCCATAAGGAGAAATCTACTTTCTATGGAGAAATATGGCTGGAGTTTTTGTATATGTCTGGGATTTGCCAGATACCAATCACAGTTAAAAAGCCAAATGTCTCAGTTTCAACTGCGTGTTGATGCTGCTGCTCTCTGGAATCAGTCAGGAATTGTATCTGAACAGATGTTGAAGATTTTCTCAATTTTTTAGTATTATCTGAATTATTAGTGTTATATTGAGAATAATAATGTTGCTGTCACAAATAAATCCTGTATTGGATCCAAAGAACTGAATATCACGTAACAATAGCAACTGACTTTTTCTTATTTACATTATATAGTATGTGTTAGATATTTTCCTAGGATAACTAAACAGCAGATTGGATTCCTCTAAGTGTGAACACTAAATGCAACTTGTTTTATTTCACTGTATTCTTAAGTCTGTAATTGCACAAAACACTATGCACCTCTACATAGTTACATGAAGAAGCTTATTCTGGAAACTTTTGCACTCATGGCAAATAAAGCTTTTTATTGCCATTATTTACTTACACAGAAATGAAGAATGTAACAGGGATCCCATCTATCTGGCAAATGAAATGATATTAAAATATTTTGATTTGTGTTGCAGATGTGTATCAGCAGCAATTACTAAAAGGGATGCAGAACTGGAAGCTAAAAGACACATTTTCTTGCAAAGCCAGAAGGAACATACATTTCAGCAGCTTTAAAAATCAATTTTTCATTTAATTTTTAATCAGATTATACACAAAGATATTGTATTTATCACTCCACATTATACTAGCATTCTATCTTATCTTATATGCTGTCTTTAACTTGGATTAGATGTTTCTTATTCTACCTTTCTGAACTCTGGAGTTGGGAATTTATGGAGTAGTCTGCTCAAAGAGAAAGTGACTCCTTGCTGAAGAAATTGTCATATGCATTCATCAGGAATTTTTCCAAATTTTATTTTTATAATCCTTATTCATACAATTCAGCATTGCTGCACTAAGTATTGTCTTTGCAACTCTTCTAAGCTTTCTTACACCAGCTAAGCTCATCAACACAAATGCTAGCATTGAGGCTTTTACCCCCAAAAAAGAAAATTATATAAAAAATTATGAGCTATGCTATGCTACTGTAAAATGGGACAGGGCTAGTGCACATTTAAAACAAACAAAAAAAAAAACCAGCAAACAAAAAAAACCACTAGAACCCCACCTAGAATCTTAACCAGTACTTGGAACACAATTGAGTTTGTTTAACAGTTCAGAAGATTTCACTCCTTATTTTTGTCCTCTGGGTGTCTTCCTTTTAATTTTCATGAGTTCTTACATGGTCCAGTTTTATCCACAGATAGATGTGGGTTTATTGATGTAATGCGAGAGGTTTATTCTGAAGGTGCTCAAACTGTATCAAGTCTTTCTGTGAACAAGCTTTCTTTTTTGAGAGCTTATGATTAATGTTCAAAAAGGATAATTCTGTACAAATTAGGATAAATACCATAGCAATCAAAAAGGTTCCATAATTTGTCATGGATTTGGCACTATTACACATTTAAATTAATGGTCTGGACGCTAGAGAAAGCTATTTTTCAAATTAAGCCTATAAGGGATTTCAAGCAAGCTAGAAGACAAAATTTGGGTTCAAAATGTTCTTGTTATAACCTTCAATAAGGAAATCACATTGCAGTAGGACTGCTTAGTTACACAAATAGAGACACAGAAAGGAATTAAAGAAAAAAGGGCCATGTGGCTAGTGTGGAACACAAATTGAACCCAAATTAGCAGTTTTACACTCTTGAAACTAACACAGGGGTGGGAAATGCCAAACCATAAAAGAGATTATTCTCTACAAGACATAGGGAGCTATCCTTTCACTCTCTTCTATATGAGAAAAGTCTTAGGTGAAGTACTTCAGCAAAGAGACAAACTAGGTCATCAAAGTTCCTTTTAGATCTGTTACTACTACTACTACTACTACTACTACTACTACTACTACTACTACTAATTATTATTGGAACATAGGAACTATTTTGTGTGCTACTGGGAAATCTGTCTGGCCAACATAATACATACACAGACAGCTAACAAGTTGTACCATGCTTTCTGAAGTCTGTCTGTGCTATACCAGATGCAGCAAAATATTTTTACATGTAGAACCTGTCATGTTCAATAAGCCCTTGGGAATCAGGAGGTAGGCACTTAGTAATCAGATTTGTCAGCAGTGGTGCTTTTTCACTTTTATGAACCGTTCAAGCACTACAATTGGATCAGTCAGTTGAGTCTAAGCTCAGATTTCTGGAAACACATAGTTTATTTGTATCAAATATAGTTAATTTTATAGGTGTTTACCTACACTCATCTGATTAAAGATGCACCAATACATTTGCTATCACACTAAGTAAACTGATGAGTGTTTAGTTTCCACCACGCTTACGAAGACTTGGCGAGACTGGTGATTTTGGTCTCTTGAATAATTCTGTACGTGAGGGCCGTGGCAGTGCTGATGCCTGCAGTGATTTTCCTGGCAGGGACTGTGTTCTGTTATTGCCTTATCTGTGCCTTGCAGAACTGCAGTTTTACCTTTTCTGCTTCCATCAGCAGTTGCCTGAGATTTCTCAGATATATCACCTATTGCTTGTACTTTTATCTCCACTTAAGCTCTCATTGCTCAAAATATGTCTCTAATAGATAAGAGTATGGTAGACTGATTTGTTAGACTGATTTTTAACTGCTTGCTTTTCTCTTGCTCACTGAAAATCTGCCTCAATCCTTCAGTCTGTCTTTATGGTTCCTAACCCATATTGTACCTTTTTTGTTGTAATTTCATTGTCTGCTAGCACTTCAAGATCTGCATGATCGCTTTTTAATATATCTTAGGTCTAATAATAATACCAAATGAACTTGATTTAAATGTAGAGTACTTGAATAATATATGAAACAAACTAGAATGTGAAGCCTGCCTTTCTAAACACAAATCCTACATTGTACTTAGATTTACTAAAGAGAATTCTCTTTCTGGGAGTTCTGTACTGTCATAGGAAATCTTCTGAGATAATGTTTTAACTATAAAGTTTTATTAAAGTCTGTGTGCATCACTCAGCCTCATTTTGTCTTTACAAATACAATCAGCAACTAACTCAAGGTGCGGGGTCTTCTATCTCTCAATCATAAAGGTCTTTGCTTTCCCCTTTTATCACAATTAACCTTTACTCTGCTGATTGGAGGAAACTAAATTCTTGGAGAAGATTGATTGGAGAAGAATCACTGCAATAAATTACATTTTAGGATTTAGAAAATATCAGGATATGTAGAATATGGTCTGTGCACAATGAACATGGTTCTTTGGCATTTACAGTAAACTCAGTCTTAACTGTCTTACTAGAACAGAAGGTTAACAGCTTAAGAGCAGGAATGCCCCTGTATCTCCTATTTAGAAAGTGATACTACTTAAAAATATATAATTGAGTTGTTACACATAATCTTACCGCTTTTACATTTGGAACATGAAACGAATTTTGCTTTAAACTTCTCTATTGTTTGCATAGTTAAAACATAATTTCCTTAGAATATTATTACGTTGTACTTTTGTATCCACTGTAAATCATATGGTTCTGCAATTAATGTTTGCTTCATTTTGCGTTACACTTGACAGATCTGAATCATCACTGCACTGTTCCTTCAGCATTGATTGTAAGACTTAATGTCTGGAAAATTTCATCTTCCACCCTTCTGAACAAATGTAGGGTGATCCTGTGGCTCATTTCCTGACCTATCTAATGGAAATTTTGTCAATTCAGAAATCTTTTTTTCAGCTGGGAAAAATTGCTCCTTTGGATGTACCTCTGTCTTGTCATTGACTCGAAGCAATAGACAGCACAGACAACTTAAAGCAGCTGCATTGTTTTAGAGCGCTAAAATAAGGTAACATACATCCTAATATGTCCTACCTGGAGAACTCAGGTAGCATTTCATAGATTTTGTGTTTTCAAATGATGATTTCTTATTTCTGTGGATTCCATGGGCCTGAGTTAAGGTTAAACAAGCTTCCTTTTAACAGCACTCAGCTGAGTGTAATCACACTCTGTAAACAAACACAGCTTAATCTTTTCTCCTTTCTAAAAGGAGAAAAAGGGCAACATTTTTTGCAAAAAGATTGCCATTTTTCAATATGTTGTAAACATGTCCTTTATTGGAAGCACAATTGCCTAGTATACCATTAGTTATGTTGTGTTTCATTACAAACATTATATATAGTATGTTTCAGGCATCATTACCTCTACTCCTGTCTAAGCCAGATAATATTTTTAATATATGCCAATGTTCAGCACTGGTCTGGATGTCTGTGCAGCTTCAGCTCCAATATTTACCTAAGTGTGTGCACTTCTGTTTGTATGGTTTCTCTCACAGCCCATTCTTTTGCTTCAAAGAAGGTAGCTATCCCAGGTGATTTATTGTTTAATGCTATAAATATCACACAGACCATTTATTTATGTTTCTATGTGATTTTTATCTGCATTTTTAATCAATTCAGCTTTTTAAAAGCCCAATTCTAAATATAAGTGGTCCTATACTGGAAGGTGTACTTGTTTCAAGGACTGAAGTCCAGAAATTGTATTTATACTGCACAAGTAGGTATGCTCCACAGCAAATACACAATCCTGCTTCCGTGACCATATGGACCGTGTATGTGTGCCCAGGCTCCAGTTCAACCTAGGATGGAAAGCAGTAGGTTCACATCTCACCCAAATGCTGCCATCCAAACATTCAGGCAGGATCTCATGGATGTGCATCCCTACATAGGACCTCAGACACACTCCCAGATGTGCTTAGATTTTAGATAAAATTTAAACTAAATTCCATGTACCAAATGGCTGCAAGGAAACATGAACTAAATGTGTTGGGTGGCCAGAAATAGCTGCAATCTCCAGCCAGTTTAGTCTTAAGAAATGTATTTCTTTTAGTTCTGGAGCAGAAAACTGAACACTATCAACTGTAGAATTTTCCTTCTTCCTTTAGCTCTGTTTAGCTCCGTTTAGCTGGATCTAGCTCCATCACAGATCATGAAAAGCATTTTGAAATCTATCCAACATTGTTTTACTAAAAGAGGATCAGCCATTTCCTCACTGAAGAGGTGAAATATTTACCTGATTAAATTATGATGCAATGTGCACCGTAACTACCTAGATGAATGCAATGACTTTGAAAGTACCAAATAAGTTTGATTAAACTAATTAACCAAAGATAAAGATTTGACCTATGAAAATCAGGAATATCTTTTCCCCCACAACTTTAGGTAGAGTCCTAAGAAAGGCACTGGCCTTAAAGTTCAAGTAAGACTTAAAGTTTAACATGCCTTAAAGTTCAACAAATTCTGAACAATAAGAAAATCTAACTCCAGGGTACAAACCTGTTAGAAACACTGAGACACCAGATTAGTTGGAATTTTTTATGGACCACAATCAATTTATTGCCAGACACCAGACATTTCTGGCAAAATTTTATTACCATAAGAACATCAGTGCTTTTCATATGGCTATCACTTTCTGAAACTTGTGAAGCTTTATGTTTTCATTCATGTTTTGAGGAAATTAGTTGATACTTTAGTTTTTCAATGCATTTAAAAACCTACATGCCAAAGTCCCTTTTCTAATTCTGGGTAAAGGAACGTTGACATCTAATTTCCAAAATGACTGAAAGTGTAAATACAGAAAAACAGGAAAAGAAAACAGAAGCTCTCTGTTTCACGATCCTATAATGACACTTAATGAAGAAGGATTCTTAGCTGAAAAATTCTGCAATTAATACCAGTTTCTCAAACAAGCTGAGCATTCAACTGAGTCATATGGGCACATAGCTGTTGGAAATCATCCTAAAGTTGTGACTTCTGGAAATTTGTCATCCTAACAGTTTAAAATTAATGCACAGCTATACATTTTAATCTCAAATATCAGCCTGACACTGTCTGTGAGACTTTGATATCACTGGCATAAATCCATATCAATACTATTAACTACTCTACCTTTTTATAGAAAGCTTGTAGCTTTCTGTAAAATCCTATTAAAACTAGTCTTCTGTTACCACTCTGTGATGGCGTTTATAAACAATCTAAAAAACTAAAGTATTTTTTACATGCGGCTTTTATGTGAAATAGCTTTATATTGTGTATAGAATTTGGGCAAAAGAGAAAAGGCATCTACATGACAGACAGAAATGTAACTGTATTCTTCAAAACATCTCTGTGGGAAATTTCTAGCACATGCTTTTCTTCCTGACACAGTTGTTTTTTAACAGCCATGATCATTTGCTTCATTATGTTGTTTGTTATCCTTGTGTGAAGGGATAACATCAAACAGAAGTGATTTTGTCAACAAAACTACTTCCCAAAGTGCCTATGCCTCCTCCTGCAAGTTTGCAGAAAAATCAGATCTTTTTCAATTGAACATCTGTCTACAAGAAAAGTTTTGAAAACACCCTGCTATATCAGCTGGCTTCCTTCGTAAAGATACCACTGCTGTTCCACAAATGATTACACTCATTTTCTTCTCAGGACTCAGCCTCCCTTTTAAATGTGGCTAGGCTATCAAGTGCTTGATCAGCTTTAAAGCAGGACAGCTTGGGATCACCATTTGTTAATAGATCACCAAACTCCTTTCAGGAATGTGCTGTTCAGCATTTTATAGTCTGGGATCAATTGTTTCCTGTAAAATAGGGTATGAATCACTTAATCAAGATACAGTACTTCTGAAAAACACTCTAGCAGTTTGGAGATCTCAAGATTCTGTGTTTTTCATGTGCCTGGGGTTGCTAATGCCATATTCAAATTTAATTGATACAGATACAGCTGTAAGATTCCACGACAGCATGTTTTTTTACAGCAGCCATAAGTAATTGCCCTAAGGTGGTAAAGTGAGGTACAAACCAGAATTACACACACACTAATTAGTTCTGAGGCTCTGGGAATAAAAATACCTACCCTGTGTGAAGCAATAGCTATTTCATAGGTTCCTCAAAGAAAACATCGACCAAGTCTGTAAACACATTGGTTGTCTTCCTACCTTCTCATCCTTTATCAACAACTGATTCCTCTGTTATGATCTTTCTAGCTATCAAGTCAGAATAAACACAGTGTTGGTCTAAATCTGATCCTTTTGGTCAGCAGACAGACCTGGGATCAAAGAAAATCAAAGAGAGCTAAGCATTTCTATTGGACTTAACATAGTTAAGCCTTGGTTTGGCAGCAAACTTCTGGACATCTGCTTCCTGCTCTACCGCCCTAATTCTATGTTTGTATGTTGAATTCAGTGACAAAACTACTATTAACTTCAGATGTCCTGTAACTAAAATAAACTGGTATATGCAAACTAAATTGGGAATTAAAACTGAAGTATCAAATTAAGCAACAGAAAAATAGCAAAGTCCTGGGAATTAATAGCTCCACTCACACTGATCTAAAGAAGGATTGTCATATTCAGAATCTATTTCCTTATGAGACTTTGCCAGGCAAAGTTCCTAAGATTGTTTGCATAACATAGTATGACTTCTTCATTTTTTACTGAAAATAATCAAAATCATGTATGATTGTTCTGAATCAATTCAGCTAAAGAAAACCAGCTCAGACTGCTTTAAGAATAAGCATGATAGTGCTGGACAAGCCTGTGTCTCCTGTTAAGATTAAAAGGACCAGGCTCTTCATTTGTGCTGTGTGTTTATAGTAGATTATGTGAGTATCTCCAACCCTCGATGGATTTATTCACAGTGCATCTGTAAATATGAAGTGTCTCCTAGTGAATAAAAATATCCCCCAACTACATTATCTGTATGCCAGATTCTCTTTGGGGGAGGCTGCTAGAAGTTCTGTTGGTATTTTTGTGGTATTACATTCTTCTAAAGCAAGCCCCTGAGTGCCAGTGTGCTCACTCCAGTGTGCTTGCTCAAGTGTGAATAGATCTTCAGTTTAACTCTCTGTTTCTGAGATAGGAGGCATTACATTCCTGCAAGAAATGTGCTTATCAATCTTCTGTGCTTGACATTATCCGTGCCACGGGCAATAGAGGCCCTAAAATACCTTGTGCCTCTGGACAATCCTGTCACCAGCTGTGGAGTGAGCCTGTCCTCACCAGTTTTCCTCACTGTAGCTCTTCAAAGGTGTTTAACCCATGCTAGCTACAGAGAGCTAAGCTGGACCCTACATCCAGTAACGCTGCCTGCAGCCTTCTCACCTGCAGGTGTTCATCACAACCAGACATGCTCTGTGGGAATAAAGCAGAAGGAAAATCATCTCATCAAGGAAACTGCCATTTTCTCATCAAGCTACTAACACAACAAATACGTCAAGTTATTTATTTCCCAAAAGTAGCTGAAAATGTATTCCTTAGCAGCAACTTGGATTAGACTTTGATGTCACTGGCATAAATCTATATCAATACTATTAACTGCCCTGGACTTACTTTTATGTAATTGAAAGAAGAATTGGGACCTTGAAATATTAAAACAGCCTTCAGCCAGCTTTCAGACTCTAATTAGGAATCCACTGGAAGGGAAAAAGTGTTTGTTATGATAAATACTGACAGAAATCTAGCTACACAAGCCAAGCACTCCCGGTGTAATAACACTACCCACCTGCACCTCAGCCAAACAGAAGGCTCATGCCAGACAGGGAAACAAAGGGGGATCAGGAGGCTCAGACAGAACAGGAACAGAAGGACCATTTGTCAAGCAGTGGCCTTTTTCTTAGTCAAAAACTGGCTAGGAAGAATCCTGATGTGTAATGGATCTATCAGGCAATTAGGGGTGAAAGACTGAACGATCTAGCTCAGCTTCATAGATCAATCGCTGTATAGAATCTATTTCTCACCACAGTTTCTTTCCTGACTGGAAAAAATTAGAACTAAGGATTTGTGCCTTGACTTTTGAAGTCTCACTCCTTGCCTCAGATATTCACAACTACCAGAAGTTTCAAAGGAAAGTGAAAGAAATTCAGTATTTGGTTGTTTTAGGAATAATCCCACAAAAGTTTATTTCTACTTTTTCAGTGTAGAGTAATTTATTCCTCAGTGTATGGAGTTTATACATCATTTAGATTAGGTTTGGTTTTAACTGATTTCTTTGGAGGCAAAGTGTATTGCAATCAAATCTTTTATGTCAACTCCCCTCCAATCAATTTGACTTAATTGGCCAATTTAAACAGGTATGATGAAAGAATGAAAATCTTAAAAATATTTAAATTCATAAAAGTTTCATGAAAACTGTCACCTGACTAGAGAAGAGAAACCCAGTTAGTAGTCTTTCTGAGCAAAAGTGTAAGTTAATTAGTCATCTCTTGTGTTTTGCCTACTGATAAGCCAATTGGCACATAAGCTGCTGGCCAAGCTATGGCACGTACCTCACAGACCACCAATGGAGAAAAGAGGGCAGCTAGAATTGCTGAGAAATTCTGAGAATCCTCAGAAAAGATGCAGGAGGATGAATCTGAAGAAATCTGAGGGAATTGGTAGGCAGATTTCTGAAGCTGAGGTACAGGTACAAAGGACATGAACTGATGGGATAGCAAACTAAATAATTTTACTTTCTGCCACAAAAAGGCACAGGATAATAAGCCATAGGAAAAGATCAATATTCTGCTTTCAGTTCTGCCACAGCTCTTTTGGGTGTAATACTAGGTCAGTCATCTAAACAGCCAGTACATCAGATTCACATAAAACAGGGATAAAATGCTTACTTTACAGGTTATAGCGTGGTCATTCGTTCTTGTTAGAAAAAGGCTTTGCAGATTTAGAAAAACCTACAGAAGTGCAAAGTATACATGAATGGAACACAGAACTGAATGCAGGCGGACATTATGTTGCCCATTTAACATAATGAATTAACACTAAGTTGGGACCAGGGTTGATTTCTCATCAAAATTCACTCACTGAAAATCTCCACTTCAGCTTAAGCCAACAAGCATGAGGCAATTCCTTTTTGTGGGCCTTCTTGTTCAAATGTGGACCCTTGCCTACAATCTCCTCTGACAATTAGGCCTTTGAGATACGACCACCTGACACTGAGTCCAGCACAGACTTCTCAGGGAGACCCTTTACCCATCCTTCTCAGGATCCTCATGCAGTTTTGAGTCTCTGCTTTACACACATGCTGTTTACGAATCTCTTACTGTAACACTTTCTTTTGTCTAAAAACAGAATCCAAAAGTGCACAGATAATTTAAAAAAAAACAACAGGCATCCTGAAAATGTAACTCGCTCTTCCTCAAGGGAATCTTTGAGGGTACAGCAACTATATTCAGGAAGAAGACTCATGTTGTCTTGGCTGATATCAGCCAACAGTTAAACTGGACTTCTACTGTGAAAGCCAGTCCATTTGCTTCCACTCTCCTCCTGTCCAAAGTTTTCCATGTCTGCATGAGGCTTACCTCTTATGAATCCTTATTTAAATTCATGCTTTACCTCTTGGCTTCTTTGTTCAATGTTTGACGGCTTCAGTAGCCCCTACAGACTAGCTGGCCATTCTGGTTTGCATAGGACAGGGCTATCCAATTTTCAAGATTTTGTCATTCCTGTAACCACAAATTAAAATGTGATATCTGATGATTATATCCAACCGGTGAACAAGGCAAACTATTTTTTCAGAAGCGGTTTCTATATATGGATGTAGAGGCATTTAGGAGACTGTAGATGTCAGAGAAGCAAGTCCAGATTAAAATATTGAATTTAACTTGGAGTTCAAAATTCACTCATCGAGTTCACCAAAACACTATACTTTCCTTTGTCTTCCTGGACAGTTCACTACATTTCTGATTTGATCAAGTAGATCTATCATTGTTCATGTTTAGCAAAAAAACTTTCTTTTATGTTTGAAATACTTATAGTGATATCATAGGAATATTAACAATAAATAAGTTCTGACAATTAGGGTACAGGGAACTAGGCTTATACGACATCCTTGTAAGCTCACTAAGTATCTTTGAAATGGTAGCCAATGACAACTGTTGGCATGTGGTATGGGTTGTAATTGAAGCTTTGTTAATAATTAGAGTAGTCCATTCTGGAGTGCTTCTCTGCAGATTCTTGAGATTTTGTGGAGGTCATACTTCATACTATTACAACTACATAAATACCTTTGGTTGTCTTTCTAGCTCTCATATTAACAGCTGCTATTCCCTTTCTAAAATGACCTTCTCCACTCCAGAGATGACAATACTTAAAATAGCAATATGGGTTAAAGAATTGAAATGCTTTGCATTTGAGTTTTTCCCTCTCAGAGACAAGGGCTTCTCATCTAGCAAATTTGGTTTTGCTATGGCTTTCTGGTCCTTTCATCACATTTGGAAAAGGTTGTCATTCTGGTACTTCATTCCACAAAGTTTGGTAAAAAACTATACTTGCTGAAGATCCATTCAGAAAACTATTCTTAAAACCAACAAAGATCATTTCATGCAAGTTAGCAATGTAAGAAATCACTTCTGGTCTCAGAGCAACTTGAATCTTAATTCTTTCAAAATGGTCTGAAGATTACGAAATAAGATTAATTACAGTAGGAAAGAATAAAGGCTGCAAAGGTTTCTCATTACTAATTCTTTTATAGGATGGGTAAGCTAAGTCAAAAATATGGATCCTGTTAAATACCAGATCACTTACTACAGAAGAGTAATATTGTTACATTAATTTATATTTTCATCTTAGTCAGTATATTTAATTGGTCTCATTTTATAGGTTATTCATATCACAACTTCTGTTCAGTTTGACAAAGTTGTTTGATCTCTCCTACATTGAGATCCACCTGCCCACATTGTTATAAGCAGCAGGATAGAATAAATTGACCATTTGTTAGTATTACAAATGGAAAATATTATACTTTCATGATGTCCTTACACGTTACATGTATACTTCTGTCCTCTACAAAACGCAACAGATCGGACTACTGTTCAGTAGTCATTATGTTCAGATGAAATATTTCCATATTTTGTTACAAGCTCAGGTTTCTTTTCAGCCCAGGGACGTTGAAAAGTATATTAAGCTTAATATTTCATGCAAAACTAGGTTATGTAATGGTTTCACATGTAAAGTAGGTGAACAGATGGATTTCTGCTCTTGTGAGGTGAATTAGATTAAATTAGAACTAGACTAACCTAGATTAAATTACATAGTCCTAATAAGGTCATTTAGAAGTAGGAAAAAAAATTAAATAAAGGGGTCATGAATACCATAGCAAAAAAATGTAATCAACATCAACTTTTATTTGAAGAAGAATAATTAGAACTTTTTAGCAAGAATCTATTTCTATTTTTTTCTAAGTAGGGATAAGAAAAGTTTAAGAACATATTCTGTGTTCAATAAGCTATCTTGTAATTTTGGAATTTTCTGCTACAGGATTAATTTCTACCAATGACAGCTCGTACCCTATGTGACAGAGGATTAGCAGTTGCTCATAAACAGATGCTTATATTTGTCACAGGTATTTCAGCCCGCAGCCAACAGTAGCCAGACAGGTGTTTTGCAGAAAACCCACATCTGCTTCACAGGAAGAGGGTAGTGTCTACCAACTGCCTAATAGCTGGTCCTCTAGGACAAAATCAGTATTAGAGCTACATACTCCTTTTACGTCCCACTAGTTACATTTGAAACTCAACTACTTTCTAAGTTAATATGCTTTTTCTTGATCAAATTCTTTAGCATTTTTTTCATGCACCATGCAGTCAATGCATCACACTGCATGATGCATCAACTGAGTTATTCTGGTTAATAGCAGCTAAATGAGAACAGGACCTAAATAGTTAGGTAAATATATATATATCTTTAAATAGAGGTCAAAACATCTTTCTTCATTATTGTTGTTCAGAATAATGATCTCAATAGGAAGAATAATAAACAAGAGAAAATTATCTCTGTGCATGACAGTCCATAAACAGTGACTAGAGATTAATTTTTCACACTACAGCAAGCAATGAACAAGCAGAGGAGGACAGAAAACATTCCTGAACAAAGTAAAAAGCTTATGTAAATCAGGATATATAGACAGAGAATATCGACCTTATCTCAAAAGATAACTATTTTCTAAAGTTATGGTCCATGGCCAAATGTTTTTCCCTTCATTTTGCTTTTTAAAGGTAGTCAGAAAAGCTTCCAAAATCAGTGCTACTGGTCTCAAAAGTTCTTGGAAATGTAACAGGGGTGCATAAAATAAGAACTCCAGATTACAAAGTATTGCTTTGGGGTTGTTTCTCCATGAACTAATTTCTAAACTACCCAAATTCTGCAACAAACTCTGATAAGATTGATGGGAGCTTTAGACAATCACAGCAAAACACATATGAGAAAGAGCAAAGCATACAAGAATTTTCCTTCTTCTAAGGGAAAAATAGTCAATGAAAGAACCAACTAATGCTGAGATATCTTTTAGAAGCAGAGTGAACTGTTTTGGCTGACTTACAGTAGAGATTTTAGCAAGAAAAAAAAAAAACCAACAAACTTAAAAGGGAGTTTTTATCTCAGTTTTAGCTTTTCCCAGTGGTGTTCTGGGGGATTTTTCAGTGGCAAGGAAATTCTGCTTTTATTTGGGGTGTTTGAAAACATCATCAGGGAGAAGAACCACACAAAACCTTTGGAGAAAAGTTTTTCTAATTTTGATAGTATTGTTTGATCTTCTGGGGAGATAAAGAGAGTGTCTGTGGTTTGAAGAGTAGAAAAAAGAAAAAGAGAGCTTGGGGAGGAGAGGAGAGATTATCTTTGCTTTTTAATGCTTAAACTAAGTTCTTTAACCAGAATTACTTTTATCAGAAAGGTGAGATGAAAAATCCCTTATGCCAAGATTCATTTGTTCTTGCTTATAAAGGCACTATCTGGGCACAGTTTAATTTTCTTTTTTTTTTTTTTTTGGCTGGTTATTTTCATAAGAAGCTTGAAAATCAGAGGTGAAATCAATGTTTTAAAGAAACTGTATTTATGTAAACTCTTCTGTTTGCCAGTCTTTCACACCTTTGCAACCTCTTTGACCTAATACAGAAAAAGCTAAACAAGTCACATTTTTATCACAATATTATTATTTTTAAATAGGATCTCAGTGATCCCCTGTTACAGACAATCAGATCTGAGGGATTCTAGTCAACATTTTTAAAGCTATTTCAAATATTCAAGAGGATTCCAGCATAACTTTATTTATTACACACTATTGTACATTTTTTAAATGTTTCCCCTCTTGCTATATTAAGTGACCTTTATAAAGAAGATAAGGAAAATTTGTTTAATTGTCAGGAAACACAAAGACAATCCCAAGTCTCTCAATTCTTCCACTTGAAGAGAAAAGCAGAGGAATTCCACCTTTTTCCATGACTTGTTCTGCCTGTGTCTGGCAGCCTTTCTTGGAAGTTATAGCTGCCCATCCTTGCTGGACTCAAAATGGACAGATAAGGTGGTGGGTTTATAGCATAAGCAGAACCCATTGTGTTATGAATCTATAGTAATACTGTACTTATCAAAGGAGAGAAAAGAATGGATTGCACTGCCAAGTACTTTATGTACTGACACTGTTTTAATTTTTATCAAATTTCGGAAGGGAAGGAATGGGGTTGGGAAAGATCCTAGTAATGTATGTCACTTCTGAGTACTGGAGAGGCATAATCAAACCTGTTAATGTTCCAGAGACAGATATCCTTCTCATTGTCAGGCCTGTAATCTACATGAATGCATCAGAGTATGGAGAAGACCAGAAACAGCAAAGTATAACATACAAGACTGATGGTATGTCATTCCATATGTGTCTATACTATTCCCATAGGCTTTAGTTAACATTTTTTAGTTTTGTGGTTTTATCTCAGATACCAGTTTCAACTAAGTTCGGGAAACCTCATGAATTTGCACCCTCAGGAACAAGTGGGTTTTGATAATAACAGGGTTTAAAATACTGTATGGGTGATGCACTGATTGAAAGCCAGTTCAGCTCCATGACCTGTAGCAGCATCTACCAGGGCCTGTGAACTGCTCATTCCTTTCCACCCTTTTCTGGAGTGCCTGGAGCTCCTGGAAGAGAGTAGCAAGGAAAAACCATCCCTACATACTGAAGAAAGCAATCACTGGAAAGGTGTTTGACAGTTGGATGGGAACAATCTATGCTAATAGATATAAATCTGGGTAGGAAGCAGAAACCAAACCATAGTCCATCACACAGAGCCTGTGCACGTTCTGGGTGCATGTTCTGGTTAAGTGGGAAAAATATATGAGTAAATAGGTGCCCGTTTTCTGTGGTTGCCTTTTAGAGCTAGATTTCAAATAGGATTTTGCCAACTCACATGGTATCACGTTAGCTCCACAGCAGTTCATTACAATATATAATAATGAGCCATGAACTCCTGCAGCCTTCTTTTGGTATGTGACACAGGACTGAATCAGAAATAATAGCTCACAAGACTAAACAAAGTGGAATTATATAGATCAATAAAAGTAATTCTGAGGCAATAGTAAAACAAGAATATTAATAGAAGCATAAAAAAAAAAAAAAACAGTCATACCTGCCAAGAATGACGTGCTGAGCTTTTATCATTTTGCTTCAGCAAGGTATTTGGCGCAGGAATGCTTAATGATAGTCAGTGTTTGTTTCTGGTTTATGTTTAACCTCTGAATGTGCTAACCAGGAATGTAGGGAACCATTCTGAATTTGAAATACAACTGAGCAGTTATGTGGGAGGGATTGTACAGAGTTGTGGTCATAAGGTAGAAAAATGATAGGGAGTGGATTTTGCTGTGGAAGTTTCCTTTAACACCATCCCGGAATATTATTTATTTATGCCATCACAAGCAAACCTAAAATCTGCAGATGATGCTCAGGTGACAGATTCTTAACAACAACCAAGAATACTGTATACGATGGGTTAAGGTTTAACCCATCGCAGGCGCAGCTTAGTTCTATTCCCTACTGCAGAAATGCCATACATTGGGATTGTCCTTCTAGCATTGTCAAATTGGTTGTGCAGGGTATCATTCAAATGCTGCCGTGGAGCCACTGTGTCACTGCAAGACAGGACTAAGACCTCCCTGATGCTTCATGTTTTAATAGATGGACACACTTCATTTATTTCATTCTTTTACATATCACAGGTTTCTCTAACTAAATAAAATTACATGAAGAGTTACTGTTTAATTACACTTTTTGTCTGCTTACTGTGAGTCAGCTGTCACATAAGAAGGTTTCAAATTAATAGTACGTTTGAAAGTAGCAAATTCTGCCATTTTGTAAAACCAGCAGCTAGTCCAAAATGTATAAAAGCTTTAATTTGGTGAGATTCAGCTGGGAATGCTGAAGAAAAAGAAAGAAGATTCAAGGATAATGTCCATTTCAGGACATTTTCAGTAACTTGTCATTTATTTACCAGAAAACCCTAATGAATTTCCTCTTCAGAGGGATGAAATGTTAAGAGAGGTATCTTGGCGGGAGATTTGAAGGATGGATGATTTTTACTTCTGCTTTTTATCTGTGTTATGATTGACACAGGAATGTGATGTTAGACTCCTAGCACATTTCTTTCAGCTGAAACATCCTTGTGGAACCCTCTTTATTGTTTATATTTAAGATGACATTTCAGCTTCCACAACATCCTGATTTTGTACCTACACCAGAGAAAGAGCTCATGGTCAAGCCACTATTTACCAGCACAATCTGATAATATTGTTTCTAAAATCAGATGACACGTTGTGAATACTAGTTTCAAGAACTGGTTAAAACTCTCAAGGTTATGCCCTCTTTGCATCTTTGAATTCCCAAATAGCAAGATTATTAAAAGAGCATGATCCAGGTTAGATGTCCCTAAAATTAGACCTTACAGCTGTGTTTTGATTTCGCTGTGTGTGTACGAACAGAGGGATCCTTTGTGCATTTGGGCTTCTGTAAAATACAAGGCCTAAGGTACAGTATTTGTATTTTACATATATTCCTCTGTCAGTTCATGTTGCATGTGAACTGATAACATAGCCATGTATGGAATTCCCTGAGAAAGCTTTTTGAAGGCAGGTAACTGCAACTCTCCCTTAATTTCATATTTAGTCGATTTTTTTTTCAGTTTAATTTATGGTAGATGACACTGTAAAAGGGCAACGACATATCCTATTGATGTCATGAAACAATACTTCTAGATGTATTAGGTCTGAAAACCCAAACATATAAGTCATTCTTATTCTTGTATTTTTAATTTGAGCATTTATATGTCACTCTTCTGCTTTTACAGCAGTTTCACTTTCCAGAAGGACATAAGGACTCCTCTAAATTACAGTGGCTTCTAATGACCCTAAGGTTGTCTAGAAACTGAGGGACTGCTATGCTGCATTTGTTCATTGCCTTCATGGTGCCCTCTCCAAGCCAAAATTCTTTATTTAGTGGTGGAGGCTGGTGGTCTAGGACTGGGCTCAGCAGACCTAGGCCAAAACAGGTAGTATTTGCTCGGCAAAGGGGGACAGCATGCCTTCTGCAGAGGACCAGGCATCTACCCTGATGGTAGAGTCTAGCTGAACAGTTTTACACACTGCGATAGCCAAAGAGGGGCATTAACATCAGTAGAGTGAATAAAAAATTTCAATTTTAAGCCAATAAAGTCAACAAATTCAACATTTTACAAATTTGCGTGAAGAGGACAACCAAGTAATAGTGTTTTCAATTCCATAAAGTAATTACTTTGTTCACAATATAGTTAACTGAAATTGTTTGAGGCAGCTGATACCACTGTTAAGCTTTGAAAGTGCTCTCCTCTCAGGACTGGTTACTTTGAGGTCTGCAGTAGAGAGCAATCAAGACCGTGCTGCTGAAATCCCTGTAAGAGCTAAGCCACTGTTGCCACCTTAACACTTTGCTGCTCTTACTTTTCCTAGAAGCCACACAGCAGCTATCCCTAGATTCCTTTATTCTGTGCCAAAGGGAAATAATGTGGCAAAACAGGATTTACCAGGCTGGTTATTTCTCTATTGAAATGTTCAGAGAATTCAAATTTTTATTTTTAGTATGTGATTTCCCTTGGAGACACTGGGGTTTACAGAGACCTTTGGACTGCAGAGGTTTAAAAGATGTTTCAAAAGCAAGAACCCTGTGTGCAAATATGAGCATATATAAATATATGGGGTTTTTTCCAAAGGTCAGTAATGTAAATAGTCATGTGAGAGAAGGAAGTGGTAAAAGGCACCAGACTGGAACTCCAGGCTGGGTTAAGCTCCTGGCTTTGCTGCAGCTTGTGACTGCAGGCAGGTCTTACAGGTATAGTATTTCACTACCTCAGCAGGCTGCTATTAATTAATCTCTGTGCCTGAGGTCTGTGTTAGAAGGGATGAGATCCAGGGAGTCCCCTCTGTGAAGCAGCAGCTGGGCTGCTTTCTGTGTCCAAGGCACCTCTTTCAAAGCTGATACGGGTGTCTCCATACAGCACTCCACAGGTAGTCTAGGCAATTCCCTGCTTCCTGGGGCTGAGCTCCACTTCTTCTGCACTCTGTGAGCTACATTCACTGTAGTTATAGAATTATAATTTCAGACTACGAAAATCAGCTACAGGACTATGAAAATCAGTCACGGGGGGAAAGAAAAAGACCTCACAGTAGAAGAATGAGGGGATGGATTTTTTTCTGCAGCACATATGAATTCAATTTCGGAGAGAAATGGATCTCAGACTGTCAGCACATGAAGAGACCTCTGAGGAGTCAGAACAAAGGGTCTCTTAAATGATAATCAGTCATTCTATCAGCCCATGATTGTAGTAAAATGTTTTTGTTGTAAAACATTTGTCTGACACATGCTTGTAAACCTGCCAAAAAGGATATCCTACTTAAACAAAACAGACATTAGCCTCAAAAGTGGGTTTTCAGTTCAAGATAACCCTGATTTTTTCAAAACTGTTGCTTGGTTCATGCAAATGACTAGAGAGTACCATTAAATTAAACAAGACCATAATTAAAGTTCCTATGGGATGCTTAAACAGAAACGGTTACATCTTCCATGCCATGGCAGCCATCAGGCACAGAGGCCCCTACAAGCCCCGCCGACCCGTGCCTTGTGCCTGTTACCCAAGCTTTGCAGGGCTGCACAAGCGTCTGGCTAACTCATTGCTAGTGGAGGCACAGAGCCTTACTGTAAACGCGGAAGGTATAGAAAAGGAACTGAAAGGTCACTACGCACTGGGAGGCACCAGGCGGCAGCAGAAATGGAGTCAGCGCAGCTGGCCCTTTAGCTTAGGAGAGCCAAGTGCTGGGTAGGTTCTGCGTGCACACAGGTGAAATTACTAAGAAAAATTAAATTATTCCAGGACAGTGTAAACTTAGGGTATGTTTATGGTTATGCAAGTGAAAAAGGAGTTGGCAAGCCGGGACTTCCAGAATGTTATGGAAAACAAAACAAAAACAAACCGATAAATTATTTTAAAAATTCAATTAAAGCAAAAATTAATCAACCTTAAGTGATAGGATAGCTCTCAATACTAAGACCTTATATGAATCCAAATGCTCTTGTTCCATCTATATATTACATTTGCAATTTGACTGGAATTTTGAAAAGAGAAAATTAGGAGGTTACTATGGGATTAAAAATAATAGAATTCTTAAATCTTTATTATGTTTCCATTCCTTGTAGAGGAAATACAAAGCAAACCACTCTCAAATAGGAATCAGTCTTCAAAGTCAAAGAGGAAAGAATATATTCTCTTAGGTAGATAAGGCAATTGGTTAGTAGAATTTCATTTAATCAAAGCTATGTCCATGAGCATTAGTGGGTAAGAGGAGAAAGAGAACCTTTGAACATACATTTTATTTTATTTTCATTTTGATATGAAGTTCACTAACTTACAGTGAGATCCTTGTATAAAACAACAAAGATAGACAATTTAAGGTCAATCATCAAAAAGGTTACGTGGGAGAGGTAGGATGAGATGGTGATTCAGTGATTTTTGAAGACTGTTTTAAGGATTTATTGAAAGCTATTTTAAAGAGCTCTCTGTTAGGGGAATAACATCTCAAAACACTTGGACTAAATTGAAGCAAAGGAATTCAACCCTTAACTAACTTGTTGGAATTCTTTGAAGATATTACTGCTGTGATAGATATGGAGAATTCTAATTTAATTAGGTTTTCAGAAGATAGTTAGCACTGCTCCACATCAAAGATTGCTGGATAAAAGGTATAGAACAAAGGCTAAGAGCAAGTGTAGGATAAAAATTGTCTCCTAAAGTAAAGAACAAAAGACAATGATGCGCAGCTATTGTTAAAAGAAAAAGAGGTTACTGCTTATGGCAGGGTTAGTTGAAGTATATGCTTTAAACATTCTAAAAATATTGAGGTGTGGGTAATTTGAACGGGACTTTTGAAAATCAAGGGCCATGGTTTCTGATAGAGTATATTCACTTTGTCCCTCACAACTATCACAAATTTACCTTCCTCATGAAATGAGACAGGATTTTCCAAGTTGATTAAAATCTGGTGGCATAGGGAAAATTATGGATTTCTTACAATATTCCCTTGTCCTGACAGTGCTTAAATGGGAAAAGGAAGACTGATGGGACAGGTCCGTGCCCTGCTGGTCAAAAAGTATGGCCGCAAGCAACTGTTGTTATTTAAAAGTTTATTAGAGCAGCTTTCAGGCTAATCTAAATTGGCATAAGAGTTTTAAACTCAGCTAAGTTGTAATACACAGACAGCTAGCAGACTAAAGCTGTGTGCTCACTGTCTGTGCTGCCCTTTAAAACTACAGGCAAATAGATTAGAGCTTCCCCCAAGTTCAAAACTTAGAAGAAACTGGGAAATGTTTCCATCACAACTACTCTATGCCAAGATTTTACATTGTGCTAATGGAAAAAAGTGCTGGAAGCTAAAGACAAGTTGAGAATGAGTTAGAGAAGCAGAGTGAAAAAAGAAGGGAAGTTAGTTTCAGATAACAAGGGTACAATGAAAAGACTGGGCATATTGAGTTGGACAGGCTCTTCCTGTCCTTATGCTGAACATTTATGTTGCCTTCTCTGTTTTCTAATCATATATGCCAGGTGAAAGGGCATACTTCGCTTTTGTGTTTTTCTTTCCATACATGTGATAAGTTCTACTGCTCTAGGCCTTTCCTAAAAAGTAAATTAGCAGTATCTGACCCAAAAGCAATAGCACAAACGTTGTCATTCACAGCAGAGATCTAAAGGTGGGTGCCATGTATCAATTTTGCACCTTTGGTGCACTGTGAAGCAGATTTTTTAAAGCCATTTAGGGGATTACTACAATTTTAAATGGTATATACATAGCATAATTACACTGTCTTCCAATAGAATCAGCACACTATTTGCAATAAGAAATCTCTTTAATCTTCTCTACAAACGAAGCAAGTCAGATGAGCAAGCTTCTCTGACAGAAAGGCATTTTATTGAGTGATTTGCTGGACACAATCTCTCTTAGCTGGTGGAGTAATTGAAATGCAAGACATTCTCGGTGATTAGTCAGAATCACAAAGAATTTTTTAAAAATTATTTCCTTTAACTTGTTCTAATTGATTTTCAGCACATAGGCTGCAATAATTTTGCAATCTGAATGAGGACACAGTTCTCAGACACATAACGAGAGTAGGAGTTTCATTAT
This sequence comes from Aquila chrysaetos chrysaetos, assembly GCF_900496995.4. Classification (NCBI taxonomy): domain Eukaryota; kingdom Metazoa; phylum Chordata; class Aves; order Accipitriformes; family Accipitridae; genus Aquila; species Aquila chrysaetos. The sequence continues at coordinate 55,621,724 of NC_044007.1, forward strand.
TCAGTAAAGGGAAAATTATCAAAGGATCTGCAGCACCAAGAGTTGCTGTCAGTGCAGAGAAAGCCCTGTATGTGTTATACAGCAGATGACATTTGGATGGTTGCCCTTCTGGCTGCTGCAAGCACAAATACCCATTTTCATCAGCTTATGAAGGAAAAGTTGGCGCCCAGAGACACCCGTTGCTAGAGTGCGGGTTGCAGCACAGGAAATGCAGTCATATTCAAGCCTTTTCCTGTGTTTAAGTCCAGATGTCCAGTGGCCTGTAGTGTTTGCTGTATACTCACTACCAATTGTAAACACTTTGATGTTCTTTGGGGGTCACCAAACTGGCCTTTTCCTATTCACCAGAAGAGAATCGCCCTGAACAAAATTCACCACTGAAAGAAAATTAAGAACTAAAACAACATAACAAATCTGCAACCTTGTCTATGGGGCTGGGAAAGTTACTGAAGAGATGGAGGAAGGCCAAGAGTCTAGGAGGGTGGTCTAGCAAAGGACCAAAACTGTAGCAGAAATTTAGGGTATCGAAGCTTTGTGCAAAAGTGCCTCCTCCTGAGCAGTGCGAAACCATGGAGTCGCAGCTCCCAGCACTCATCCTAGCCCAGCCATTAGAAGATGGAGCAGTTGCTTTGATCAACCATTTGTACTAACCTTGTTTGCAGTGGCATAAGTAAAGAGTAATTCTATTTTGGTCAGAGAAGTTTAGCCCAGAATAAAACTGCAGTGACATCAATCTGAGACCACAAGGATCACAGTCTGACAGTATACAGAATAGTTATGATCCCACATAGACAATGTTTCCCAGGAACAGCAGTTTTGCATAATTCATTATTAAACTTTCAAATCCTCAGAAGAGGGACAGTAAAGCTATTCAATTCATTGTTAGCTCAAGGTCAGATTTGCTGAGCGTTTATCTTCTAGAGTACTCTCACAGACAGGTTGCACAAATCAGCTGGTAAATCTACCAGAAAAACATTGTGTACACCCTGGGTTTTCCAAAACACACAGTTTCATGGTTGCATTCACAATGAACAGCCCCAGCATGATGCAGATCTTCTGACTTTCTGTTTCTATCACATCTGCCCTTAATGCAGTGCCTAAAATTAAGCAGATGGGTCTGCCAGTGGTTATCCCTGGAAGAGCTGTGCTACCAAGGCATGTGGGATTTCCAAGCAGCCAGAGTCCAGGTTGCCTACAAAGGCAACACAAGGCCCAGGTTGACACCAGAGTGCAGGTCCAGCACAGGTTGCAGCAGCTGGGTAAAGACTTGGCATTGCACCGAGATCTGTTAACACAAAGGGCATCCAGGAAACTGTTGCTGACATGAATGCAGATTTAGGAATTTTTTGCTATCAGGATGGTGACTGCAAGTTTGAGGGCTGTATTGCTAAAGATAATAGGGTGAGGAAGTCCCTGTGATGCATTATAAACAGGTTTTCATGCTGTAGTAGTTCCCCCACAAACTGTAACTATTTGTAAGGGACATTAATGTTCCATATAATTCCTGGTGTTTTCTAAAAGTGTTCAGAGGAAATTACTGGCTCTCTGCGTGCCAGATCCCAGGGTATGGAAACAATAGGGGGCCATATTTAAAAACAAAAAAAAAAGTAATATTTTTCAGACAGCTTTCTGACGTGCCATAAAAATTTCCTTCATCCCTCCTCAGTCTAGTGATGTTCCTCGTTAGGGACTGGGATTTAAAATAACACCAGAAAAGGCAGGGGGGTTCAGACAAAAGTTCATTGCTGTTTGCAAACAAAATATTCCCTGCATTCAGATCAGCCTTCTCATTTAGTTTTCTTCATTCTCTCCTTGTTTCAGGAGTATTTCTAGGCAGAGCCTTTTCCTAATCTTTGAGTTTATTCCTAGATTTTTCTTTCAATGAGCGGGTGGTTTTTCAGTAAGCTGGGCTCACTTGCTCAGTCACAACAAAGGAAAATAAAAATAACCATCTGAAAAACTGACGTTGCTGGAATGTGTAATACTCAGCATTAAAATGGCACAAAGTGCCTCCCTGTTTATAGCTCTTGTTTTGAGAAAGAGTGAGGCACACTTTGGGCACGAGATACAATGGCTCACCCAGGAAAACGCATAGCCTTGCATTCTGCATGTGAAAGCCTTTTTATTTGTTTGTTGCAATACCAGTAATTTCCCAGGTAAATGGGGCTTACTCTGAGTTTCGGTTATCTATTTTATGCAAGCAAATGCCAGGTTTGACATGCCAGTTTGGTTGCTGAGTAAAAACTTGGACGATTAAATAAAATCCTATGCTTGCTGTAATTCAGTTTTATCCACATATCTTTGTCATTATATCTTTGCTGAGACATGCATGCTTAGCATGATTACACAAGAAATGAGTTTTCAGTGTAGTAACAGACCTGCAGTATCTCATTCTCAAGTGATGAGATTTTGAGGAGGACAAAACACTCCCAATTTACCAGTATCTAATCTTTTTTTTTTTTTTCACGTGCTTCTTTGTCCTTATTTGAGTCATGCTGAACTATGCTTAATAAATTATGAGTTTGTTAGTTTCTCTCTTTCTTTTCAAGTTTCACTTAATGGTATTGTTTTCCAGTTCAGTAGAAGGTAAAACAGATTGAAAAGTCAGAGAGCAGTACAACTGGAGACATATAATGAAATTGCTGTTTGCAAGAAATAAAAGAAAGTTATGTTGCACATAATACGCAGAAGACATATGCAAAGAGACAGCACTATTAGTAGCAGTCCAGAGATTTTTGATGCTGTGTTTAAAAGTAAGCCAAGCCTTACTGTGTGCCATGTGGACTAATAGCTGACAAGAGTCCTCTGCATGGGAGCACTGCAGTTCAGTAGTGCTACAAAAGCACATTTGATTGGGCCAAGGTAGATCCCTGCGGGGGACTGCACTCATGCTGTCTTTTGGTAAAGCTAGAAGCAAATCTAAGATTTCATAGATTTAGAAGGCAAGCTGTTTTCATGGACAAGATACATGTTTATCCAATACCTTCCCAAACAAAATGGCAAGAAGAGCCACAAACTGAATTTGATGTCCTCCATGGGGTGTCATCACTGATCATTGGTGGACTAAAGTTCAAAGGTGAATATGTGAATGTGCTTTGCCTCCACTTATAGGTAAGCTCATGACACCTTTCTACTTAATAACAGGAACCTGCTTGGCTCAGACAAGTATGGTAAAAGCAAAAATAAGCAGAACTACCATCATAAGTTTTCTTTTTTATTTCTAAGCTGCATCTCATCTCCAGGATAAACTCTTTCCTGAGTTTATCCTCCAGTTCCAAAAGTACAGGAAGGTAAACTCAAGTTTCAAAAAATAAAGTTCCAAACAAAATCTTTGGAACTTCATTTCTCTGACTCAGACCCACGCCTTAGTTTTGTTATAACCGCACAAAATCACCATCAGGAACTGGATATAAACAGTTTTTTAATAAACAATATACTGCTGGTTTTTCTTGGCTTCTTATATCACAATCCCCCCAGGTAAAAGTATTTAAATGATGATAATCAGGATCTGTGTTTGTTGTCTGTATCTCTTTGGGAGACCAGAATTGTACTGGAAACAAAACCTTATCCTATATGGATAACCTGTATTCTGTCCAGCTTTGTGCCTGTCATACTCTACAGTAATTAATAAAGATTCATTCTGAGAACAGAGGACCACAAGAAATGCCCTATAAGGTCAGTTCTGTGGTCCATCTAGCCCAGACCTCTGTCTCCAACAGTGGCAATAGGAGATGCTGGTTAGGAAAAGCACATGAGGAGCCACTCTCTGCAGGCCTGTCTCCTCGTACTCCCCAGTACCCACAGTCCCTGGAACAGGGGCCGAGAAGGCACATTCCTGCCAATTCCCTTCCGTCCTTCAAGCATCTTCCTGTATGATAGTCACTTTGCAAAAACAGCTAGAGACTGCCTGTGCTTTTTCGAGACTGAAACCTGTAATCAAGCATGACAACAAAGGTAGGATCAAAAGTGGGGAAAAAGTACGGTAGAGAAATGAAGGAAAAAGTTTCTGAAAAGACTCTGAGGTGATTCAGCAAGGCACAGTCACTGAAAAAAAAAAAAATCTGAACTGAAGCCAACTAATAAACGCAGTCCTGTGGATCTATTAAGGTACATTAATGCTGCCGCTTTCCCATCTGTTCCCTGAAGTTCCAAACCAAAAACAAGTCATCTGCAGTCTTGGCTTCCTCATTGTGTGAAACATTCATCTATTAAATTAATCTGGAGAAAATGGATCCATTTCATCCCTGGTGGGACTTTGTTTTGTTTTAATAGGGTTGCATACCATGGATTGTAGCCCACTGAGGCCACCAATATATTACATGTGAATAAAAACAAAACCCAAATGAAACAAATAAATAATAACTACATGCTATTTTTTTCCTCTAACAGAAATGCCTTTGGGATAGCTGCAATTTTTTTTCTGTTGTGTTGAGAAGGCTAGCAATTTACACTAGCAAATTGGCACAATAACCCTGGGAATCCTTATTTTTCTGTGAACAACGTACAATAACAAAATCTAATGCTAAATTTCCATGTCCTCAAACTCCGATATGTCTTTCAACTGTGAAACAGAATTCCTGGTGCCAGTATCACAGAGGGAAAGGCTCATGCTTGACCTTGTTAAGCAAAAAAGTGAAAATGTTCTTTGCAACCTCCCAAGCCAGTAATTCCTGGATGCTTTATATTGCAAAATTCCCTTCCGTCACCCTCTGATCATCATTGCTCATTTAGCTCACCATGGTGATGCAACCACCCACTTGGAGCAGTGGCAAAATTTATTTCTAGTGCTTCTAAAACATATTTAAGTTCATGGTCTTCAATACTGTGCCATAAAAGAAGCCTAGAAACATGTCTGTTAATGTGCTTAGCAAAGTTATGTTCATTTAAGTGTTTCCGCTTAGGACTAATCTGTATGATTTAATAATCATCAGGTGGAATGCCCTTTAGTGTCCCTAGACACCCCACCAAAATTAGCACTTACCCTCCGCAGAGAATAAATTGCTAACTAGCCACTTGCAGGGAAGATGAGTCATTTCTGTGGGTCACATAGTACATTCTCCGTATCTCCTGTTGTGGTTCTCTTTCTGTGGCTGATTAAATGTATTATCTTTTTCACCCATTCTTTATAAAAGTACTTTCCAAACTGTTGATTAGTTAAGCTGCAACCTCACATGTGATTAGGGTACAGGACTGTGAGTCAGGCAGCTTAGGTTCCCTCTATGCTTATGCCACAAGCATCCTGCATTTTCCTGGAAAAGTCAGTTCAATGTCTCTGTTCCTAAAACACAGAGTGTTCATACAGAGATTAATGTCAATTGTGAATGCGAATGTGAATAATGGCAGATTAATATGCCAATCCCACAGGTATGTTTAACTTAGCAATACTATAAAGTAAATGCGTACCTTTGATAATGTGATTTCAAAATGCAAATGGCCAGTAATAATTGTACCTTCCACTGCTTTTCTGCTGCATATTAAATTGTTTAGGTATGTTCAAACTGTTTTATTTTTAATTTGAAAGCTTTCTCTTCTTGCTCTTCATAAACTATAGAGGCCTTAGAATTAGGATTTAAATTTATAACAAACTTGTCATATAAATTATAGCATTAAATTCACTTATAGAGATTTTAATTAAGTTTATTTGTGCCTCCTCTTACTGAAAATCTTTAGAGCTGGTGTAAGTCAATAAACATCTATTTACTTTTGCTCCAGATCTAAATTTGAAGTTACTAACTTACAAAAATGTTTCTATCAAAATAGGAAAATCACTTTTGAGTAGAATTCACTTCATTCTGTAGTAAGTTAGATTTTTAAAAGGAGTAACCAAAACTCAGAATGCAGAAGTTCACAGATTCCCATTCATGACTATGGCAACTTTTGAGTTTATTCAAAATTGAGAAATGAGTGTTGCGTGAAGTTTTCTGGTCACCTTGAGCATGCTTGGCTATATGGTGATGGCAACATGCTCACAGCACTTCCAGAAGCGGGTACTATGCGGAGTAGGTGGATAGATCCACTGTATACAGTCCCGACCCACTACTTGAATACCTGCATCATTCTGCATCTTTTCATGCAAAGATCACAAAGCTAATTTTTATCCTCACCTCTTTTCATTATGCACACAGATATTTCAGGGAAGTTCTGAGATATCATGTTTGCATGACCAATACAAGAATAAGACTCATCTAATGACTTCAACTACTACTTTAGTGGTGATATGGTAGTACTATGAAGAAATCAGCAGATAAGAATAGTTTCTTCATTTTTGCATAGGAAAGGCAAAAGTAAATTTAGTAACTTCAGGAATTCAAGTCATCAAGCCACAGAATGCCAAAGCAGGATGAAGATGTAAGCTATGCTTTGTTGAAATACACTGCTCTTCTCTAGATGTGAAGGAGAATTTGAGGTTTCTCCTCTTCGGTGCAGATGTGGGAAAACCAGTTAATGATGCTGTTGGACTCTAATTTTAAAACCACAGCTCTTGATTTTAAAAGGAGTAGAATGCAATCAATACAAGATAACTCATATCGACATGTCTCCAGTTATGTTCCTGAGAAACATCAATGGTTCGTGCTAACACCTCTCTACCTTGCTTCATCAATTTTTACACGTATCCCTAAGAACAGAGTTCGAAGTCTGGTTCAATCAAGAGAATGGTGCTCTGGTGACTGTCTCACTCGGTACAACTTTCCAATACATCAGCAGAGCTATGGTCTACTGCTGCTCCCTGGGAAACAGACTTGGTTACAAAACAGCACAATGAAAGAAATCATTGGAATAGTTACAGAAAAATTGACTGTGCCTTACATAAAGTCTTCCCTAGAAATGGAGTGATTCACAGGTTAAAAACATTACAAAAATGCTGAATGTGCAATCGCTTGTGATTGTAACAAGAAAGGGGCTACAATCATTTTCTTAATAAAGTTGTCTTAGATATCCTACCAAAATGACGCTGTAATGGCAACGTAGATGCACAAGTCATTGCCACCTTCAGAAAACTGCATTTTGCTGTTCATAGCATTTAAAAAAAGGAATACCTTTCTTAAATCTTAAAATAGTAGCTAAAGGTAGACAGGGGGTTATGTGTGTATGTACACATATCCGAAGCAAATATGTATATATGTATATATACATACATATACAGCTGCTTAAGTATTTGACTGGCCCATGGAAAACAGTAGTTTTTACAAGGATAATGTTATAAAGCTCTGTCTAGTTGGCTTTTTATACAAGAAAGTATCTTTCTACATTTTTTTTCATTACAACCCTAATTGTATGATGTGGAATATATAAATATTTATAAATATATATATAAAATTTTAATATGAGGACTCATTTTCCCTGTACCCAATGCAAATGCCTAACCCAATTCTGCTGTTTCAGAGGCATCAGGATGGATACATATGTATTGAAAATGCTCATTGCTGTCTATCTCTGACCATTTTTCCCCTTCCATGCTGCAGAGACCATTTCCCATTTTCAGCTTGTGCTTACAGAAACATTTCAGAGAAGCAACCAGCCTCTCCCAATGCTGCTTTTCCTAACAACCACATTACCACTCCTTCATGTAATTTTAACTTACTGCCTCAGAACAAAAAAACAGACCACAGCATTCAGCTGTGGATGTCAGCTGTCCCAGCTGAAGTGGTTAGATCAACATGTCATGAAAGAGCATGAACCTAATGGATGAATGAAAGGATATGAGCTTTTTCTTAAAGTAAACCTCCCGAAAGCCCTATTGTGGCAGACAGATTAACAAAGTTTCCTTTTCTGTACATAATTAACATGGGAATAATATATGGGTAGTCTAATCTGGGCTAAGGAGAACCAGCTTTTGAACTCCTGAAAATAAATGAGGGTCATTGCTAAGCAAGCAGCAACACAAAGTTGCCTAAAGAATTTTTTTCTATGCTTTTGTGTCTTTTTTAAGATAAAAGAATCCACTCAATAAAAAAATGACCATGTTAAACTTCACCAAAGTGTGATGCATATTTAAATTGGGCCTGGGACTGAAAAATGTGAGGTTATATTTAACAAAGATGAATATTTTGTTTCATACTCTAATTAAAAACCTTTGAAAAAACACCAATTGCCACGACACCTGATTTCTATTCTCTTTGCCTAAAAAGCCTTGTTATTTAACCTGTTTGTAAAGGACAAACAGTTTTCTCAATGTTGTTTTTAATCTCAGTTTGAAAAGACAAAGAAAGCAGAATAACAAAGATTTTCTTCCAATGTTGTTTATTTTTTGGCTTATGAATTTTTCAATGTTCTAAAAGCAGTGGGTGTGTTGTGATGCTACCAATGAATCTCACCCATTCACTCGCATTCCCGGCTGCCCACACCGAGGCATGCAAACACCTCACCTTTGCAGCAGAAAAAAGAAGACTGTAATCCTTCTGGCATCACAGGAATAGAATGCACAGAGACTAAATCAAGCATTAGAAACTATACTTCCTGATGTATAAAATCCTTTTAAAGGAAATAGACCTCAAGCCACAGTGACAACTTTCCTGACACAGGAGTCAGCCCCTTCTTGGACACTTTTTTCATGGGAGGCATTGGTACTGAGCAGTAGGAGAGTCACACACCACAGTCCTTGACTTTTATGCTATGTTGTGGCACTCCTTGTTTTCAGTGTCTGGGTGGCTTTTGCCCACACCAACTCTTTGGTGTGGTGAATCTTTCTGCCCCCCCACCCCTCAAGCATCTTTCCATCCAAATGACAAATTAGAGACAAGTAATAGATACCCTTTTTTTTTTCCCCAAAGGAGGGAGAAATACAGTGGTTCTGGTTTTGGTTTCTTTCACATAGATAGATACAAAATTTATTGCAAGAGAAATTTAGACGCAGTGCTAGGATGACATTTTTCTATGTATTGCTCCATTTCCTTTGATTTAATCAGTGAAAAATGCTGTGTTTTACACAGCTTCCTTTTAAAACTTAATCTAACCCATGTTCACATTAAACTGGTCCAAAATTAACTTCAAAGTTTTGCAAATTCTGTCCAACTTTGGCCTGGCTAATTTAAGATGGAAGCGAGCAATGAAATTCAATACCAGAGATTTTTGTGTGATTTGCACTTCAAAGGGGAATTTTGCACTTCCCAGGGCTCTGTGGGTCTACTTTTATGATATAATGGTGCATACCCCCTGCCATCTCGCGCCAAGAACACCTAGCCCACAAATCCCATTCCTCTTGGTGACAGCCCCCCTTGGACTTAACCAGAAAATTCTGTTTAAAATCTGTGTGAAAACATTATTAGTTCCTTTACAAGCAATAGACATTAAATTTGCTACACAAAGGTTGCCCATCATGTTACTGCCACAATGATTACTAATTAATATTATGTAAATACATAAATATTAATAACAACAATGCCAATTTCTTTTTCATCTCAGTAAGCTTTAATTAGTGACTTTCTGTGTGTTTATACTTCTTATATATGGCTGTCACAGATATTCTTCAACAGAAGAGCTGAAGGCTTGATCATAACAACTGTGTAGCCACTTAACTTATGTTTCTGAGTCAATAGGTTAATAAAGGTTTTTCATTCCAGTTCTCAAAGTCTGGGCCCACTGATCCATATATAAATAATTCTTTTGCCAAATTTGTGAAAGTGAAAAGCACTCCCCTTGGCACAAGCACAATGTAAAATTTGAAAGCACAAGGTCCTTGCCTACCAAACCTGAGGGAGCTTCTCATGGGTTCACTGGCTGTAGACTCCCCACAGACTCTTCTCTTGCTGTACCTTCACTTCACTGGTTGCCACCAAAAGCATTCTGACAATATTATTTCTCACCAAAATGGCATTTCCAGAGTATTTGAAGGGTCTACGGAGCTATCAACTACCTGAAAAAACAATTAGAACTGTCATAGTCCTGAGTACTCCACAATTTAGTATTGAAGAGGATGCTGTAGAAACACAAGCATGCTGGATTAAAATATTTTCCTACTTGCTTCTTTAGAAACCAGAATAAATTCTCCTTTAACTAACAGAATTGCACAGATAGAACTGAAGGAGGAATCTGGCCCACGTTGCCTTGTACACTTTTCTTATGGCTATATCACTAGTCCAGTTAAAACCTTGTTTAATGGCTGATGTGTATCTCTAGTTGATTTAGCCCCATTTTTAGTTTTCAATAATATGCAGATGTCTAACCCCAAGAGCCATTACACATATAAACATTTTTAGCTCTCAGTTTGACATATGTATTTTGGCTGATTAATTTTCAAAATATCTATTTGTACTTCTGCCAAACAGTCTGCCATTTCCATATGTGACTCCAGTTTATGCACCAGCACTTTATAAATCTCCACATGAAATCTTCCATGTTTATTTTTCTTCGAGAGAAAATCCCATTTAATAAGTGTGGGCCTCTTTTCTTTATAAGCATTTTACTATTGAGAGGGTACCTTTATTCTTTTCTAAGTCATAGTGGTGTTTGGGTTTTTTTATTATGGGAAGAGAGGAAATAAAAATAATACTAAAAATATATGGTATTTCTACTGTTGGCTTTATCTACACATAGCTTAAAGCGCATAACCATCATTTTGTTGTCTGATGGTACTGGAGAAAGCCTAGTACTATGATGCTAGGAAGGGAAAAAAAAAGACTTATCTGGAGTTGCAGCCAATACTTTGTCCGCACCCTCATCTCCTGAAGGACGCCTACTCTGTTTCTGACGGTGTTTGGTGCCTTTCACTATGTGTGTTTCTTCAGGTGTTTAGTGTAGTAAAGTAAATTGTGGAGAATGCCTTTAAAGGGTGTCAACAGATATTTTATAATTTATTTTGGAAATTTTCAGGTCTCCATTTGATATATGTATTTTGGCTGATTAATTTTCAAAATATCTATTGGCACTTGTGCCAAATATAAATTTATGTTTATAATTTACTCCCCCCATCAGAGAAGTGGGGTACCCACCTTCTGGTCCAAGAAGGAAATGTAAAGCTGGGGTAGGAAGGGAAAAAAATGACATTGGCAGCAGCATCCCTTGTCATCCAGCTGCCACGCATCAGCTTAGCATTCAGTCAGAGCTCCACAGTGTTGGGATGTGAGATCCATGATGGCATCTATCCTAATTTTTCAGACCCTATCCCTCTCCTGAATACCCCAGTAATCACAGAGCTCAATGAGGTCTTCACTGGTTATTGCATTCACCCCAGTCCTCACTGGTGGCACCATGAGATACTGTCCTGATGCTGTGGGCAGTAGGCAGTGCTTCCAGAGTTAGCTTAGAGCCTTCTCCTTCATTTCTAACATATATGTACAGGGCTTTACAGTGGCTCCCAGAGGGCCTCCATGCTGCCATGGAAGCAACTATGATTTTATGCTGGGCAACCTGGCTTTAAAATATTTGATCCTGGACATATTAACAGCGTAGCAAGAGCAAGCCTAGAGGCTCTGCATGTTCAAATATTTATGCTTCCTGGGTGAGCTTGGCAAGAAGTGCTGCCAAGTGTACTGTTATCAGTGTCCTATGCTGGCTAATTTAAAATTAACTTGGGCACTGCCTACATGAGTCGCGGCAACATATTTGGCTGAAACTGTCCTGCCCCTCCAGGCAGGATACGGAGCTTGGGGGAAGGTGGAGATGAGGTGAATCATTTTTGTGCCCTTCAAAGCCTGAGCTACTTTGCCAGCTGGAGGGACCAACAGTGTAATTTAGGCAACCATATAGCAGCACTAGAGGTAGCACCTTCACTCAAGGGGGATGTGAAAGAGGATCCTGACAGGCATTTTGCACAGTTCCTGCACTGGGAACACCATCCACAGCTGTGACAAAGGTGCACAGAGGCTGGTGTTTCACCCACGTGCTCAGAGAGCTGTAGCTCTTAGAGTAAAATTAGGGACATCCTTCCCATGATTTCATAGGCAGGACAATAGTTTTCAGGAACAGGCATTTATCAGAAACATTTCTTTTCAAAAAAACACCAAACACTGAAGAAGTGGGAGAGGAAAATAAAGGGATGTGTGAGGTTTCTCATTTTGTCTACAGTTTTCTCTTGGTGTTACTCCAGAACTGGACCCTGATATTTTTGCTTGCTAGTTTCCTTTTCAGTGAAAAACATTCCATTAGCACACAAAGATCAAGCACAAGCATGAAAAAATATCAAGCATCTCGGGGTGTATTTATTTATGGCATTGCTCCAGATGAATGCACACTATTGTAAAAATAATTCACTCATTTCCTAGTGACCTTCTAATTATGTACACAGCCATATCAGGCAAAATGAAAGCTTAATCTGTTTTCAGGAGAAAGAAAGTGCAGTTCCCTGCCACAGTAATGATCTGACATGTGGGAAATCAGGGTTCCTGCTCCTTGATAATTTAAACAGAGTGGAGCCCACTTGGTTTCTGAATCTCCCGTGTAAGCAGCTTAAATGTCACTCCTTGCTCCGCCAAACCACGTTTTGTGTTTGACTAGCGCTCTCCACTTGTCCTGCTGCTTAACTGGCAAATGATTTCACTTAGTCAAGCCTATTTCAGGAGCAGGAGGACTGTTAAGAAATTGGCTCTTAAAAGGAAACAAAAAGAAAGCAAGCAAGACGTCTTCCCTGCGGTAGCTCGGTGCCATGCAGGATTATCTCAGGTTTCTAGTTTCCTAGGAACATAGTAACTTCCCCATGGGTTGTTTTGTGGGCGGTGTTTTTGAATATATGCTAATTCAGCTTTCCTGACAGGGAGAGGAGCAGTGTCTCAGTTACACAGCTCTCCTGACAGCAAACGGTGGTGAGAGGCTGCTACAGAGCCAGGCCATGTGCTCACGCTTGTGACAGGACCGCTCGCCGGCCCGTCGGCACCCCTCGGTCATCTCGGTCGCTGGCAGCGGGGCCGACATGTGCCTATGACCATGGAGATGAAGGACTCGGGCAGCGTGGTTCTGACAGCGTACCATCCCCACAGCCCGGCCAGGATCCCGGGCATGGAGCAGAGCTTTGTGCAGGACATCCCCACCGGCCATTCGCCCACCAGCAGGTAAAGCCTGAGGGATGGGGACCGGTGCCATGCCCTGACATGTTGCTGGTGTCGGTCATGGGTTTTGCTGACTGTGTGTCAACCCGAGAGCATTTCCCGATTGCTCGGCCACTTCACGAGCACTTTGCTCTTGCCCGTTTCTTGCCTCCACCAGGGAAGTGATTCAGCCGAGTGCTGCTCGTCGGGATTGGGAGGGGGAAACAGGAATGCTTATTTGAAATCTTGTAAGTCAACAGATCAGGCCAGTTTCCTGCCTGAGATACTCAACAAGACAGTCTCCAGGAAAAAAAAGCACGTGAATCGGGCTGCTTCTCAGGTCGTTTAGGACTATTACAGAAAGTGAGAAGACTGGAGTGACTGAGTCTGGCGCTCAGAAAGTTGATTCTGGCTTTGGTTTAGAGTATTATTTAATTCCTTCCCCATTCACCCACCAGGTTAGGACCAGACCTTGCCTTTTTGTGAAATTACGGTTGCTGCTTTGCACACTCACATACACACAATGGGAGACTGCATCGTTAAAGACAGTCTAAATAAGAAAATTCCTTGAGGTTGCAGGAAACTAAGCATTGTCTTAATTAATGCAGTCATGTGCATGTTTACTTCCCTGCTCTGTAAGAATGCATGTATTTGCACAGTTCAAAAACAGCAGTTTGGGCAATTTTATTGTTTTAGAAAATCTGACCTTTCTCCTAAACGTACGTGTCTGGGTTTTGCAGTTTTCTCCAAAAGAAGTGGTATGAAAGTTCACACTGTAAAAAGTTGAAGAAAGTAGGAAATGTTATTCTGTGGCTTGACTGAAAAAAAATGAGAACTAAAGTCTGAGGAAACAGTAGATGTCATTATCCTCAGGAATTAAGTCTGTGGCTTCTTTTAATAAAAATAATTATATTTACTTCATATTGTTTATTTATAGCCCGATAGCTATTTTGTTTTCAATGTCATTATTTAGGTTAGCTGCTTCTTCCTGTTCTTTGTGTATTTCCCTGGCTGTCTCATAAAGATAACTCCTTTGTTCTGTTAAACTGTTGTTTGAGAGCAGTACCAAAATACACAATTTCATGTTAAGAAAAGAAACACAGTCTGGGCTTTTAGACGCAGTAAGAATGGCATTTGCTACTCAAAACAGAGAGCAGTGGTTTGGCATTGGGTTACTGGGAAGCATGTCATTTCTTCCCCAAGGAAGAATGCTAAACTCAATCTCCCTTTGAGTCTGTGAGCAATGGAAATGTGGTGTTTTGCTATTTTTCTTGTAGGTGTGCTAATTGTTTTAAAATGCTCTTGAAACTTAAGCTCAGGGTGTATGAGGGTTTAAATCACATACATATCACCAATGAAAAGCAGAAGTGCAAATTGCAGTTCCTGAAAGAAAAAAAGAAAAGAGGATCATGGCATTTTGATGAGGAACATATTTTGGAAGCTCCTGCCATGAGGCAAAGCCATGTATCTCTCTATATGTCTGCATGTCCGTAAGATTCTGGTGCTGTCTCCCCTTTCTTGTCCTCAACTTCCTGCAGCTGTCTAATAGCAATAGCCAAATTCTGCCATATGGGCAGTCAGTGACCATCCGAGTTTCCAAAGCCTGTTCAAGAGAGGGATTTTATTAACCCAGCATGCAGTCCTCTGGAATGCAGAATCCATGAAGGGAAATGCACTGAGTGTTTTAGCAAATGGTAAAATAGGCTCTGGCTTAATCCCTACTTCATCTTCTAAGAACTCTTTCCTGGACTGCATTTTCTGTATAGTTTCCTCTGCCGCCATCCTAATGCAAGAAGCTTTACTATAGACTCTGTCTGGTGTTTCTTGATCCCTAGGGCAGCCACCCACACTATGGCATGCTAACTCCTTGACCCTCCAGGAGAATGATTTAAAAAAGCATGCAATGAACAGACATGTTGTCTATTTTTTGTTTGATAACAAAAGTAGTTGGGACCCAGAGCCTGACTTTCCTCTGAATTTGGTTGGGTTTACTTACATGTAGCTCTAACGAAGTCCATACTTCAGATATGTATCTGTGAGAACAGAATCGGTCTTGGTTATTAGCCCTCAGTTTGATCAACTGCTGACCAGTTCTCTCTCAGCTTAGGAATCAAGATCTTTCATTTTCTTTCCTCTCTCTAAAACTTTTTTCTTGCTTTGGAGCGATGCTCCCTTTATATCAGAACAACAGCTCCATTCACCAGAGCCAGGTTTGGATGCGTCTCCCAGCTATGTCTTCTCTTGGAAACACTTTCACTTTGGGAACTTTCTAAGCAGAGGTTTCTCACAGAAAGGGGAAGCTAATGCATCCTCAGTCAGCATTACACTGCTCAACTTCACACTATTTAAAAAGACGCTGATAAAAAAGAAGGAAAGATTTAAGTAGCCATCATGAACCTCTAAACAAATGAGTAATCATACACACTCTTGCCAATCCAAGTACACAGCCGAGAAGTGCATGGACACCAAAGTTTACACTAATAAAGTAACTTAGATACATCAGACCACTTGGATTCACATCAATCTACAACTCTTGAAGGGCCAATCAGGCAGGCATCCTGTGCGCATGTCTACAACATACACTGGCAGCATTAGCATCAGCATGAAGTATAGCAGCCACGAGTATTTTCATTCATAAGCCCAGTGGGAGGAGAGTGTATATACTCCATTATATGTTAGGGTATATTAGCTGGTGGGCTGTAAGGGGGACAGGAGAAGATGTGCTTTAGCTGCTTCAAACGGAAGATGCATCAGTGTACAGTGAAGGATGGTAAATTCATAGGTGTAATGAAGGGGAGAGCGGGATGAAAGTTTGACTACATAGTCAATCATAGCCATCACCAATCTGCAAAGGAGAATTCGAGCTTCCAAATTTGCTGTTAGATTACATTAATAAAAAGGTTAAGAAGAGGGACCACAAATTCCAGCCATTCTCCAGAACAAGAGGGCATCAGGGGGACTAAAGATAGCTATACTTAAATATCTTCTCCTCGGCTATCTATATAATTCATTTCTATCTTTCTCCTTTTGTTCCATCTTGCAGACTTACTTACTTTACCAGTTCCACACAAGGGGTGAGCCCTGAAAACTGCACTGTTGATCTTGCTAGAGGTCCAGGAGAAATATCCAGACAAATCTTCCTTTAATTTCATTAATGCAACTAGCAAGTTCATTTTCCATTTTTCTCATGGGGCATTCAGGTCCCTTCACTTTGCTTGTCATCTGTTTCGCATGACTGCAATTGTTGATAGTATTTGTATTATTCATACCTTCTTTTTACTTATTGCTTTTGAGAACAAGGTGTTGGAGACATCTCTGTTTTCTTTGCCTGGCAGTTAGACTAACTCCATGGCAAATGAATATAGCAGGGAAGGTTCCTATGCTTGTGGCATCCCCCTCACTTTTTTTTAATCCCATTTCTTAGAACTCAGATGTCACAAGCACCAGTACCAAACACCCCAGAATATCACACTATCCCTTTCAATACAGATACTGTCTCAGTGCAAAAGTGAAAGTGCTGATTTATTTAAGTAATGGTCAACTTTTCCATCCTCACTTCACAGAACTGAGGACTTTGTAGACATGCACAAATATTGGCCCTGGATTATATAGAGGAAAAGTGAGACCATGGCCATATGTCTTCCTCACATCTCCTTTTTATCCTGCTAGGAGAAGCTAGGAGGAGTTTCCCTGTGCTCAGAGGAAACAGGCATGACCTCTATGCCAAATGGCCAGTGAGCTTTCTAAGGTAATTATGCAATTAGGGGAGTACAAAGCATTCCTAAGTGAGTCATGCTCAAGCTTTCCTAGACTTAAGTATGAGAGTTAGTGAGTTCCTCAGCCCGTTTGTTACTAGCATACCTACCAGCAAAGAACTCATCCTGCACTGCAAATCAGAGATATTTCCACTGCAGTTAGTGGCTTAGGCTTACATGTGCATGAGATAAGAATCAGAGGAAAGGAAAAGCATGTTCACAGGCTTTGCTCCTGCAGAATGGGTTTAGAGCAGCTTTTAAAGGGCACATCAAGCTGTTTATACATGGAATAAACATCTTTATAATCAATATTCATGCAAAGAGCAGCATATATACTACCAAACCTAGGACCATGCTACATAGGTAAAGGTCAAAGTGGATTTCAGCACCACTGAACAACGCAGCCAAGACCCCTTCTTAGCATCTCTCCTAGCCCAGGGCAAGCCTGGCAC
The DNA here is from genome assembly GCF_900496995.4 of Aquila chrysaetos chrysaetos. Lineage (NCBI taxonomy): Eukaryota > Metazoa > Chordata > Aves > Accipitriformes > Accipitridae > Aquila > Aquila chrysaetos. The sequence continues at coordinate 55,638,890 of NC_044007.1, forward strand.
TTCCAGTTGTTTCAGGGAAATGCCTTTCCAGTCTTTTAATGTTCAGCATGTCTCCCTCCTCCTACTGTCAGGGGGTGACTTTCAGGCAGGCATCACTAAACTGTAGAGTCAAAAAAGAACAGGAAAAATTTCTGAAGTTTCTGTGTTGCCTTGAATTACCTACTGGTAGCTTCCAGGATCCCTGCTCTCCAAATCTACAACTTGCAGATTTGGGGCCAATAGTAAAGTCATTACACTGGACAAGCATGGCACCAGAGCCTTTTGCAATATTCTTCCCCACTTGTGAGCCCCAAGATACTACAGAGATACGTCATGGTGAGATAAAGTCATAAAATAATGACTGAAACAAAGCTGGAAAAGGAGCCCTTATGCACCAAAATCTGGATTGTTTTTATCCCAACAGAAGCAGATTTTATCACACTGAAGTAAGGTCTGTATGCCCTGAGGCTGGGTGATCTGGGTTTAATTTCTGTCAGCATTGATTGAGCAGCTCCCCTGCTCAGTTGTATACAAGTGATGTCAAGAATGTCTTCTAAGTGATGCAGGATAAACAACCTTAACTATTTTGGATGTTTATCTCACTCTACCATAAACTTCCCCAGAAGACAAAAATAAAAAGCTGGCTCCTTTTCCATAGTAAATCTTGAAATTACTTGGGCCTCTTGCAGTAACTTGGACTCAAAAACCTATGAAATTGAAATTTTAATATGTACTAAAAGTGGTAAAAGAAAACCCCACAAAACAGTAGTCTAGGAAAAGACTGTATTGGCACAGGTTGGGCAAAAAATAAATTTTGTGGAAAAAACACTTTTTATAATTTCTAGCAGCTTTCTAAAATATGATTTTTAAAGTATATTTTTTATAGATGCTAAGAATGATAATTCTTAATAAAACATTTACCAGGAGGATGCATATAAATAAGTCAGACAATAGTAGACACGCTTTTCCTGTAGGTTTTAGAAATACCTACAGAATGTCCTCTGGGAGCCTCACTGAGGAATGTAGTATTTATAGCCAGTTCCTCATGTTATGGTTGAAACTAGAGTTGGCTTCTCTGGTTTCTTTTTAGTTTGGTGCTCCTGCTGCTCTCCCTGGTACCTCCATATGTAGAGCTGATGGAAAACATCTGGCACTGCCCCTTTGATCATTTTGTTTGGTTGAGCATTTAGCCAGCTGCCCCATTCATTTTTAACTAAGTCAGTCACTTATCTCTGATTACATGAGGGTTGGAGCTGCCCCAAAAAAAAAAAAGTAGGACTTGAGAGCCCTGCGTGCCCTACACAGACACCTTCAGATTGCATCTGGCAGACTGACAGCACTGGCATGACAAACCACCAAGAATCAAGAACTGTAAAGTGTTGTTTTTGCACAGGAGATCAAAATAATTCAATGTAAATGTGTGGAAAATGTGCAGTGATGGGAACTGCAAGACACAAGTATGGAATACTGGTAAAAGTCCTAGCTAGAACAGTATTTGAAAAGCATCTGGTTAGCACTGTACAAATATAGAATCACATCCTGAAATAGTGAGGGGTATCCATAGCAAACAATCAAGTTAACATCCTGGATTTTGGCTAACCACTGTACTAGCAGCCACTTGGCCCACTGCAGTGCTTTGCTCCAGCTGGCCAAGCAGCACAGCAGAGTAAGGCTGGCAGGCAGCACGTCCGCCATCAAGGTGGGACCATGCTCTGTGCAGCCTTCAGGTACCACCGTGGTGGGTGCATTAATACAGCATGGGAGGGGAACCGGGAGAAGAGTGCCCGTAGTCACGTCCCAAGCTGGTGACTGAAGCCAGGCATCCTATCTAGCATTTTTGCCCCTTTGCCTGCCTCCTTCTTTCTCTCTTGGTGGAAGCAGTCCCCATCGTGTTCTTCCAAGTCCTGTTGTATGTGCCAGGGACTCAGAAGAGGGAGACAAAAAGAGATTGCAAGGGGGTGGGAGGAAGAGGGGAGCAGAGGAGGACAGGAGAGGAACCACCTTTACAGGTATATGACCTGACTCTCCTTGTGTGCAAATAAATGGAGTTGGAGTGAGAAAAGAAATGTCTCCCAAAGAATGTTGTGTGGTGGGGTCATTTACAGCTGACCCCCAAGTCCCACCAGACACACGTGGCAATGGGTTTTGGAATGGCATTTAGGTGGTGATTTTGAAGTCAAAAGCTGAAATGGTTTAAAAGACAGGTTGTTTGAAAATGAGCCCTTATTACCCTGAAGAATTCTAGCAGAGGTCAGCAAAAATGCTTTAGTCGGCATCCCTTGTAATCAATGCAAGGAAAAGACTGATGCTCTGTGAGGGATCCCTCATCTCTGTAATTCATTTTTCCCCTGTCTGCGTCTGTTAACTTTCTAGACGCTGCCAGAGTCTCTGAGGAGAGTGGAACAAACACTGGAGCAGGGAGCCTATTATCAGCTTGTTCTTTTGAAGACGGTTATGTTTTCTTATTTAAGATGCTATGTGTAATACTTGGCTACTGTAAGCCTGTGGGATTTTCAAATGTGCAAAATAATCCAGTTTAGGATGGACCTATGCTGGATGTTTAGACAGAAGGTGGCTGAACAAAGGAGAGAAGATAATCTCTGCTACTAAGTGCTGCCATTATTGAATCTCCACCATCAGGAGACTATAGAAGCCTTTTATAACATCTCTCTGTGCAAAAGTTGCTCTGAGCATATCATGAGCAAAATAATGACCGTAAGTCTTTTTGTGGAGGGTGGAAGAGCCCCACTAGTGCAGAGAGACAGAGGGGAATGTATATTGAAGACCTATATCAGATGTAGAAGTCCAGCTGGGTTGACATCATTTACCAGCTGAAAGACAAGAAAAGCAAGACGCAAGCTGGGGAACTGTGTTTCAAACATCTGTGGGTGAAACCTCAGGACATTAGATATCAGGTCACTCTCACAGTTTGCTACCAGACATGGAAGAAGCTCTAGAGCTGTAAGTCCTCATATTTTACTACAGCTAATCAGAAAAATCCTAGCTTTCCAATGGACAGATCTGGGCAGTGAATAACAAATTTATACAAGGCCTGAATTTGACTCACCGAGTAGTGTGTTCCTTGGTAACTATGCCCCTGCAGACATCAGAGAGTCCGCAGTTACCCAGACTCTGGGTTAGTCTATGCTGGAGAGCCTTCCCATCAGTTTCTCTTTCTCTGGCTAATAAAAGCTCAGAATAAAATATCATCCAAGCTTATTTTCTAGCCCAGTGATGATCATACCTAGTGGTCAAGAGAGAATCTAAAAGTGAGAATGTCAGATCCTTTTTAATGCCAACATTAGTATGAGAGCAAGAACTGGATAGATGTAGCATTCAATCTAACATGAAGTCTTTTATATTCTAGTCTAATAAAAGGTCAATAATAAATCCTGCAGTGGAACATCAAGTGGGATATGAGCCTTGTTTATACACATGGAGTGAGTTAACGGATACTTAGGTGCAGTAATGGAGGTTTTACCTCTGAATTCAGTGGAAATGGGATCAAGCCATCAGAACTCAGATCTTTTTGTCAATAACTTTGCTTACAGGGCATGATCTGATTATGCTATCTCTTGTCTCAGCTCAGGCTGACTTCCTATTTAATAGGATTCTTGCAGAATAAGACATCAGCATGAAGTCTTAGATAATTAAAATACAATGGTGACTAGGCCTGTATTCCTTTTGCAATACTTCCCCCCCCATTATTCAAATATTTTGTAAACTTGAGTTCTAAATATATTTCTGGATGTATCAGAGATGAATATAAAATCTTTGCTGTAGTTACAGGTGAAACATGGAGCGGGGGAGCCTAGGGCATTCTCTGAAGATGTTTTGCAGGCTTGGCTGTCCTTGGCCATTTCTGGGCTAGATGGTGCCCATATCATGCATGTGCAAGGAAGTGAAAGGAAACAGCGAGCTTATCCCGATGAACAGAGACAAGGGAAGCCTTTGTACTTAAGCTGCAGCAGGATTTCACTTTGAAAGTGCTCACTTTTGGAGAGAGCATGGACAGAAGGAAGCAGAGACAGCTGGCCAAGCACAGGCAAGGGGTCTTTTAAATATGTGGGAATTTTTAGTCTCCTGCTGAAATAATTGTGTCTGCCCTGTGTAAGATCCTTCTTACATCTTCCACTCAGAGGATGCATTTCCCCATAATCCCCAGTGATCTGCTGCAATCCTTTGGTGCTGCCTTGCTTGCTTGCTTTCTTCCCTCCCTCTCTCTTACAATTAGCAAAGGCAATTAAACCATGAGAATTCAAAGATAACATTATTGGAAATGTGAGGTTTCTGGAAGTATTCATTTATTCTTGCTTACATGTGTGGGTGTACAATACATGCAAGCCCACAGATGGAGCATGAAGCTTAAGGCTACCCATGTGTCACTGGCAATTCACAGAGTATATGGCAAACACTAGAATTACTTATCCCACAAGTCAGATATTAACTGGAATCTTCTTCAAGCATAATTCTTCAAGTCCTCTGTTGCCTCTGACAAAGAGTGGCAATTAAAAATAAACAAAGGAACCTACTATGTCAATTTTTGACAAGCCTTCTTCATTATACAGGACCTCCATGTTCTGTATTTAGGAAGCACACAACAGATTTTTGGCAGGGACATTGACTCTGCAGCTGTTTTGTGTGGTCAAGAGGCATTTCATCCTTAATGGACTCCATCTTCTATGGCTTTTTTTAACTACTGAATTTTTTTTAAAAGATTTAGCTAACCCAGACCTGAAGTTAACTGTGCCACACTCAGCAATGCAGTAAGACCATGCAAACCAAACCAGCTTGCTTCAGTCTGTACTGAACACAGGGAAATCTGCAGTTAATTACATTATGTGCCATGCAACAATGAGTCACTGTAGTTTTAAGTAATCACCCGTTTGTAAGGGGAGTTTATTGTCATAGGATGTCCTTGGAGGCTCATTTTCTCTTTCCAGATACAAACATGGGGTATGATATTCATGTGGGTAATGAAGATGTCTATAATTAACAGTTAGTGCTATCAAGAATTCTAAAAGATACAGTAAGTCTTAATTTTCAGAGTTAACCTTCTCCTGCGTATATGGAGACTTACTGAAGCAAGAAGGAGGTGTATTGCTTTTTTCTTTAATTCACAGTCCTTTTTTTTTTTTTTGCTCTCAGACACAGGACACTGAAATTTATGTACTATCGGTGTTTAAGGCCCAGTTGTAATGCCTGTATTCTGACAACTACAGAAAATCTGTATTACAGGCAAAAAGGAACCAAATAAAGCAAGGAAAAAAATTTTTAAAAGTTCAGTCTGACACCATAAGGTTTAACAGCAAGGTAATAAATCCATGGCTTTAGTGGATTTCATGATTTCCACGTAACAATTACAACACAGGAATTCAGGGTATCTTTTTATGGGGTGGCTCCAAGCAAATCCGACCTCCCTTTGCCTGTGTCCAGGAGCTGTACAGTGATGTTAGCACAGCATTTTGCTGAAGCCAATAAGCAGACGCAGTGCCGCAGTACCACAGCTATAGTGCTTCTGGCCTGGGGGAGCCAGTGTCCAGCCCGCTGACATGGCTGTAGGTAGAAACTTGAAGGCTGGAATTCAAAGTGTTTAGACTAATGCTTCAGGACTGATAAGAAAAAAAAGGGTACATTTTTTCTGAACAGGCCACTTTGCTGATGAATAGGTTAGGCTGGGTATTTTCAGGTCTAACTGTGTAAAGTAAATAGTATAAGGTTATAGTGCATTTTTCTCAAATATTTTGCAAGCTGGAGGGGAAGCTTTATCCAACTTACTTGAACTGTAACAGAGTATCTCATTCATTTGTGCAAATCAGATTCCTACCAGAGCAAAGCATATGAAAAAGGAGTGGTGCTTGTGATATTCAGTTAGAAAAGCTTATTGACAATACTATGAAGGTATTCATCATCTGAATCCCTGCAGACTCCAGCAGAAGAGTCAAGGGTACAGCAGAGATTCAGAACTAGTCCTGATGAATAAATTTAAAGAAGATTTTAAATTTTTATTTGGTTAGATTTTTTTCCCCTAGCTTAGCTAATCCATGTAAAGAGTAGAGTTCTGATTTTCCTAGAGAACAGAACCTAAAGTATCTTCATTTCTTAAACAATAGATAGGCCAGTAAGCATCTGAATATCCATTAGAATCTTTTTTCTAGTTAAATCTCATCAGCTGGATCAGGAATATGATGATGTTCAGAGGCTGATTTGAGCCACATTCAAACACTGTAAGTAAGGTTCATGACCTTTGCTCTTGAGCTGTCAGTTCAGCCTTTGGTTTCTGAATCATTTCATGGCATTGATCCAGGGCTTCAGTTGTGCTGAAAAAGACATTGACCACTGCATAAGTGGGTGGAAAAACATCATTCAGCAGTTAGCTGGGTATATCTGCTGAAAGTATGTCTGTAATTCTGTGAAGGAGATGGTGTTACTAAAAACAGATTGGTTTCTAAGACTGCCTTGAACCCAGCCAGCTGTAGTTAAACCCTCAAAGGCTGACAAAGGGCATTCCTAATTATATCAGTGGAGTGGTCAGCTAGATCAAGTTACCTCCTTTGAGACTACTGGTGATGAGTTTCCATCACTGGGATAGATTTTATATTTCATCCAAACCAAAGGGGACCTCAGGCTGTGCCTCAGTAGAAATGAACCAAAAATTGAAATGATATGCATTTGTGGGGCTACCCTAAGGCCCTCAGATAGCCACATCCCATGAATTCACTGGACATAGCAGTAGCAATAACATTTGATAGGCAATCTCTGAAGACTTTTCAATAAATTTGAACTTAGTATTGGATTCATCTTTGAAATTCAGTAAAGCAGTTGGCATCAGGTGCCAGGAAAATAATAGACAGCAGGAAGAGTTTTTCTGATATCTTTACAGAAAATGCATATTTATGGCCTTGGCCATCTTCTTAGGGTCTTACAACATTCACGGACATCAATACACTCAAGCAACTGGTATAGTTGAAGATAATAAGCTCAGTATGTATTTTTCTGTGCTTTTCTGTGATCTATATTTATTTAAAAACTTAATACCACTTTTCTATCATTTGTGACAATCTATAAAATGAGTAATGCCCTATAATGTGGGTACAGCAGAGCGAATTTAGCATCTTCTGACAATCACTTGAAAGTGGTGAGTAGGTCTCGGGGATAAACAATGAACAACATACACTTACATATGGTGAGAGGAGTGACATATTCTTACAGAAGGGGAGGAAACTTCTTAATCTTCAATATAAATTTTACATTTGATGAAAAGAATTTGCTCACTTTGCAAAACTGCTGCTATGCATTTTATGTTTGAGAGACATAAGGAAAAATCCTGTTTGCTTAAGTTAACATTTCTGCCACCATTGGCCTTTCTCACATTTAAATGATGCTACCTAAAGCCAGAGAGATGATACAGTGCTCTGTACATGCCACCTGGAAAATCCTGTTTAGAATTACACAGTGTGATGGGATGATCAGATAAGTTGTGTCTGTAGAGAGGACATGTTTGTTTTAACTGTTGAACTGTGGAGGTTATAGAGAGTTGAATCTTTGAATTACAAATGTAGTTGACATCTCACAACATTTAAGGTCAAATCCAAAACTCCTCTTGGCAGCAGTAGACTTTGGGCTTGTCTCTAAAGATCTAGATATCCCTGCAACCAACTCTATATCCTTGATATAGGTTGCAGTGCTTAAAAACGAGAGCAACAACTTTAAGAACACAAAAATCAACATAGTGACCAGCGACTATTAGACCAGTATAATGAATGCTTGTAACAAATTTGTTTTAACTAGCTCTGGTCAGGTTTGTCTTTATCTCAACCCTTCGTGCCCCACGTTGTGTGCCAAAATGGACTGCCGTTATTTAACTCCAGCCAGCAACTAAGCACCACGCAGCCGCTCACTCACTCCCCCCCCCACCCAGTGGGATGGGGAAGAAAATCAGGAAAAGAAGTAAAACTTGTGGGTTGAGATAAGAACGGTTTAATAGAACAGAAAAGAGGAAGCTAATAATGATAATGATAACACTAATAAGATGACAATAGTAATAATAAAAGGATTGGAATATACAAGTGATGCACAAAGCAATTGCTCACTACCCGCTGATCGACGCCCCGTTAGTCCCCGAGTGGCGATCCCCCCACCCCCACTCCCCCCAGTTTATATACTAGATTCTTTTTGGTCATTTATGCTGTTCACGCCAGTCTCTTATTTAAAAACTCTTAATTCAGTTATTGAATTTCTCTGTAATTGTGTACCTATTGAATCCACTTTGTGCATTTATTGGACTTTGATAAAAAACAATAAACTTAGCCAAAAGCTGCTGAACTACACAGGAAAGATAATTGAGTGGGGTAGTTCTGTAATGGTCACTCATGATGGAAAAACTTAGCAAGTTCGATGGGATATTTTTCCTATTAAATTCATCATAGTCACTTTTCTGGATTGCCCTCAGAGAAATATACTTACAAATGGAAATATTATCACAAGTTAGCACTGGACCCCAAAATCCAAACAAAACAATGAAGCAACACAGACTTTCCTTCCTATTCTGATTGCACCACTGGAACCACTGCCTAATAGAGGGATTTTGTTTGAAAAAACTTCCTTCTGTGTTTTTTACAGTGCTGTGTGTCTGCATTCCTGTTCATTTGTATGCTTGATTAGCTGAAATCAAATACGTTGATGCAGATCTCCAAGCAGTTATGAAAACTCAAAGTGAGCAGTACTAACAGGAAAAAAATATTCTACATTGCAATCTTCATGGGAATTGCTGTGCAGAAAGGAAAAGAGCTGACGCAAAATCATGTATGTGTTTTCCTTTGTGTTATTTTGTCATTATGTAACTGCTCAGAAGTTTGCTCTTTAGCAGACTTCAAATAGCTGTGTGGACAGGTAACAAAGGATGCACTGTTTGTGTGTCTGCCTCATGCACAGCTATCCTCTGGCCGGTAGCTGGAAAGAAGCGACTAGATTTTAGTAAATTCTGTAAGTATCAAGCTGTGGGATTTTTTCCTCTACCTGCAACATTCTCTATGCTTTTGATATTACTTTTGACTTTTGATGAGTTGCTCTTTTGTGGTTTTGCAATAAGTCCTATAGATTTTGAGAACGGGGAAGGTGTGTTGGTTTTTGCAGTTGATGTTGTGCCTTTTAGGGATGAATCATTGAACTGATTTTGATCATAGACATCAGTTTAAATAAATATAAATATAATTTTTAGGTGCCTAAGACAAAAAGATTGGTTGACATTTATGTCATCCTATCTGTATTTTCAGAATGTGTAGCTTATGTAAAGATAAAATAAAATAATACAACAACCAATCAGAAACCTAACCAAGGAATCTTCCAATCATTAAAAGAATCTAAAGAAACTTGAGAGAAAACTCAAAATTTAAGAATTAAGTGGCAGTTAGTTAAGGAAATAGGAAGTGCAGAAGTAAAAAAGCAAACATCTAAAATCTACTTTTATAACAACCATGCTTTCATATGAATGCTTTTGCTATGCAGACGAGGGGGTTTTTTTGCATTTGTCTTGTCATCAGACAAAACTTGGCTAGTCAGTCTTTGAAAATGAGACATGTTTGAAAGCATTGGAAGAGATCTTGCTGAGTAGATACACTCTTCCATTACTAAGTAGTGAAGTGAAGGATAGACCAAAACCATGACGAAAGATCAGGCAAAATTCTTTAGTTGAAGGTTATTTTAAATGAATCTCAACTTCAACATTTAGTTTTGATGTGGTGCGTTATTAAAATTACTGATTTAATCAGGCACTTGTTGAAATCAAAGCTGTTGAAAAGTTCTGTAACTGCATTATGTGCAAAAGAAAGTTTGTGACTAGAATATTAAATACCGATTGTTGAAATCAAAATAGTTACTCAGAAGTCTAAACAAGTAACTGAAACACACTGATGTCACTAGGCATTTCAACAAAGAAAGCGTAAGAAAATACACATTTATACCAGATATGATGGCAGAACTTTTTTGAAAGGTCAAGTCTGTACATTTATTTGATGCAAGCCTTGAAATGCCTAAGGTCAAATTATTTATTACACTGTATTTAAGTTCTGACTATTATCTTATACAATATGTAAATAGGAAAGTACTGCTTCCCTGGAAATTATGATAAGAGAGTAGCTTCTTGGTTAGCTGTGACCTCATGCTACGATCCAATATTTGCCTAATGAAAATGAAATTTGTTTATTTTGCATAAAGAAACCAACCAGATAATATCTGGAGTGGAAATTCTTGACTTATACACTTCTACTGTCTGTACCATAGAGTTTTCTGATTTGCTCCATTTCTAAGCACTTTGAACACCTTTTGATGGATGGGCTGATTTTAACCCCAATGACAAGATAAATAACAAGAGCAACTCTGTGGCTCCTTTGAGTTGCTGTAGTTGTCTAATTTTCATTAGACAAAATTTTTATCATAAACTATTCTTAGTGGTACTTTCCCTGTGTTTCCTGCAGTGTTTGCTGGGTGTGATTCACACATTATTATTCATATTCTGTTTCATACAGAAATATTCTATATAAAATTGTTGAATGGTACTTTTGTCACAGATGGACACCTGGGGGGGAATTAATTGTGTTGTCCAGTTGCTCATGAAGGACAGACTCAGGCGACTTCTAAGCTTGACTGTGGGAAGTGCCAGGGCATGCTCTGGGGTCCTCCTGACCCATCTCCTACCTCAGATCCTTGCCTCAAAGTGTTACAGTGAGGCCAGAAAACTTTCCCTGTCAGTTTTCAGGACTGTAGCTCTGCCTATGGCCAATGTATAGACAGAAAGTGTAGGAAAAACAAACAAAATAGCTGCCCACAGACTCACGTATCTCCTGGAGCTGTGACAACTGCATCTATGTGAGCATTTTCTGGAGGAAACTTTAGAGGAATAGGCAGTTCACAAGTACAAAATGGCTCAGTTTCAGTTTATTCCTTGTTTGATCAAAAGTTATTCTCAAATTCCCACCAAGGCCATAGGTGTTGTCTGGTAGTCAGCTATCTCCAAACTACTCATTCCCTCCTAGTCTATTAGGACTCAGAAACACAAGCAAGTTGCGATGACTTAACAAGCTGCCACTTTGTGAGCTTTTGTGACTGTCCAGGGACCTGCTCTTAGCACGGGGTAAATAAAGAGTAACTTAGCTAGGCTTTTACATCTTTCATGACAGAATAACTGAATTATGCCACATTTGCCATGCAGTAAACTTTCACATGATAGTTAATATAGCTTAGTTGCCAACCAGGAACATTTCCAGCAGTAGCAATAACTTTATTTGTTTTAGTTCTTAAAATGATATGCATCTGAAAATCTTTCCCCTGGACCAAAAGAACTCCATAACTCCACCTAAGAAAGAAATCTCCTTGGGTGATACATAGATATGAAAAAAGGGGCATTAATGCTTCCTCCTGTTCCCACCACCACCTTCAGGGATAGGAAAAAACATTTTTTAATCCATGTATCTCAAGAATTCTGGGCCATGGTAGTTAACTGTCAACTTCTTAAATAGCAACACAGCATCAGGCATCCTCACTAAAATGATTATCGAGCGAAATTTGATTTATGTTGGCCATTTCACTGGCATTATCATTCATCAGTGTAGGATCCACAGTACAAATAACTTGGAGAAAGAAAGCTCCTTGAGAACATGTGCTAAGTTCATCTAAAATTTCTTTCCAAGGCCAGGAGAAGATTAATGCAGTCATGAAAGCAAAGGCCTGGTGCCTCTGTCAGCTCCTTTTCCAGTTGCTTGAATGCTAAAATGGTCACAGAAATTTCCTCTTCAGTCTCACTGCATGACCTACGTGCATGCACAGCTCCAGCACAAGTGATGGCTGCAGCCTGTGCAGGAGAAATACCCCTAACTTGCCTGCCAGCCAGCTGGCTTGCCCTAATTCAGGCTCCGAGGCTCAGACCTGAGCCCAGACTGCTCTGTCTTGAGAGTCAGAAGTGCCAGCAGTGCAGAGGCAGAGGCATATGTCCCACCTCCACTGGTCACCGTGCCCTCCCTGCAGGAAAGCAGCTCCAGCTAGGATGGCTTCCAGTCGGGCAGCGCTCAGTTTCAAAAACATCCATGTAAAAGCTGGCATCTGCACAAATCACAGGTCTGAGGAAGTGCTGGAGATAGTTGTAACTGTGCTGGAAAGGAAGAAGTGGAAAGCTGGGAGCCTGTTTAAAGAAACAAAGCCACAACGAGGGTTTTATTTTCTTCCCACTGCCTTCTGGCAGGTGACCTCAGTGGATGCATGAATGCTGAGCACTACATGGCAGCAGTCTCACTTCAGTTCAGTTTGAACCTGGTTTATGAACAGACAGAGAGCTGTCTCCCATTGTCCCTGCTTAGCCATCCTACCTGCCCCCATCCCCCAAAAAATTCCCAAGACATTGGAATAACCTCTGATGCAGGCATCAATGCTCTTAAATGCAATGGCACGCTCACCACGCACGTTTGGAGAGCTCATGAGAGGACAGAGTCAGCGTTTTCCTTCCTTCAGCACCTCCAAACTCTTGATGCTCCTTGTCCAAGCACTGCTGATTTAAGTTTAAGTTAAAAACAAGCAACAGTTTTCCCAGCTCTTGCTTTAACTCCATGCTGCTGTAAAGGTGATAAGGGGCAATTTCAGTACATTCCCCTTCTCTCCCAGTGCACGTATGGACTGTTTTATAGAAAAGGCAAAGCAAGAAAGGGGAAAATAAGAGAGAGAGAGATTAAAATGCAAACCAAAGAGCTTATTAATATGGCAAAGCTAGCATAATGCCATCTGGTTTATGTCTTGTCCTATTTGGAGCTTGATCCTGCCGGGTACTTAGTGCTCAGGTTGTTCCCTACGGCACTCTCCAGACCACGCTTAATGTTAAGTGCTTTACTGGATCGTGGCCAATGTGCTGAGCACCTCAGAGGAATCAGCTCTTGCTTAATTTTTCTGGTTTGTAGAAAAAACTCTTTGCAGCTCTGAGCCCTGGAACTTCTGACCAACATTTTTCCTTCCCCACCCCACTCCAACTCCCACATTTTCTCTTTTTTATTCTGAATAATCTATGCCAAGCAGGGTTAGGCCACTGGTTGCCCACTGTGGAAACTCCAATATAGACCACTGGCCTCTGAGGAAACTCCAGGGGACAATATTTTAGCCTGAACTGAGGTCCTCCCTGGAGTTATTCAAAATTCCTTTTGCTCAGCCTGTGAAAAAGAAAAACTTCAGCTGTAGAGCAGAAGGGAGAGTGTGTAATAAATTCTCATTCATTGTCAGCATATATTCTAAAGGGGCAATGGGCTGTTAAATCAAATCAAAGAAATCCCTAGAAAACCAGGACTCGTGGTGTGCCTGACAGCATACACTGCATGAAATACTTCAAGTCGATAACTCTAAACGCAGCTGTCACCACGATGTGCACCTTGCATGAGTTCAACTTTCATCTCTTTCCAATAACAGTGAATCTTTGTGAAGAGTTGCTGTAAATTATGATTCCTAAGCAAATTTTCAAATTGTATAGCCAGATCTGTAACCAATCTGAAGACTATAAAGAGAAAGGGATGATGCAGCAAGCAGAGACACTTCTTGCTGTCACGACAAATCTGCTCAAGGTTTTAGTTTCAGGGTCAAGCTGCATAATTCCCCTATCAACTGATTATTACTCAATGCTTTAAAAATCCTTGAGGTGTATACATTCACCATGGTATCGTCTCTCCCATGCTCCGTACCCATTTGTGCATCTGTACATGTATGTGTGTGTGCGGGGTGTGCTAGTCACTTATGTGCATCAGCTGTGGTGCCCAAGTGCAGACACGCAGCATTTTAGCCACGTGGAAAACCAAACTGCCCAGGTACACCCCTTATCTGCCCCCTGCTCACTCTCCACTTCTCCCACAAGAAAATTTTATTGGCATTGCAAACCTCCAGCCATCTTCAAATAGCTGCTATATTCTCTAAGCAGCATGCCAGAAAGAAAAATAAAAATAAAGGAAATATTTACCTCTTTTCCTCAGTTATAAAATTGGCCTAGATCCTGAAAAAGACAAAGTATAGTCCTGGATCACTGATCACATTAAGGCCTTGTATGTCCGCACATATGTCCATACCCTCTGAGGCTAGAAATAATTCTTCACTGGACCAGAGTACTATGCCTTGTAGGACCCAAGATGGCAGCTTTAAAATTGCCATGTCATTGAATATCGGAAAGAGTCTGACTTTTTGTTGTTATTGTTATGCTTTTCTTATATCCCCAACCTTCCGAGTTTATGTAGTGAGAAAGAAGCAATTCCACCTCTGAAATGTAGCTATCTTAGGGGTATAAAATGACATTTTCTGCCTGAACTGCAATCAGGACATGGCCAGGGAGCACAGTGCTCTGCATGGGCAGAGGTAGGCTGCAGGATCTTGATAGTAAACAGCATTTTTCAGTGTAGCTGGTACAAAGCACAGCACCCAGGAGGCTTTTGCTCCTGACTCACACCTCCAGTGCATCATCATAATAATGATAATAATAACAACAACAACATCATTTTCACAGCACACAGAAACAAATGCAATGAGTAGAGGTGGCATAAGCAGCAGACTGAAATTTCACGAGTACTGTAAACAGGCCTCGATGTACACTGGAATTGGGCCACTAAGCACTGCAGGCCTACTAAGACATGGCCCCATGGGGTTTCCTGGGAGGTCTTTTGCACCCAAACCCCCTACACAGATGTTGGTGAGGCAGGGGGTAAGGGGCGTCTTCATCAGATAGCACTTGCATGTATCCTGTGTGGGTGACATTGTCACATTTCACTGCCTCCCCTTTAAAACACATGGTTTTTCCCATCTGCCATAACCAACGACTAAGTTAATAATGCACAGCCTATAAGACATAAGTTGCCCTCTCAGCTCATACAAATCTGCAGTAAAACACAAACCGGGACCATGTGAAACACTTATCCATCAGAGCATCCGAAGAGCACTGCCTTGCAGTTGCAACAGCTGGCGAAGGAGCCTGTTACTGCAGTTTTGACAGTGTTGCCAGGAAAACCTTTTCGAAACACCATCTCTTATCAAATATCTTGAATTTTCCCTCTCTCCAATCCAGCACTTTTTATTAGTCATAATCAGCATCTTTCTTCTGTCTTGCCAATGCCAAAAAAGCGCTGCCAGTGAAACCACTGGCACTGGGGTCAGTACCAGTTGTTACATGAATGACAGGGAGCTGAAGTGCTTTGATGCAAGAGAGAGTGTTGCAAGAGGAAATAACAGTCAGATAATCATCTCACAGGACTACATGAAGCCTGTGACACTGGCACATGGCTAGTGTCCTTGGGCCTCTCAGCTGGATTTGTACAAGTGTGAGAGGGATTGAGAAAGAAGAGCTGGAAACGGCAGGTGATGGCTGGTCCTGAAGAAGTGCTCTTCCATATATTGCCATTCATGAAAACCATGGGTCTGGGTATATCTTGTTTGGATAGTGCTGTTGAAGCCAGAGATTCCTAAACCTTGATAAAAACCTTGATCTTGAAGGCAAGCAGGAACCTCATTCAGGCTTGTGAAGGTATTTGCATTTGAAAAGGAGTATGCCCATTTCCCAAGCAGATAAAAGTGCCTTTGGGGACCTGAGTCTCCATACTTTGCACCTGCTGTAGCCATTCAGACCTGCACAAGTAAGGGCAAAACACCACTTTCAGCAGTGCTAGTGATGGTCTTGGTTCCTCTGGTGTCATGGACATGATTTTGGCCACACTGGGTATGCCAAGTGCTGAACATGGTGGGCTCTAGGTCTCTGGATTGAAGCCAGGCAAGGGATACCTGTGGCCTCAGCTACTGCTACTCTCTTAATGCCATTTGTGGCAACGGTAAACAATAGTATTGCATTTACTTTTGAGGGGGGCTGCTGCTTTTTTTCTCTTTTTTGTCTCATGCTAATATTTTCAAATTTCTCATCTTTTATTCTTTATGTTGAAATGTCTGTGATGGTTCAAAGTGGAGTGGTTAACATGGATTCCTCCTTTCAAACTTGCTAATAAAAGTTTCTTTTCTCCTACCCTCTTTTTTGCTGCATTGTACAAGACAAGCATCTCGAATTCTGCCTGACTGCTAAGCCCAGTTCTGCTTTCATGTCAAATAATTAACAAAATTTTAGACTAACCTAATATTTATTTTATACATGGTAGTTTTAGATATGTCTTTGACTTATGTATGTTTCTGTTTAAAGGAAGGAATTTTGGAGATTGGACATTTGTAATTGATTGAGCATATTCAGAGCCATAATTATGTAGAGAAAGTAAAAACTTCTTTTTTCCTTTGTCTATTTGTGTCCAACAGAATTTTCAGATGTAATGCTTATTTAGTTAGGGATTTTTTTTAAGTCCTTTTACTGGAACACATTTCATGATTTACAGTCCCCTTCAAGTAATATTGCTGATTAAATTAGCATTACCTAATGGGTGAAACTAGTAAGATATTTTGTTCAAATTAAATCCTTACCTTTAAGGAGAAGTGAATTGGTCGATAGCCCATTAGAAACTCGGCAGAAACTCACCCCAGTTCTTAAAATAAAGGTTACCGGCCAAATATGAATTTGGCAGTTACTTTTAAAGTCACATTAGTGAAGAACATCTGTTAATATAAAAATATCTCTGATACATTACAGTGGTTTAGCTGTAGTTAGTTTAGCAGTGCTTGGTTAACATCTAAGGGAGGAGGGGGAATACATGTCATACATTTGGCAATCAGTAAGCCAGGGCTTTTACCCATTGCATGGCTTTGTTTGGGTTTAGACAATGTTCCTCTGTTTTTGCTCAAGCTGCAGTAATCCTTCAGCCCTTGATGTCATGCATTCTGGGTTTTCTATACTCTTTACAATAATCTTTGAACCCTCAGCCCACATCATATGTTATGAATATTCTTGTTTTGGAGAAGAGAGGCAGGCAATCATTTTAGACTGCAGGAACCCTTCCCCTAACATTTCCCTGTGCGTCAAAGACATGGAGCAGCAGCAGGGAGAAGAAGTAGCGGAAAGACCAGTTTGGAAAGATGGTTTGGGATGAGAAAAAGCAAAATGGGGAAGGATCAGTGTAAAAGATTACTTTTAAGGGTCAGAATTTCACTGCTCTTGAGGGGTGATTCAGACTGTACCTAGAAAAGCTTCTTCAGGGCCACACCTGGTTCAGGGTGTGAGCATGGTCAGGCTGTTGCTGCAGAGGAGCGAAAGCCAGAAATTGGTCCTGGCGAATGTAGGAAATGGTAGTGTTACAGACTATCAGCTCAGGTCCTTCTTTCCAAGTGAAAATACATTGAAATTCAGAGATACTAGCAAGTAATTATTTTCTTCATCTTCTTGCCAGGTGACTGATAGGGTTTGTTACCCATGTCCTTCTCGCTCAGTGACTCTTCCACCAGACTGTCATCTTTTTATTCTTGGCCTTCTTCATTTAGCTTTGAAAGAAATTATGGCTCTAAGGGACAGTAAGTGCCTTCCGCAGGGTATGATACTGTAAATCCTTGGGATTAGGATAACTAACAGCTTCTCTATGTTATAGTTTAATGCAAGAAGTAAGGTGGGCTTTTGTTGGAGGGACCTAATAAGCTAATATTGTCAAAAGTCACCAGATGACTGAAAATTAAAGCGAGAAATAGTGTTTCTCCAAAGCTCAAAGAGCTACCTCAGAAAAACCTCTGTGTTTGTAAATTCAACACAAAAAATGGCTCCCCCGTCACATGGCTCCACATACTGTTTCCAGTATACATATGGCCCTGGTTTGTGGCTATCACAATGGGCTGTGGAAAACAAGCTCAGTCCCTTCCTGCTAATTTACTAGCGGAGGAGGTTTTTTTCCACCAGGCAAGTTCATTTGTAAAGGTGACCTTCGCGGCCGACACCACGCGTTTCTGCAGATAAAGAATGCCGCCTCAGCATGTTTGTGAAACCTAGCTCAGCAGCCAGCCATGGGCCTCCTGCGAGGCACAGGGGCGTTGTAAAACAAAACCCTTCCTACAGGCACTGTGAGGGTTTCTCTGTTCCACAGTTTTTGTATGTCAGCACTGCACGTTTTGCAATCCTTCTTTTGTCATGCTCTGTAAACCCTCTTCTCTTGCCTGACTGTTTTTATGTCTAAATGGTCTTGAGGTTAAGTAGTTGCTTTTGAAAAATCCCTACTCTGTAAATTAATGGTCTCCTAGGTAGAGCTAAGACCACAATTAAATCTTTTTCGATCATGAATGTAGGTAGGAAATTTCACAGATCCCTTGCCAAAGCCCAGACAGAAAAAGCAGATCTTCAGTGATCTCCTAAGAGAAGGTTTAATCTTTCATGGCATCTGAGGAGCTGTTATCAAGTCTGGACTGCTTGGCCATGAATGACTATCTTCTTCCTATCTACATAGTTGTTTTCAAATACATCACTTACTTATTAAGTTTTAAGATATTGCCATTTTTCTACCATGAAAAACAAGCCAGGTTTGGAGCATGTGTGCTTAATATATCCCAGTATTAATGTAAAATCCAGCTTGCAGAAGAGTATCTGATTTTTGCTCACTAACAGCTGGAATAGATCAATATATAGAGTCCCTGGAAATAGCAGTCATGTTTCAGAAGAAACCACTACATGATTATGATCATGCCAGTTTAATTTCTGTAGAATAATTAATCCAATGATAATTCTTCCAGTTCCTTCCTTGTAGTCTTATTTTCATGCTTGCCATATGACATCAGTTAGACAAGTCTTTAAAGCTATTCCCCAGCAGCAGTGCCCTGTTAAAACAGGAGACTGTATTTAGAAGTGGGACTGAAAAAAAGGAACATTCCTTTTTCAGGGGAAAAAAAAAATGTTTGGGGTGATCAGAATAATCTACAGAGAATTTTTCTGAGCCAAGAAAAAAATAGGCAGAAATCAGAAAAAGTTGAAACATTTCATTGCGACATCTTCTAAATGAACTGTTTTGTTTCAAATTTATGCAGATTTAACTTTCAACAGAAAAGTAAAACAAATCTCTGAGATCACACTGTTTATTGTTCTTCTGAATTTCTACAGGAAAAGAGAATGGCTTTGTTTCTGATTAAATGAAGATTTTGTTCAATTACTTGTTTGGCTAAAGCCCTGAAAAATCAGTTATTTACATAGCTAATTGATTATGACTGTTTCTTACATCCAGATGCAGCAAAAAGCTTAAACATTTATCTCATTGTAAGGACAATCTAGGTATTTCTGCAGTCATAAAATGGAGTCAACAGCAGACCTATTTTGTCTCACCATTTAACTTTAGAAAAAGAATAGCATGAAACTACATGTCAGTATTTATCAGTTGTATGACATTCAGTGTATCTGCAGAAATAATTAATCATTATGTCCCACATACAGAATTAGTTCAGAGCTACTTTTGTACAAACCATGAAACAGAATACTTAAATATGAATAAAGACACCAGTGCAGGCGGATGTCTGTGTCATGCAAATCCCCACTGGCTTTGGTGGGACACCTGTGTATACGACTTCACCGCTGTTTATTTTTTATAGGACGGCTGTGATTAGGGCTCACCATTGTGCTGGTCCAGAAGGAGAGAGGGCAAAAGCCCTGATGTTTAAACATATTTACGTAGTTTTATGACAAGACTTTTAACCTAAAGGTTTGTTTAAAATTTAGTTAAAGAAAGTACTGTATTTTGGACGTAAAATGTTAAGTGCAAGGACACTGCAGGGAGAGGGTCACAGTTCCCTTAATTTTAAGTGTCCCTAATGCCCAGTGAGCACTTACCTACTTCCAGCATTTAATAGCTCTTTGGTGAGTCCCTCACTGTCTTCTCCCTTTATGGACAGCTAAAGAGACATCTCATCCATAGGTGAGCTGAATTGCTCTTTGGAGGTGACTTTCTTTCCACTGGCTGTAATCAGGAGCCTGTGGCAAGCAGGGTCCTATCTCGCACGTCCCAGTTCAACATCTAATGTTAGATGAGAGGATCCAGCACTTATTGAAACACGGGGAGTGTTTTAATTGCAGACAGCAGCCAGAGGGAAGATACGCTTACTGTGAATTGCTGCAAGTGAGCCGACCTCGCTTCCTCCCCTCCCTCCCCAACAGCATTTTTGTGTACCGCACAGGCAGTGAGCTGCAAGGGCCTTGGGTTGCAAATGGGAACCCACTTTCATATTTACCAAATACAGCCAAATCTCACCTTAACTCCTAGGAAAACCTAAAAGTCACTGTTACCAAGGCTTGTTTAAATTCCATCAGAGAGCAACTTTGGGAAAAGGCAATCCTAAAACTATGTTTATCTGACTGTTCAGACAAAGCCTAGAATTAGGTAAAAAAATGACTTTAATTTCTTCATACAGCAACAGCTCAAGGAGAGGAATAGTGGCAGGAGTGTATCAAGTGATAAAAAAGAGGGAGATGACATTCTTGAAGGCAGTAGGGGTGGCAGTCTCATGACTATTCAGCCTAGAGGTTGCCTCTGAATGCCTGTAGGAGGTAACACTGCAGAGGTATTTAGTTGGGATTATATGGACTAGCATCACTATATCATTTCAGGCAAAGCAGCAGTAGCTGCCGAGCAGTTTCTGGTCACCGCCACCATCAGCCGGATTTGTAGCATGAATAGCCAGCCCCACAGTCCACTACCAAATCCCTGAGCCACACTCTTCCCTGCAGTTGATCCTTTAAAGCATGACGTACCAGTCCCTAAACAGACCTACAGACAGTGGTAAATGACTGGAAATTTTCAAAATTTTCAAGGATTTATGTAATCCTAAAAGTTCACCAGAAGAAATAGAAAGGTGCCATTAAGTCCAGTTTAAAACATAAAGCAAATTTAACTTCAAGATGAACTGTAAAACCAAACCACTTCTGGTTTTGCTCTTTTCTGTCCCCTTAGGAAATCTGTGTCTGTTTCAGGAAGTCCTTTCCCTTCTCCTTCCTTTGTTTCAGCCTTTTTGTTTGTTTGTTTCTCTGATTAAACAACACTTTCTTTTCCCTTTATTCTGCTGAAGGGCTCTAGCCATGTCTTTGGAGGAAGTGAAGGATATCAAAAAGCTTATAACCAGAAAGTCAGCTTTTCTTCCTGTATTTCAGGCTGGAGGAATGATGACAGGAATGCTGTAAATTCGACAGACCAGTTTAAGCATTTCAATGGATAAACAAAGGTTTGGCGGAGGGAGTAAAGTTTGACCATCTTATATGCTTTCCATGCTTCAGTATTATTTCTTAGGGCTTGTTTGACAGCATTAACAGCCTGTGGTAGGGAACTTTTTGCACAGTGTGTTTCCTCATCCCCCAGCTGCAGCTCAAAATCATCCACAAATTTGAAGACTTTATCTATCTTGTGGCCAAAACCCAATTCTGGGCCACTGTTCATAAGAAACCTGGTGCATGCTTTTTCAGCATTCATCTAGGCCTCCCACTGATCATCCCACTGTAGGAAAAGCAAGAAAGGCTTCCCCATAAATATTTGATTTCTTAACAGCTGTACTCTGGCTTGCTTCTCCTTCCTTGCTGGCATTGTGCGCTATGCTTCTGCTCCGGGTGGAGCAGCCATCTCCGTGCAGAGAGAGCTCCTCATTAATTTGCATCTGGTCATTTATGGGTTTTTGCGTTATGCTAATGGTAGTGTCTCATATCCCTTTAGCAGAAAACACATAAATTGGCTCTGTCTTTTTCTGAGCCACCCCACAGGGACTCTCCTGAATTACAGCGCAGCTTAGTGCTGATTACTTTTTTATTTCTCCTCTTAGGAAATGGATAAAAGGTTTAAGTTCTGACACAAACAGGAAAACACACTAAGAGGATTTATCCTGAAGGCATCTACTCTTTAAATAGTGATGGCGCAGTGTCAGTCCGCTTCTCACAAGGGCCAGAAGCTCCAGCACTCTTTGTTCCTGCAGCCCTTGCATGACTAGAGGCAGAATATCCTATCACAGGCTGTCAGATAGCTCCCAGAATATGCGACTTGGTGATCATAGGCTGAGGAGGGACTTACTGCCACTAGGAGCATGAAGAAGTTGGGTTTCAGAAGGACTCTGCTCCGCTCCTTTAAGGATAACACCAAGGCTTTATTCTGCTCCGAGGTAAGACTTGCAGAATTTACTAAATCAGTAACTTCTCAGCCTTCCAGATCCTGTTCCCTCCCTCTTGTTTTCTTAAATGAGGAGCAACAGGAGGGGGAGCAAGTTGTCAGAGTTATCACTAGTGGAATTTTCCAGCTTTACCAGGCAGGAAAGGGGGGGGACAAAATAAAATGATCCACTGTAGAAAAACAACTGGACACCGTGCAAGTGAAAGCAACTGCAGGATGGGCATATGCATGCTTTGCATTAACTCAAGCTGTATGACAATATGCCTCAAGAATCTATTAACATGAACCTGTTTAAGGTTTTATTAACAAGATGTGCTTCTTGAAAATTATACTCTGTTATAATACAGTTTTTTCTCACTATTTATTCTGTTTAAAAATATGTTCCACTGGAATAATGTTCCAGAGGGAGCAGAATCTTTACTTCAAATTGGATTAATTGCAGTTTTTCCCATTTTCGCTTTCATTTGATTTGGGGTCAGAAATTTGCCTTTTTCCACTGTTGCCTTCTGATGTCATGTAGATGTTTATGATAATTAGGTGTATTTCAGCTCAGTGTCATGACCAGACTCTAACTTGCACAAGTAGAGCTTTATACAAACCTAGCTATAAGGAAAGAAGAAACTTATGACATATCATTCCACAGGAGGAAAGCCAGGTCTGATAATTTAAGTGATGCATTCATACAGATTACATAGCTAAATGAGCTAAAGTTCTTCTACATTCACAAATACATTATCCTAATCCACATTTTTCAAATTGTGCTTAAATCTGGCTTGGTTCTGTACACTTGGTAGGCAGGCATTTGCAGGTAGCACAGGCTCTTTCTAATGGCTACTTTCAGTTTGAAGGTGCTTATGTCTGGTAAACAGGTAAAAATCTGGGGCAGCAGGGGACTGGTGGTGAAGAGCAACTAAAACTATTTACCTAGTAATGAAGACCAGAGAAATTTAAGGGAGCTGGAAACTAGGACTTGTCCACATTGTTTTGAGGAAAAAAATGCAAACAATAGACCATCAATCCAGCACTCACGGACAGGCTCTCTCATCCCTCATGGAGGGATTCAGGGGGATTTCTTTCCCGCTGGCTGGCTGGCATGACACTCACAGCTCTGCACCTCCAAAGCAAACATCAGGAGTGTTTGAGGAGTTTCTTTTCGCAGTTCTTGCTCCCTGGCAGTTTGCACACACTGAAATGGCCAGCGCAACTTTTCCAGTTCCAAAGTCCCCCTGCAGCAAAATATCATGAGCCAGGGTCACGACCATCAGCAGAAATAATGCTCCTTGCCTTGGGGAAAACTTTTCAAGGATTTCTTCCCCTCTTATTCCCTCTATAGGGTCAGCATGAGGCCTATACAGGGGATCAAAGGGATGTCTGAAATGACATCAAATGCTGCAGAGCAGCATAATATGATGATCATGGTCCAATATGATGAGTACATAATAGATTTTAATTGACTTTGATCAGGATGAAAGAGCAAGTACTTTCTTTTTCCCGTGTCAAACATGAAGTCTCACTGAAAGGAAATCCAGGCAGCTAATATCCCTGAGATTTGACTTTTGCTACCTAGATTTTTGATTGATTTGTTTAGAAAAGAGAGTCAGATCAGCAGGATTATTGTGAAATTTCTACTGGACAGTTATACTCCTAACACAAATAGAGTTTCTTCAGCAAATACAGTGTCATTACGAGTCCCAGCAGTGTTCTGTCAGGGTGGGAGATAGGGCTTATGAGCATAAATGATTGTCCAAACTGCTTTTTGTGATTTTTTGACTCCTTTTTCATATGAATGGAAGAATTCTGAGGGAAATCCCATCACCAGGATTGCTCCTGTTTGTTCTCAGTGAAGATGATCCTGTCCATGCAATGAAAAGGCAGCTCACTCTTGGCTGTTAGGGCTTTTTCAGGCAGGGCTTTGCACTGCAATTGCAAAGTGATTCCTAATTTAGAAAGTCTCTGTAAGACACAGAAATGTAGCTGTTTCTAGATAGCTAGACATTTTCTGCTGTTGATGCTGTTTTAAGATGACCAAATTCTGATGAAAATTAACCTGGCAACTCTAAGCTACATTGTATGTTCTTCAACTCTTTTAATTACTTCTTATTAGAAAGTCTCTTCAAAGGCATCACTTTGGAAAACCTTAGGTGTGAGCTTTGCATAAGTGATCATAGTAATATAGCAGCCTCTTAATGTGACAGATCTTTTTTCCCACCCAAATGATTCCAACTACTTTGAATAAAATCTGTTCCATTCTTATCTTGAATTATGCTTCCATTAAGCAACCAACTAATGTTGATCCCCTGGTTTGTGCCGTACAAAACAGTCCATTTTATGTGTTATCTAGACTTTTTACAAAGGCTCTTAGGAGATTACTAAAATATTCCCTCCCTTTGTTCCCATCTTTGCTGTGTATTCATACATATATTTATGTGTGAATATGAATCTGTATATATGTATGGTAATCTTCCCCTTAGGATATTGCGTACGTATGTCATAAAGGAAAAGGAGATTAACGGTACAATACAATACAAACAGGCTGACTTTATGGCAGTCTTACAGAAACTCCTGCCAAGCAAAAGAATAAATAACAGCTGTGTTAATCAAAGCCAAAATTAAAAGATAAGTCTTGAATTTAGGTGGTCAAAATCCCAGAAAACTGGGCAAGCTTAATGCTCACAGAAAAAGAACAACTCCAAGGGTGAAGAGTGTAATGGTATACAATTAAGTTAAAGGCAAATTTTCAAAAGTGTTTCTGTGACTTAAAAGCCTAAGTAAAAATTGACTTTGCATGCAGGAGCATTTACTCTCCCTGGAAGTCCATAGGGTTTGTGCTCCTGAATCCTTCAGTCTTTTCTGAAAATGGGAATCAGGTGACTGCCTACCTTAGTCCCTTTTGGAAGCATAATCTGTAGTCACCTGGAAGTCCAGAAGGGATACTGGTCCAAGCAGTGGCTGAATACCAACCAGGGATACCAACCCAAACCGAAGAACTAGAAGTACAAGCATGATTATTCCCTTGTTTTACTGGAAAGCCATACATTGTCTCTGTTTTGGATTAAACTCATGAAGATGTGTTAGCCTGTTCAAGATCCTGTGTAAGCATTTTGAATCAATTGTAACTGATGTAAATATAGCCCTTGACTGGAAATCTTCCAGCGCGAGAAAGCTGCAACGGTTCAGCCAAGATGCATTATATCAAAAGCATGGATAAGTAATTCAGTGTCCTCGTGGGAAGGATAGCATTACAGCTTCACAACATTCATAAAGTGCCTGCACAGTGAAAGATCTAACACAATCATTAAAAGATGGATGAATGCCCAGTGAATCTTCACCTCCTATCATGGATCATGGCTCTTATCTAGGCAGGAGCGGGAAGAG
This sequence comes from Aquila chrysaetos chrysaetos, assembly GCF_900496995.4. Classification (NCBI taxonomy): domain Eukaryota; kingdom Metazoa; phylum Chordata; class Aves; order Accipitriformes; family Accipitridae; genus Aquila; species Aquila chrysaetos. The sequence goes on from NC_044007.1 coordinate 55,664,284, forward strand.
GAGCATGTACTCACAATGACAGAGGGCACAACAGCAGCTTAGTCGTACTCACTTGACATGAGTATGTGAGCTTTCAAACATGATTTACTATGTTTGCATAGCAATAGTAATTACTTTTTAGAGGCTATCCAGCCAAGAGTATGTAGAGGGTTGACAAAGCTCAGTTAGAAAATTCAACCAAGCTCTGTAGGACTTACAGAAGATTAGCAGTTGTATTACTCATGGTGTAACATAGCTTTAAGTCACGAACTAGCTCTTGTATTTTTAACCCTCTTCCATGGTAAAACATCTGTGTGATTTTAGAGATGTCACTTTACCTTCCCCTGTAATTCTTATTTGATGTCTCTGTGGTCCTGTTATGATGAATTAGCTCTTGCCCATATATTTAATTAAACACTACAGGGAGTGGTTGGGGTGTCTTAGTAGTTACCAAATTCTTGGTCCTTCTGTTATTATCCACTAGATGATGATTTGATATCTGGGTTCAGACTCTCAGCTGTGACTGAGGAGAGCTCAACACAGCTTAAAGAGGCAATTCTCCAAAGTCTTCTATCCATTCTCCAAATGCAACCTGTTGCAAACCCAGAAGAGCTTAGAACAAGCCAGAACAAACCAGTAAATGTCAAAATAGCCAGGAATAATCCCTTCCTGTAATATGTGATGTCTACAAAAGGTGCTGTAGAACTTTCTAGCATGTTTCTCAGCCATCTAAGATTTCTGTTTCCCAGGAGAACAGGAATGGGCATTTTGTACCTATGCTAAGATGCTTGAAGCTAAGATAATACTGTCCTTCTATGTCTTCCGAGTCTTGAAGACTTCCTTCCAACAAGAGCTCATTTTCCTCAGAGATTTCCAAGAGCTACATCTTACTTCTCCAGCATCAATATTAAGACATTTAAACTTCCAAACCCTATGCACAAGAGTCCTTTGGCTGGCTTTAGCAGGGCTGCTTGTAGGATTCAGATTTACTCACATCACTGAGGAGCTGCAGACAAAGGCACCATGTTTTGCAAGTATTAGTGGTCTCTGTAGATCTAAGAGTTTCAGGAGCTGCAGTATATTTGAAAAGCTAGCTTTGAAATACCTGGCATGCTGCAGCTTCCCTCAGATTGCTCATGGATGAAATATTTGAGATAAACCTCAAAAATAATATAAGCAGGAGAAAAAAAGGTAGTTGAAGGAAACTGGAAAGCTGCTGTGCATCATGTACTAGTATTCCCATTTAAAAGGTGATTTTTCTTATTCTGTTATTTGCCTTTTTTATGGGCATTGTAAAGAAGTGTAACTAAGTCAAACATTTCCAGCTCTCACTGGAGTCCAAGTGGTTTGGAAGCATCACTCATTCCTTTGCCTCCTTACATAGAAAGGTCATGTTTTTCACAGACACATGTGCAATCATTTGAACACAAATTAGAAAAATACCACTTGAAATTTAGGGTGTTGCCTTGACAATACCCATGAAGATGTTCCCTCTACCTCTTTAACATAAGCCTAGAATCACTTTAAGATCACAGAAAACCTTTTATACTCCATTGAATGGAATTGTATAGACAAAGTATAAGAAAATGCATTGGTTTTTTTTTTCCTTTCCCTCTTCATTCCCCTGTTGAAGACCTGAGAATACAATAAACTAAATGTGATTTTTGTGGTCCATTGTTTCCTCTGAAAATGGGAATGTCTGCTCTGTTGAGACCTGTGATCTTCTACTTGGTGTTCCCTGTCTGTTGTGTTTGTCTCCACCAAATTTTAGCTTCCACTCTTCATCTTCAGCTCTGCTCTGTCTTTTTTTATGGTTACATCTCCCATCGTCTCAACATGACCTTTCATAGTACCAGTAATGCTACTAGAGTCATCTGGCAACTCAAGAGGTTCTTGCCAACACAATTCTGTACCTACATTATAAATGAAAATTCTCTAGACCAATCTCCAATACGAGTCTTCTACCAGCTTTTGCTTTAAATATAGCTTTATGCTTACACAGTTATGCTTGTATAGTTATTGGTGGCCTGAATGGGAGAGGTTACCAAATAATACACTGCTATTTAATTTTAAAGTGAGTGAAACATCCAAAAATTTTAACCAAAAAGAAGATGAGTGAATTAGCAAGAAATTAGTTGTTCAATTTTTCCCTCAAAAAATGTAGTTCAAAAGCCTATTCTAATATAGCTTGCTTTTTAAAGCTTGAAGGTGAAATGTGCACCCCATTAGCAAAACTTCCATTGGTTCAGCAGAACCAAGAGGATTTACTTCTGTTAATATTGCCTAGCTGTTTGGGATTTTTTAGTAATTTATTTTTTTAGAATGTAAAGTGCCCTGGTTGCTTTGACTCTGAGCTTTTTATAAATATTTAGAACTGGATGGAGAGAGGGGCTGGTGTGTGACTTCTTCTGATACGGAAATATGATGGTCAAATGCTGTCAGAGAAACGTGGGAACACACCCATCAGCTGCAATCCCCATCCCTTGCCCTGTGTGTTAGGGCTCCCTGTGCTGTACTGTTATCACCTCCTCCCTGCACAGAGAGCCCTTATCAGCTTCCCTGCTTGCTCCACCTCTGTACGAGGCTCTCACCCAGCCCAGCAGCACTTGCTTTCTGGAAAATGGAAAAGGAAGGGAAAGAGGCAGGGTTCAGGGATGGCTGCAGACGGAGGGATGGAAAGGGAAATAGAGGCAGAGATGAGGCCTCACGTTGCCTCAAGTCATCCAGGATAAAGTTGCAGACTATTCAGGACATTGACAAGAGTTTCCACATTGCTGTACTTTCCATCAGTTTCTAGCTGATGCGTAACCATTTTTCTTCAGGTAAAAACAGGAACATAGTGCTTTGAGATATTCTCCAAGATTCATCTGCATTGCTTTATTCATTGCATATTCTTTATCTACACTGCTTTATTAAGAAGTCTCATTAACAAAAGAACAGTCTATTCAGCAAATTTGGGACTCTTTCCAAAGTAACTAACTCACACAGTCTTTACCAATGTGCTTGAGTGGCAAAAAATAGAATTCTGTGCACATCTTGATTTTTATTTGCTACAACATTTTCCAACAAATTTTTCATTCCTTCTGACTGATTCAGTATGCCACAAACTACAATACACCATGGAAAATACAAGCTGAGTGTTCAGAATTGCCTGACAGCCAACCCAGAGATGCTGAGAAAAATCTAAATGGTGAGAAGTACATTTGCTCATGAAATTTTTGTGATTTGTAATAACTTCAACATTAGCAGTACCACAAAGAAGGATGTTCTGAATTTAAACATAAGGGATAAATAAAGCCTATGGGGTTGTAATAGTTTATTACTATCTGAGAATCTGGTCCAGGATTTTTACAGTGACAATGTGAAAGTTGCTCCCAGCTCTGTCAAAAGATTTAAGAGTATCTTCACCACATAAGCAATTTTTTCAATAAAATAGCTTTAAAAGTTGTGTGTAGCTTAGCTTTATAGTTCAATGTGTTGCTTTACATTACTTCAGTCCAGTCCTGTGAATACTATTAAGCACAATGTTCAAAATGTCTTCTCATGAATTGCAAGGTAACCAAAACCATTCATGACTAAAATGTAAATGAATACATTAGAGAGTTTACATATTCATATTTTGTAGCTCAACCATTGCCTTCAATATACATTAAAACACATTTAAAGGAAAACCCAATAACTCACAAAAATAAGTACTGCTTGTTTGCTTAGGTCCTGAAGCCTTTGAAAAAAATGTAATGAGTGGCGTGGTGACATTTACTTAAAAGGGTGCATTAATTACAGGAAGGGAGAAAGTAACAGCTGGACTTCACCTAAAACTAAGCACAAAGAAAACTTCAAAGACGTATTGCATGACTTCAAGCTCTGGTGGAAAAATAAAACCTGATTAAGTAGAAGTTTGAATAAAAGTTAATAGAAAATAAGAAGTGATTAAAATCTGTGCTATAAAATAATTGAATATGCCTTTATGTAAATCTGATGGTGATGTACATGACTCATTAATATCTGATTTGTTCCTCCTCCTAGGTGGTTGGTTAGTTTACATGTTCACTCTCTAGAAGTATCTGCCTCCCTTCATTGATTAGGTCAGGAGCTTAAAGAGCTTACACTTGCAATATATCTCATTGCATTAGATGCCTTCCAGTCGATAGCATGGTCCACTTCTTTATGTTGTTACCTTAATTCAACCAAAATGACTGAATTTCTCTTTTGATGTGCTTCAGAGAGAGAAAGTCCTACAAATATTGTGAGTTCCTTAATGATAATAATCATGCTGGTTGAAAGGATATCTCCTCTAGAATGATCTAAAATAAATATAAGTATATATTCTTCCACATTTGCCATATAAATGCAGGCAATGTTAGAGGCTGTACTGAAAGCTGTGGAAAGTTGCACCTCTTATGTTTCAGTGTTTCATCATGCCTGATGAGTATTTTAATATTTCTTTTTCTTTAGAAAATCTAGTTTGTGCTTCTAGAGCCAAAAATCTTTTAACACTGTCCAGTTTACATCCCCTGTGGGTTTTACGTGGTTTGCTCCTTTGCTTGTTGGATGATTCAAGCCTCATCAGAGCTCTCGAACCTGTGCATTTCCTGCAGTTTTAACTGTATCTTGTTGTGTTATAAATAATGAGCCTGGCTAAGTGTGAGTTGCTGGAAAAGGCTTATCAATTTTATTGTGGGAGAAGATTCTGGATTAGCCTGCACATTACTCTCTTTCTCCTAACCCCCTTGGTATTTGAGGTTGCACACACATGCATGCATAGTGGCCTGATGTACTCCATTTGGCTTGAGACAATGCTGTCCCCAGGGAGTGCTTACAGGGCTGTTGCTTACCTTAGAAGTGACACTGCCAGAGCAGTAGGCAGCGAAAGAGAAATACAGCTTTTCCACCGCCTTTTGTGAGAGCTTCCTCACTACTACAGATAGCTCTCTGAGCAGGGACTGAGTGAATGCAGTGAACAGCATTAAACTTTGTGCAGTACCAGATTTTAGACAGGATCTAATGCATTTGTGCTTCCTCCTCTCCTTTTCATTCATGTGACTCTGCTTCACCTTTGTTTGGTACTTTGAGTAAGACACTAGGTAGCTGCTTGCACCAAGCTGCACAAATGAAACGTGTCTGCCTCATGCGTACTGTGTGGCTTAACTGAGTAATTCATGCCAAGGACTGGTAATGTCATAGTAGTAAATCCAGGGCTGCTATACATCTTGATTTCAAATTCAGTCCAGGTGGAATCTGAAGCGTTTTATTTGGATTTTGGGGTGCTCAGCTACCTAGTGATGTCTCTGGGTGAGTGGCAGACAGCTGGAATTTTTGGAGGCATCTACTCAACATGAGTGGATAAATTGTACGGTGCATGCACATTGAGCCCGACACTCCTGGAGGCTGTCATCAGCTCTGAGGCATATGTACAGTGAACTGCCACATCCAGTGGGTTCAATGCTCAGACACAAATCATTTGTATTGTACATGCACAATAGATGGAACTTTTCCTGGAAGCGTGGGATTTCCTAAGCCCACAGTATATGGCCCACGTGCCTATGTTTCTTCCTGGAAAAGTTTGGTCTGCCCTAGATATGTGGATTTTTTTCATATAAAAGAAATTGGACTTAAGCAAGCACCAACACAACAAAGGAATCTGTCACCTCTAACAATAAAAATGTGTTGGAAATGTTTAAGATGGTTAAACTGGCTGCTCACAACTAGCTTTTGCCTGCTGTGGGCCATGTCCAGATGCTTTTTATCTTAGCCATACCCATTGAAAATTACATCAATTTTATTGATGTAATTACCCATTGAAATTTACCCATCAAAATTACCCATTGAAAATTACAAAGATCATACTTTGTCATGATCTGCTCAAGTCCTTAAGTCTTCAGCATTCAAAACTAGCTTATCCTGCTTCCTCTTAATGTATATGAAAAGAATTCTTTTCCAATTCACTTGGAAAAAAAACGGTTAACAGAACATACTCTTGTTAGTGTTAATCATTTGGGAATCCCTGCTGCCCTTTAGGAACAGCCTTGTTAGGAGAATGAAGACAAAATAGAGTCCCTTTCAGATTTTGACAGACGCATTGAAGGCATGTAGTGCACTGTCTCTGTCGCATCGGGCCAGCGCTGAAGTGATGTGATTGCCCAGTGTGGAGGAGAGGTCTGGGTCATGTCCCCAGAGGTCACTGTTGCCAGCAGGCAATACCTAGAGACTATATGCCCTGCACTCCCCTAGCTCAAAGGGTTTGATTGTGACAGCCCTCACACTGAAACACACAAACAGAGAGAGATTCTTCTGCAATCTCCATGCTCAGCCACAGAGCAGTCACAATGTGGCCCTTGTTACAGATGGGGGGCTTCCGTACCACTTATGAAAAAGTTGCATGAGAGAGAGATGAAGAACCCAAGGTGAAATGCATTTTTAAATGCTGGCAGGTAACACTGGCATACAAACTCTACAGCTGAATCTCCTAACTCCTGTTAGTACCTTGATGAATTGCAGACTAGTTATAAATAAATAAATAAATGAAACTCTTTTAATTCCTTTAAATCTTATAAGGTTTTTTTTTTTTAAGTCTTTAAATCTTAAGGCTCATTAAACAAGTCCTTTTAGTCCCAAAAAATGTTTGTGGAGACAGAAAAGCATCTTTAGAAGTGAAATTAATAGTTGACAGAAGCATGTTTTGTAGAATAGAGAGACATGCAAAGTACTGAATTCCTGTGTTTTCAAGTCTAGCCGATACAGTAAGGTGATAACAGCTTATTTTCAAACCCAGCTTTCTAACAAAGAGCAATGAGATTCATATGATTTTGGAGTTCTGCTAGGCAACAAGATGAGAAAATTATTAATGAAATAAAATCCTATTCTGCTTCTCACTCAAATACTCTGTTACAAGGGAGGCTGGGTGACACCTCTGTGAAATCAATGAGCATGATAGGTTAAATATTTGCTATGCTAGATGTTAGAGAAAGAACAGGGAAACTTTAGGATTCACTGCCTATGACTTGCCTAACATCTGCAAGATAATCAGGAACAGCAGTGTGCAGATGGAGTTGGGGGGATATTCTCTGAGATATACCCGCCTCTGTGAGCAGAAGCCACCAAGCATGGAGAGAAGGAAACAAGCAGCCAGCAAACAGTGCTGGAACAGGGTGGCCAGGAAGGAACCAGAAGATGAGACATTTGGGGCAAGAGTGAACTGTCCACAAAAATAACTATTTCCAATTGCTGGACTCTTCCTTTGCCTGGAATTTGTACACATTTTACCAAAAAAAAAAAAGATAAATACTGGCACATGACTGATTCCTAACAGTTTAGAACAGAGAAAAAATATAGTTCTTAATAAAAAGGAATTTTTTTTTTTTCTTTATCAATGCGAGCTACCACCCTCTTTTTTACATTTGGGAAAAGCTGAGCAGAGAGAGGGTAATTATTTTTTGTCAGAAGTTGGTGAATTGTTATGATAAACTGAAGGATAGAAAGATCTGGGTACAGGAAACAACACTGTACTCTGACAGTGTTCTTTTTCAGGCACTACTGACTTCACTGGATTAGGTGGCTGTACTGATAGAATGATTGCAATATGAAAAGGTGGATGTCAGTCCTAAAATGACCAAGAGAATTGCTTCCTTCATCTTCCCCATACTTATAAACGTGACTAATTGTGGTGAAGCAGGTTCAGGACCCGCTGGATGAAATGAAGCATAATGAGCCACAAGAGTAAGACGTCCTGCCTCTCTGTATAAACAAGGATTAAATGCTGGTTTTAACTACAAGATGGCTTTATTGCTCCTGTTTGTTTTATGGATTCTTTACCACCCATTACTTAATTAAACTGAAAACACAAGCCTGGCTTCATCATTAGTCAGCCTGTGAGCAGTCTTTAGGTGTCAACAAACCAGCTCTTCATATGGTTTGACAAACCTTCACTTGGGGGATAGGATAAGAATTGGTTATTGGATTTGGCTTGGCTATCCTGAAATTGATGTGTGCTGTCAGACTCCGAACAGCACACTTCTGCACGATATACGGAACATAAAATATAGGTTTAGTAGGCCTGGTTTGCTATTGCATCTCATCAACATTATAAACATACACCAGGGCAAAGCCAAACACAGTTGAATCAGCCTCTTTGCGCCCCATGGAAATACCTTACTTCTTTGCAAAATCTTTCCACAGAAAGCTTTCTACATGGTACTGTCATATTTCTCCTTACTGGCACTCTTTAACCCTTTCTTCTGTGACCAATATCCAGTAATGGAGGTGTTCTTTGATAACATTGGCCATTGTAGTATACATTTCTCTTCTTTCTTTTTCTTCTGTTTTTCAAGGGTTTGGGTTTGTGTCTGTGTAGGGGGGTTTTGTTGTTTGTTTTGTTTTTTTTTTTTAAATCCACCCTGAAAACAATTTCAGCTCATTCAGTGGAGTCACTGTAATTTTTGCTCAGTGCTTTAAGGTTCGTCCTTCTCTCCCAGAATTTTCCATCTAGAAAGCTAGGATCTGAGATCCCTCCTGTGTTTCATTTAGTCAGCCTTTCTGATTAGCTCACCACTGCCTGTGTGTGAGGGAGCAAATGAAACTGAGCATGAGTTTCATGATTACTACTTACCTAACAAGACTGGTTTTCAAATCTTCCTTAAGAACAACAGATTAGGCTCAGTGAAAACATTTTATTTTTGTAAACTTCTCTACAGACACTGAGAAAAAGAGCAAACAAGCCAGAAAGCCTTGGGGGAAAATGTATCAGGAACATAGATTTTCTGTTAGGAGAGTTTCTAGGTGACAGGCAACCTGGGCTTGTTGAGATATTTCTGAGACAGGCAGGCAGCTTGCTGAGTCAGTGCTCGTTCAGTGTCCTTCAAGAATGAATTAAAAGCCATGAGGAATATGCTTTGCTTCCTCGGTAGGATTTTGGTGGTTTTTTTTTTTTTCCTGAAACTGTTTTGAGCAGCTTTGGCTAGAGGAAATGGAGACAACTGCCATTATCACATAAAAGCAAGACCACTTCCTCCAGGACAAAAGCCACAGGTATATGGGTCAAAACGGCAGCTGGAAGTCTTTTCAAACATGTGAGCTTTTAATAGGCAGACTCAGAATAATTGCAGAAGGTTTGTACCAGACCACCTGGAAGCAAGCTTCAGCTGTTTACCAATAAGGATAAAGCACCTCTGCCTAACCTTTCTTGTTACAGGAATTTTACACAGCTTGATTTAATCCGGGCTGAGATAACAAGCCTCATATATGAGGTTCTCAGGAGACTTCATTCAGCTGATTTTCCAAATGAGGTCTGTGCTTTTAATATTGTTGTAAATGCACATTAATTACCTAGGAACCTTATATGTATTTGTTAAAGCTGGTTGTCACAGCAGTTGTTGCCATGCTACGTGGTCTGTTTTGCATTTAGCTTTTTGGTATGGTAATATTACAAAATAGCATACTCACTGTGGGGACAAAAGAAACAACCCGGCAAGCCTCTTTCTTCCTAATATGGTGAAATAAAAAGCCTTGGTTTGAGCTAGCTGAAGTGCTGATGGAGTCAAAGCTCAAGGATCAGTCTGGTGTGGTGCACGAAGAGCACAAGGGTCATGGTCAAGATTCACACTGGGAGGGCAGGAAATGTTTAAATTCCCTGACCATGACTAAATGATGGGAGCTGGTGATGCTATCAGAGAAAAAGTCCTCTTCTCATCCCAGCATGTGTTTGATTCCAGACCGGCGAGAGCATTCCTTCCTATGATTGCTAGTGTGGGAGCTCTGGCTGTGCTATATAGCAGATTTAGGGACTTATTTTTCACAGAAGTGTGTACTAAGCAGGGATATGAATTGCTCAGTGGGCAGCAGCGTGGTGGTCTCAGGCAGAGCCCCGAGCTAAAGAGGAGGCTGGCGATGGACAGGCTGTGGCAGGAGGACGGGCACCCACTCCACACCTGACACCCAGCCTTGGCATCTCTCCGCTTGTACAGTGCCCAGTGAAAAGGGGCCCCAAATGCCTTTAGAGTGCCAGGAAGTTTTGCCTTTTTCCTCATTTGTGTTAACTGTTGCCTTCTAAATAAAAAAGCACAGCTTTTCACAGCAGTAAGCAACTGGCCAGCAGGAGCTGTTTCCGCCATCCCCACCAGCTCCCAGCTGAAGAAATGAGGTTTTCTGGCTGCTTCTGCTGGTTAAAACCTCTGCTCAGGGACACTTGGTACAGTATTAACTCATGATATTGAAGTCCTGTGAGACTTGGTTTTTTTTTTTTTTCCTTGCTGATGCTGATGCAGGGAAGAGAGGTAGGTGAATCCATAAAACAACAGAAGCTGACACATCCAGATACATAATTCCAGTAATTATGATTTATCAGGTACCCCAGTCATCTGAGGCTTTGCGAACAAAAGCCAACTGAAAGACTCATGTCTCCCTAGAGGGAGAGCTACATGGAAACCACTCAAATAGCTTTAACCACACTTGTGTCACAAATTCTGCTCAGATTTGGTGACTGTGGCTTGTTCTAATTAAAACAATAACAGTTTCAGAGCTATGTTTAAACACGAACAATTATTTGCTGTTTATGAGGAAAAAAAGGATAGAAATGCTTGAAGATAGCACTTCTCTTCCTGGAGGACATGTGTCTCCACGGCACCGTAGTACATTTTCTTCTGCTGAAATATTGTCACCCATCAGAAAGCTTTGCTTCCCAGCAGCTGACCAAGAGCACATGGGCAAGTTTGGCAGCTGAATCATCCGTATTACACCTCCCTGTGTTCAAAAAGACGCAAAGGCCTGAGCTTTGCCTTTTTAAAGCGCTGATAATGTCCACAGCTGGATTTGTTGTACTCCATTGTTTCCACCACAGCTCCACAACCTGGGGCTCAGACCTAACCCAGAAGGAATTGCCTGGGACCACCCAGATGAAGCGAGGAGGCTCCAGGAGCCTCAAGGAAGGAGCCAGCCCTTTGCTGGTGAGGGAGGATGCAGCAGAGGCAGCAGCACAAAGGGGGAGAAGCATATCCAGTTGGCTTTATTAAACAATATATTTTTTTATACATCCATTACGAAAACTTTGATGAGGAGGGAAATACTGAAAAGGAAGTATCTTTTTTTAGTGGAATAAAAGTGATGCCTGGGGTTTTAAACAAAGGCCTGTTGGCAGGATGATGCCATAAAGAAAAGGAAGACAAAGGGAAACTGCATTTAAATTAATTCAGATAAGTGAAAGCCAGAAGACCTTATGATAGAATTTTCCATTCATTCCTGTAGTCTAGCTCTCTGACATAATTGTGTTACCTCCTGACTCCTTTGTACAAATATTGTTGTGGTTATTATTACTGTTTACAGTAACTACTGTAATTACACTTACAAAAGCTGCTTACAGTATTGCAGCCATAATAATGCAAAAGAGCAATGTCAGACAAGACTTTCATGGTGGGTGTTTTATAAGATTTTGAATGGACTTGTATAACTGTCTTCAGCTGCAAGAATTTACAGTGGGAAAAGACAAGAACAAAGGACTAAGGAACAAACTCTTTGGTTTTGATTCAATCACTGTATTGAATCGTAAGTTGAAATTTGATTTTTAGTGAATCATAATTTTTTTTGAGCCTGTGATCAAAACCTTCTGGTTGACCTAAAACATACTATTTCATTTGAAAGACAAATTTCATTAAGATTTCTTTTATTTTAATTTAATTTAAGAAAAAATGAATTATTTTTAAAAGGGTTTTCAAATAAAAAGGTAATTATACTTCTGAATTAAAATATTTCAAGTTTTTCATTATTTTCTGGAGCCAAGATGAGCTTGTAAAATATTTCAAAGTTCCCAAGTCTGAATATTTTTCCCCAAAGAAGTTTGCACTGAAGCATTTCAGCCAGTAAGCAAAACAGGAAGGGATAGAAAGAGAAACTGAGGCACAAAGAAGTTAAAGTACTTTTCCAGTGTCTCATTAGATGGATATCAGTGTTAGAAATAGAAATTGCATCTCCTGAGGTCCCCTCTAGGGTGTAAAACACTAAAGACATTAAAGAGAGAAAATAGTAGATGCAAAATAAATTTCCAGCCATAACTGTTATGAAGACCACCAGAACTGTACATTTTGCCTCCAACATCTTGTTCCCTGCTCCCTGGTACAGTCACAGGTGAAGCCCTAGTTGTGTGCTCTGTCTACATGGTGCAAGTTAGCATGATAGAAAGAAATTTTTATTTTCATCACTATCTCTTTTCAGAAAGTCTCTCCCTCGTTGTCGAAGAATTAACAGGATGCTTTCCAATGAGTCGGCACCTCCTCCTGCATTCAGTCGCTCCAACTCGCAGGCCTCCATGGACAGCACCTCCATGGAAGACTTCTGGTGCGAAGTGGAGAGCATCAAGGAGAGCAGTGAAGATGGATCTGAAGAAGCAACGCTCTTGGAATTCAAACCTGCTGACGGTGAGCACACAAACACCACTTCTTCCTCACACTTTGGCTTTGCCTCAGCTCTTTAGTCATGCCCTGATCTCCCTCCTCGTGTCACTCAGTATGAGCAAAAGTACTAGGCTGGGTCTATGATCATTGTAGCTCCACTTATGAACATCACAGTCAATGTACGAGACATCACTGGAAAGAAACAGTAATTCAGTCTGATTTATGCACTGGGGCTGGTAATTTACTTCTGAAGTAATTTTTTTTGCATTGATTTTATTTGTGCTTCAGGAGGACAGATATGGTGTAATTCAGAAAAGAGAGGCACTAAATAAAAACTTCATCTCTAGCATTAAATAAATCAAACCAAAACATATAAAAGAACCAAAAAGTTCATTTAGTATACTGGAATTTTCAATTTTCTGGCTTTTGACAGGATATAACACAGACATTATGAAAGTCTTGAATCAGTTTTTATTTAGATATCGTTTGGTGCTGTCAGAAATTTGATAACTGCCTGTTTCTCTCTGAGATTGCCTGATTTAGATATAATTCAAGGAGACACTAAAGGTAAGTCTGACTATATAGATGCCTACATCATTCAGACTCGCCAGTTGACAAAATTCATTCATCACTTCTACAAATTATGCTGCAGGTATTAATACCTCATTCTCTTATGTTTTCCCCTCTCCTTTTTCGTAATGTATTTGGAAAAACATGTAGTAGTCTGCACTAGCTTGTTGCAATGCAGCTTTGTGTTAGATGATTTGATAACATCTAGAACAGCAGTTGTCTTTTTTTTCCAGTTATGACCCCACTTACAAATGCATTAAATTGTGCAACACGAAATACCAGGTGTTACTATAGGATCACACCAAATTTCTTTTGAGGTCATGACCCACTGATAACTGCTGCAACCCTTTTGTGAATCATGGCCACTAGTCTGGTAACTACTGATCTAGGGATAGATTTTGAAACAATGGTGTGTTCTTTTCATACAATTATTAACATGAGTGAGGATGTATTTTTTCTTACCTTGCCATGCAATGGGATATCATTAATTTTGCTACCAGGAAAAAGGGGGGAAAGGGTGAAAAAGTACTACTTTATTAAGCAACCAAATATGTAATCAGTCATGATAAGTATCCCACACAGAGGTATCTAGCTCCAATCACGTACCGTTTCCATGGGGAACATCTCCCACTCACTAGTTCCCAGCAGGGCTCTCCTGGAAGCAAAAGGAGAAAACCTCTGTTCACCAGAAGTCTCGGTCTTCTATGAGGGTTATGGTCTGGCAGCTTAAACACCAACTGCACTTCTTTGTACTGGCCTGTGGTCTCAAATAAAAATAGATCAAGATGTAGCACTTTATGCTTATTGTTATGGGAAGGCAGAAAAGCAATCTGCCTCAATCAGTTTGACCTTATAGGGAAAATTCCTGTCTGATCATGCTGTCTAGCTTGGAGACCCCAGAAAGATTTTGAACCTCTCGGTGTCTCCATGCAATTGTCAGCATGAACTGGGTGTCCCTGACTTGTCTGCACGGTCAGAGAAATGTCACATATCTGTGAGTTACCAAGCTGGGTAAGTTAGTAGGACAAGGGAATACAGGAGCCCATTTTCCATGTTCTCAGAAACTTTTCCACCAGTTTCATCACTGCTGAGCTAAATCATCACAACAGCGCAAACTCTGCTGCAGTCCCATGTTACCCTTTGTCTGATTACACCTCATTACATTCCATTGATTTCTTCCCCTCAGTCCTGAATTAAAAATGAGACTGCAAGGTAAAATGCAATACATCTCCACACTTCATTTACCTTCATACTGTTGTTTTAAACACATATATATTGCATACACCCACACAAAACCAGGCAGTGCTTGTCCTAGTTATTAGCTTCAGGAATATATTCAGTCTGGGATTATAAATCTTGGAAATAATAGTGAGTTCTATTAAGCTCCTAATAGGATAATACTCCTTGCCAAGGATCAAAACATTGAAAATCAATGTGGAAGTCCTCACAGCAAAATAAAAACAAATATTCATCACCCTTTTGAGATGTCTTTGGGAGGAAGAGATGCAGAATCCTTAAGAAGGAAGCCAAAGGGTGATAGCAGCCAGGCACCAGTGATATTGTCAAAGCCACAATGCTGTTTTTTACCAGACCACATGTGCAAGGGGAAGACATCACATTTACTCAGTTGACGTTAGTAACTATGGTCAAGAAAGAACAGAAGATCATAACAAGTGATACGATGAAAATGTAGGGGAAGAGGAAGTCATGGGCTATTTAAGATGGCAGTGATGTGCAGAACTACTTTAAAGCTTGGTGTTACAAGGCTTGGATGCTGTGAGTTATTTGAGGTTATATCTGAAATTCAAAGAAAGGCACACCTCTCTCCTAGCAATCTCTATGAAAAAAACAGAATTACCAGCCAGAGGGAACCCTCTCGATTATCTTGTCTTCTGGTAGAGCAGAATCAAACACAGTATCAAGACCCTGCTGTATAAATAGCTACCACTATAAAAATAATGTTTTGTAGAACAACATGTTTTTCTTTTAGCCCTTTTTTAAACCTATGTGTCATAAAATCTTGAGGGTTTTTTAATGCAGAAATTCCTTCTCTTTAATAGTTTTACTCCTCTGGTTGTGGTCGTTATTTTTTAGTCTATTGTTTGTGAGTGGTTGGAACAGGAAAAGAGCAAAAGCCAGAGAAAACAAGTCACAGGGGTGGCTGGTAAGCAGGCAGAATTTCATGTCTGCTTTACTATTTTTCATAGCATCATGAAAGCCAAGTTTGATTAAAAACTAAATTCTTGGAAAGAATATGTCAGGACAAAAGCCAAAATTAATATAATTAAGAAACTGAAATGTGAATGGATGTGGCTAGAACAGCAGCACATGGAAATGAAAAGAGACCTTGTTAGAAAGAAGAGTGAGGACAGCAGAAGAACCATTGGTTCAAAGCTTACAAAGAAGGGAGAGGAACAGCCTGTCATCCTGTCCGTGGATACAGAAAGGATCAGAGTGGGGACCAGCTGTTTCATGGGATGCAGGGCTGGTCACACCCCTGTCTAACACAGAGCAGGGGTTTTAGAAGCAGGTATTCTTGTAGAGCTTTGTAAAGAGACAAGGCAGTTAACAATGAAGTCAGTGATGGCGCATGTGTAAGATGCTTTCACTTGTCCCTCTGGTCCAGTCCTGTAATTTTCTTTTTTTGTGTATCTAACTGCCAAAGTGCAGCAAACCAGTATCTATTAATCTGCCTGCATTCTGATGTCAAGAAGAGGCAATAAATGGAGAGTGGAAATACCAACCTGCCATTAAGACCAGTGCTGGGAGAACAATAAGTGCATTGACTAGTTGTTTTATAGAACATGCTGCAAATTAATCCATTTCCCATTTGACATGTTTATTTTAAACACCTCTTCTTCAGTCAAAGCTGGAGTGCAATACTCTCTTGTCTCAAGCAGCATATTGCTGAGCTAGGATTGTTCACAGACCTAAAATGAAGGCCCTCAAAAATCTCCTATGTGAAGAGAGATTTTAAAAGACTATGACTGTTTACTTTAAAAAGCAGGCAGAAAAACGATGACAGCAAAATTTAAAATTACTAAATTATTTAGAGAAGGTAGTTTGGGAGCTTCTCCCTGTCCTACAGTGACAGGGGATATTCGTTTAATGTAACAGGTAGCAAGCTGAAAACCTCTATTGACTTTGCACGGCAAGGTTTTGGGGGGGCTGCAGGTGTGGCTCTGTGAGAAGATGCCAGAAGCTTCCCCCATGTCCGACAGAACCAGGAAAGAAAATGCTTTTTCACACAGTGCATAATCTCACTATGGAGCCAGCTGCAGTGTTGAACCAGTTGAGAAACAGATATTGAACAGGATTCGAGAAGATGTTAGTCACTGATCAAGATATCAAGAAACAGTGTCGTGTAGAGTACTAGCCAGCCTTTAATTATTAGAAATCAAGATGATACCTACCATGCAAGGATAGCTATTTCTGCATCTTCCACCCCTACCTGACTTCTTTGATACCTACTCCTACTTGACCCTTGCTCTTTAGTGAGCAGCTCTGGCTCTTAATTTTTTGTTCAAAACAGGCTATTGGACTAGGTGCACATCATGCTTCTCTCAGTATGGCATCTTCACTAGGTGTCTGATTACCAGCTGACTCTCTGGCATCTCAAATGTCACCCTTAGTGTGCCAATACATTATTCTATTGTATACACCACTTCAGTATTTTTGCTTATTTTATTTGGAATTCCAGTTTATTTTTCCACCTGCCAGATGGCTTCATCTGGTACAATGTGGTATAAATGGTAACCGAGGGGATTTATGCTCTTGAATGAGGGGTTAGTTTTTAGTGACCTCGCTGTCAGGCTAGTTACTCTACTGCCTTCTTCACACAAGTATGTTGATGGACAGGTTAAAAATGCCTCTTCTGTTCTTCTCCTAAGCCTCTCATGTGCAGACACTAACAAACTGAAAGTTGACAGTGTGTTGACAGAACTAAATTAACTTAACACTTGTGGACTAAGCAAGATTGGAAGTGAAGTCTTCTCCAGGTAAAGGCTAAGGCAGTGGTCCACCATGCCACCTCCCTTCCTTCAGCTCCCTCTCCCTCCCTTGCCAGGCCTGGTAACACACTCTCTTCCTCTGCAGAAGGCGAGCTGGAGGCAGAATGGCTGCAAGATGTAGGCTTATCTACGTTGATCTCCGGAGCTGAAGAGGAGGATGGCCAAGCCCTGCTGTCCACTCTGACACGAACTCAAGCTGCCGCCGTACAGAAGAGGTACAACACCTACACTCAGACCCTGAGGAAGAAGAACAAGCACACAGTCCGGGATGTGCGAGACATCTTTGGCACCAATGACTCTGCTGTAAGTAGCTAATGCATCCTAGAGAATGCTTTTGAGCTTAATTTTTATGCATTTTGCAAGTAACTCATCAAAGCTTCTACCAGACAGGAACCCCTTTCTGCTGACAATGTACAGACAGCCAGTAGCAGTTCCTGACACTAAGCTCAGACTTTTTATGCTGCATTTACTACATTTTGAGAGAAAAGGAAGAAACGAAATAAAATAGATGGTGCACAGTGTTGCAACTAACCTATAACATAATGTCGTATCTGTTGCCAGCCTTGCTCCTGCAATCTCCTATCAAGACTAACATTCACTCCTTTATTTTTTGGAAATTGGTGAGTTACTCTTGGCAGCTATTCAAATTTTTGCTGGCTTCTGGGGACAGTTGCTATTTACTCAGCAGTCTCAGCGGTGAAGTAAAACTTCTCTAATGAAGCAACTGGGGTTCAAATATGCATAAGCAGTTAAACACCTGCCAGCATGATTGCAACTGGTACACTGGCAGTTACATTTCACTTACACAGCAAATGAAAATCTATTAACTGTTCATTTGCTTCATGGCTTCAGAAATGAGCATTTACCTCTGGTGGTTTCATCCACCGTTCCCTGAGGATAGCTCTGAACGCACCAATTCCTATCCCTACACATTTTGATTTTGCTGAATGCAGTCAACTGTGTGAGTTTAGTCTAATGCTCAAAGCAACACGCATGACTTTACATATGTCACTCATGATATCTTAAATGGGAGTTGCCAATAAGCTCAAAAGATTACCTTTGAAATTAATATTAAAGTCCTTGCCATTACAAAATTCCAAGAAGCTCTTTTTCGTTATGAAATTGCTTTGTCCTTTTCTATTTGTCCTACCTTTTCCTTAAGGCTTGGCATCCTGGATGAATTTAAAACAAAAAATTGGGAAACAAAATTGTAGCTGCATAGTTATATTAAAATCGCAAAGATGTAATGGTTGGGGAGTTAACTTATTTGTCTCCAATTTAAGTATCTGGGCTCTTTTGAACCTCCTGCACATATCCCACAAATATATACAGAAGCATCCAGTAGTTTCCTGTGCGCAGACTTTCTTGCATGAGAAATCATCGGGCATACTTACACAAACATTAAAAAGCTTATGGCACTTCTTATTAGATTAGCACACTTCCCCTGATTCAAGTGTCTGTAAACCTTTATGTGTTTAAAAACTTAAAAAATTATAATAAAGCTTAAGTTTCCTAATAAATTTAAATCAGCCAAATAAATGTACCCATTCTCTCAGATGGGCACATTATTGATCTGGTTTTGACCTGCTTATTTTTCACCTCTGTTTCTCACTTGCTAAAGGAATCAGGAACTTCAGAGCCATTGCCCTTCAAATCACTGTTTTACCTCCACTGAAATTCAGCTCACTTACTAGTTCTGCATGGTGAAATTCTGAAAGATAAGACCAAATAAGTAATTAGGACCTCTAATTCTTCTTCCCACAAAAATATGCAGTTCTGCAGGGTGCTTACCTAAATGTTAATCTCAGATGCACAAATACAGCTGCAGAGCACACCACCACATCCCTCCAATGGACTGTGAAAGAGATTGTATTTCTAAAAGCCTGCAAGATTGCCAGCACCCTTTTGGTATTCCCATTGACCATTGCTCCTATCTCTGCTGCTTATTATGGGATTTAGAAACTTTATCCTAATTACCAGCTTCTCAGGGCTAAACATACTGCAGGGGGCTTGTGCCCTGCCCTGAGGGTTTCCCTAGCAGTCCTTTGTAAGGGGGTATCAGCTGAAGCAGTCCCTCACAC
Organism: Aquila chrysaetos chrysaetos; assembly: GCF_900496995.4. NCBI lineage: Eukaryota > Metazoa > Chordata > Aves > Accipitriformes > Accipitridae > Aquila > Aquila chrysaetos. The sequence continues at coordinate 55,683,301 of NC_044007.1, forward strand.
TCAGCTGCCTTTTGGGGCATGGCACTACAGCTGTCAATGAATCTTTGTGATGAATCAGTTTGGCAAAGTGATCTGCATTAAAAACAACCCAGCCAAAAAAGAAGATCAACAGGGGACAGGGAAGGGCAAATCTTTTCAGCACAGCTGCTGAAGAGAGGCTGGTAAAAAGACTGCTTGAAATGATGTGCAGGAGTTTTGCTTTCCCACCCTGCTATTTAGTTGGGAAGGGAAGAAGTAAACATGTTGCAAACAGCAAAACAGCTCTAATTGTTTCACATAAGTCTATAATCCTCCCCATTAGGAGGATGGATTTACCCTTCTTCCCAACAACCTAAGCATTGCAGGAGCCTAGAGGGATGGGTCACAGGATGGATTACTCTCTTCTGTGGCTAATGATGACAGAAAAGGTGATTAGCTCACTAGGGTCACCTGAGATGAGATTTAGGGGACACTGAAGAGGCATAAATAGTTGTCATCTGAGATGGGGGGAAGAGAGATCTGCCCTAGTTTCTTCTCTCTGTTCTGAAAAAAACTGCTTGATAGATGTTTTGCTATTACTGCCTGCTGGCCAGCCTCTCTGTGGGTCAACATAGAGCAAACGATGCTTTTTCCCTTATCCTGCCTTGAGGTCCATCCCCTCACCGCAGGAGTGTTCCCTCAACAGCTCAAGTAGACTGAAATGAAAGGAAATTAAGCCATATTTCCTTTTTTTATTTGGTGGTGTTTGTTGGGGTTTTTTTTCCTGTTGCCCACCTTGGAAAGGTGCTATGATCCCTGGGGGCAAAATGCAGCATGTGCAGTACCTCGCCCCTGCGAGAGTGATGCCTTGGTGGAGCAGCCTGCCCCAGCTGAGGTATCTCTGCTCTGCTTCAGACAGGCTCAACTGATAGCCACGCTACCAAGATTTAAATTGGATGGTTTATTAATCACAGTGGCCTGATTTTCCTTACTGCTGGTACCCTGCTGCTTCCATCAGAAGCTATTGGCTCTGCTAGTGCTCAAAGCCTAGAAAAATCAACAGCAGAATACAAAGGGGGGGGGGGAACATTGATTTTGTTATTGGAGGGAGGAAATGAAGTATCATGCTCATTAACAGCCCAACCCTGTACATTGTGATCAGCTAAAACTCCGCAAGAGTTTTAGGAGCATTTTACTTGAGCAATGCATGAGAAAATGATGTCCTAATTAGAGAAGAATCACTAACTAACCCACAGCTATTTGCATGAAAAGGCATTTGTGATGACAGTGCTTGGAAATATTAATATATCCAAAGCATGGGCAACTTGTGTCCTGAGAAGAGATATAAGGCTATCCTCCTTTGCCTTTATTTCCCTTGGCTGCAGGGCTGACAATAGAATTTGTTCGCTTTGGTGCTCCAGTAATTTGTTTTTACATCTTCTACAATGCGGGTAGCTGCTAAGGAACTATCATCTACCTCATCTCCATCTTTTCCTTGCTCTTCTGGTTTCCTCTTCCTATTGGAAATTCCTGTGTACATTGTGCCAGTAAACACTGGGCTCATTTTTAGTATCGAATAATGAGAACCATCTAATGAATCACTTTAAGTCAGAAATCAGGATATGAGAAGTCTTGCCTTTGCTGGAGCACCAGCCATTTACTAAAGAAATAATCTGGATCTTTAAAATTCATGCATTAAAAAGGTTTTATTCCCAGTCTTCCCTTTCTTTTTTTCATATTATCCTAAGGTTTAAAAAAAAAGGGGGGGGGGGGGGAGTGTTCATCCTGTTTAGAAGAGACTTTCACAAAAGAGACATAGATTTGGCTTCTTTATACACTCTCACTGTGGAGGCTGGGAAATGAGACCAAGAATATGACATTTTTAGTTAGCCCTGATATTGTACACCTCACGTTATTCAATTGCCACAAGCTACAGCAGCCCACAGGCTGTCGCAAGCACTGCTGAGTGCGAAGCAGAGTTGTGGTGTCAGCTTCCCTCTGCTAGCTCCACTGTGCTTAGCCAAACCTGGTTACTGCAGCTGCTTCACTGTTGATTTCACCTATGTAATAAGGCTGGAAGGATTTTTTTTTTCTTAATAAGCTTGATTCACTGTAAGTCTATTCTGAATACTGTTCTCAGGGTCAGACATTTTGAGCAGTGAAAGTAGATGAGCCATTTGATAATGTTTACCATTAATTTCTCCATCTGGATCTTAAGCAGCAGAGTAACTACTTTTATGTTTGATTTTCCCAAATTGCTGAGGCAAGTTTAACCATCCCCTCCACTTCCATTCTCCCACCTGAAATTTATAACGCTTTTTTATGCCCTAACACCTTTTGTGTAAATGTTATGGGATTTTATCATAAAAGCATCCTACAGTTCTCCTTTTAGAAAAAATCAATGGTCCTTACAGTCTTCTGGCAAAGGAAGTCCATGTGACTCAAATCCTGTTTGCTACCAAGTTTGCGGGCCATTGAGTGGACTCTCTCAGGAGAGATTTTTATTCATGTTACATTTGACTTTGTTACCCAAATTTCTCAGAGCATAAGACTGAATAAAACAACTGCTAGATTATTTCAGGCTTCCAGTTGGAAGAGCTGCCTCTCTTTTAAATATCTGACATTTTTTAGCAGTCTGAGTGCATCTCCGGTGCTTTGGCTACAAATGGGGAAGGCAAAATTTCTGCCCTGAGGCGTTGCTGCCTGTTGATGATAAATAACCAATTTAGTAATTTAAAGAGCGGCTATTGTAGGATCATTGGGGCCCTCAGCTGCAGGTTCAGCTGGAAAGCTGGGGTGGCTCCATCAGGCTCAGGGGGGGGTGATGCAACAGGTTTGAGAAAGGGGGGGCTCCAAGGGCTCTCAGCAAGGTGAAAAGGACAGCAGAAAAAATGCCAGACTGGTTTGGGACATTGTAGTTATTTTCGCTGAGTACCCTTCAGAGCATTTTTTAAATTCCTGACTGTTTTTTTTACCCAAGAACATGCAAATGAGCTGCTACTGCCCTGTGTACACACAAACACTCAGATTTGTCTTTATGAGTCCCAAAACTGCTGAGAACAGGGGCAAAACTCCACTGCCAAGAAGAGGTGACAGTGCTTGAAAGTCACCCCCTGGGTTTCCAAGCCCCTTCTCTGCTGTACACACACTTCCCCCATTTTTACACAGTTCAGAATGATTTCTGGAGCGGAAAGAAATGAATTTGACTATAGAAAAGGTCTTTTTTCCCTAAAACTGTTTTTGCAGTTCACTGATAAAGTGTTAGTGTATAACCTATGGGAGGACATCTGTCCATTAATAATTTGCTGGTGCCCAAATCCTGAAAGGCAGTGAACAGCCTGATTTCTGACAGGGGCTTGGTAGCTGTGGATATTCAACATGTGTCAGAGAGTCCTCAGAAAGATTTCTGGCCAAAATGATTAAAAGCAGGGTGGATTACAATTTGACGAGGACCTTTCGCTTAGTACAATTATGTATAGCAATTTACTTAGCTAATTTCAGTCATCATAGAGGACAGGACTCATTAGCTACAGTGAGCTGCAATATTACTGACCTCGACATGATCCAAATCTGTGCAGCCTGGGGGAGATTAATTCTCAGTCTTGGCAATGAAAAATGTACTTTGGCGAATCACAAGAGGTTGTTTAAACTTGGCAAAAGAGTGTAAGCAGAGAATGATATGCTGTTGCTTGAACTGTAGCAGTTTCTGTCCATAGACGTTTACCTTCACTGCAGTCTGATCATTTTTCCTTGCCTATCAGCCCACATTTGAGACAGTTCCAGTGTCACCAGTTCCTTCTAATGGTATCCAGCTTCCTGGGCAGAAGCCAGTTTGGAAATCAGTTAGCTGTGAGTATGCCAACATGTAACCAGTGTTCACTTCCTCCTAGGAAAATGATAGACAGATCCTTTTGTGGTTCAGAGGTTAGTCCCCTCTTTCATGTTGGGGCCATGCTGCATATATTTCCTTAAAATCATTGTCAGCTTATTGTCATGCAGGAACCAAAGTTTCCCATTCAAGACCGGTGTTGTACAGACACAGACTGCTGCCCTTGAGGCATCAGTATCTAAAAAGTACTGATCGTTGCAAGGCTGGGAATGTAAAAATAACTTCTAAACAATACGGTGCAGAATGTGTCCAAAATATGTCAGCAGTGTATTTTCTTGTTGCAAATCATGACAAGAAAGATGCATATTTCCCTCACATTTCTTCTCCAGTACTGCAGAAACTGTAGTATTAGAAATTTATCATTTTTCTGGTTCTGCCCTATTATTCCGATCTACTAACGGTGTTGTTTTGGCCATCCCTAAAACACTTTGCCCTGACAGTGACTGGCAGCACCAATGAAAATGATAGCTCTCCTCTACTCAGTGTCTGGATACCTGTCAGCAGCCTTCCATGGGAATGTCCATCTTTTATTTTGAAAGCTCTTCCCATCACCATTGTTCAGGGCTTAAGTAAAGGGATATTAATACCCAAGTTTCTAAATTAGTCCCTTAGATGTTTACCTCTGGATATAGTGCCACAGACATTTTCCTTGGTTGCAAAAGCTGCTCTGCTGATACCTCTGCTCTGTAAGCAGTTGTACTAGAACAGATGGGGAACCAAATGGCCAGGGGTACCATGGACAGTCTGTGGTCCCAGGTCCAAGAGTGGAAAGAGAGATGGAAAACATCTTAAGTGGCTTGGCCATTGCGTAACATCTAAGGCCACAGTTTAGAAGCCAGAAGCCACTTAATAACACACTTAGCTTTTTCATACCAGACTTGCAAAACAAAGGGTGTTGCAAAAAATGTTTAAGTCCCTGTATCTGTAAATGCAATGATTCAAAAATCATGGGGCATGCACATGTTTATAAAACATGTAATGCTTTTTAATTCACTTTCTGATTTCCATGGCTTTTGAATGCACTTGGGTCATGTTAGTAAACTCTTCTCTGCAGTCCTGGGGGCTGAAATTTTACTTCACTTCCAATGAAAATTATGATTCTGTTCCAATTGCGTGAGTCTAGGAGCTGGACCTTAAGGGAAACCTACAAATTGTCCTGAGATGTGAGAGATCAGTTATGAAAGTCTGCAACACTGGAACTCATGTGTGTTATCACACTTTGGACTCCATGACAATAGGGTATTTCTGTACTTGATTGTACTGATTTCAAAAATTTTCCTCTGGCATCCAATAATTTCAGGAGGTGACTAAATTTTAGAGTAGAGCAATAAGTCATTTCACAATATCTACCAGAAATTCCAGTAGATATAGTGTTTTTCAAACTGGAAGATTGTACACTGTGTCCTGTTTTGGTGCTACACACCTAAACCAGCAACTGTGAGAAATACATGTATGTGAGCATATAAAATACATATACAATGTCTTATGATTGTAAATAAGTCAACAGCAACCTGAGAAACTGTGTCAACAGCATTTTTCTGTCAGGAACTTTTCTTTTTAATTGGTCATTAGACAAGTGCCACCACAGTTTGCTGGCCTGGGTAGACAAAGACGAAGTACAAAAACTTGATAATTCCTGATAAACAGGAAGTTCCAGCTTGACTATCTTTCTCACGAAAAGCAACAAGTTAAATAATCTAAAATGAAAGTAGGGATTTTATTTCTAAGGGGTTATTTCCTCCAGACAAAACAGGAACATGCTGTGGTTTACACTGAAATTCCTCTTTGAAGCACTTCCTTTATTACTTTCTTGAGATTTTTGTCATCTTGGTTCAATTTTTTAATGTCTCTGTACTAAGTGCAAGCATACATTCAGCATTCATATATAATTTCCCTTATTTTCAGCTAACAGCTGTCTAGACTGTGGACTAGATAAAGGCAGCCCATCCGTAACAGAAGAGATCTCCTATGAGGTCTCTTTCTCAGAATCCATTACGGTCCTTCCGAAAACCCAAGAATGGCCAAAAAACCAGAGGTTCAAAAAGGAAGACTCTGCCTTGCCTGTAAGTTTGTTCTCGACATATTTCATCAATTGTTTAACACAGTGATTTCCTTTATATCCCCAGCACATTGGAGTCTGTTAGGGTACATTAGCTGTCCTTTGCTATGTGTGCTTTATAGACACCACCCACTGTGCCTGCCTACCACTTGTAACTGATTCCCAGAGAGGCACCAAGGCTAATCTGGGTATCCAAGCCTGGTTTTTATGTGTACCCATCACAGATGAATATGTGTAACTCAGTCCACAACTATTGCATCATCCACACATTTTTCACGTAGAAAGACCAGTTACTAGCACTAAAACTAGCAATCATTTTCATTATTGCTCTGCTTTCCTACTTTATTCCCCAAAGGATTATCTGCCTTTGTTAACACATGGGTTTAAAATTGCTTCGCAGATGAAGGGAGGAAAGCAAGCCTTAGTCCTGCAGCAGTACTGATTGTCTCCAATCAGTATTCAGTGCAATTATGCTATAGGACATACTACATGAATGGTTAAAGGAAAGTTTATCATATCATATCATCCAACAAGACAAACACTGAGCAGTTGTGTCATTATCTGGGATTATTTCTTGAAGTCAAGGAAGTCAGTTTACTATTTCCATCAGCCCTCACAACTTCCATTACTGAAAACTGGAGCATTAGGTTTGTGCTTCAGATACCACCTTTTTAGTGAAATGTATGAAATAGCTGTAAAGTATTTGGAAGCATTTCCTGAATGTTATGATGTCCTGAGGTCCTGAACTAATCCGAAATTGTTACTATCCACACAGACATTGAATTCTCTGAGAATTATCCATTTGTCCATCTCAGGCACCACCAAGGAAGAAGAACCTGAGATGCAGAAGTAAGCTTCCGTGTTGAAAGGAGGGATAAGACACCAAGTAGATTACAACTGGTGTGAAATCCCTGTGCTTTAGTGTGTCTGGGTTTTTTCTGTGGTGGGGATAACTTGGTGTCCTGTGGAGAGTAAGGATATCTCTGCATTCGTCATGATTTTGGCAAACCAAAGGTTCATCCTTTCTCCTTGTAATAGCAAACCTAGGACTCCAGCCTTCACTACAACACACATACACATTGCAACAGCTGCAACAGTTGATAGAGCAGGGAAACTGGTGACAAACAGGGAAGAGAAGATGCCATATTGAATATCGTGGACATGTGGGTACATAATTGATTAGTATTAGAAAAGGCCAGTATTGTGCTGGAGATGAACTATTCTGCCTGCAGGACATCATTTTGTGTGCTTGGAAGAGTACACAAGAAATATGCCAGGTCATCACAGACAGAGAGTTTCTGAATAAAGTCAACAATTGTAGCTATTGACATTGGCATTTCTCTTACTTCATATGCTGCCACTCACAGTATTGTTTTTTCCCATAATGGCTCAGACTGTAATGGGCCCCAGCAAAAAAGTCACCTCTTGCTCTGTTACACAAAGCAACCAGCCACCTACACTCTGAAGGACTGTCCCTCCTTCCTCAAGGTGGGCCGACAGGGCCAGACTGAAGTCTACACAACATCATACTTGCTCCAGAGCAGGTCTGACACATAAATATAACCAACTTCATGAATGGCATATACTGAGCAGCGCAGAGAGATTTTATATCATAAAATAGCGTGTCCCCTGCAGCTCCCAGGAGAGCCAACTCGGCATCACTGTCTGCATAGGGTTACATGCAATTACCCCAGTATGGGACCATGATCAATGTGACTTAGTTGAAGATATTACAGAACTAAGAGTCAGTAAGCATTTCAGACCCATCTTAGTACACTGTATAGTTCCACACAGAAGCATGTCACACAATATCAGACACAATCCTTAGCCAAAATGCTAGTAACCTAATTTCACAATAGCACAGCTTCCTTCAGTGCTGCATATTATGACTCCACTGTTTGTAAGAAAAATCACTGGAAAATTGTGACACAAGACAGAAAAAAGAGGCCCAGCCCCAAACCTTGTGTTAACGCTGCATCACATCTTAGTGACCCTAGGAGTGAACCAGCCACCATGGAAACTCATTGTAGCTACCCTTTGTAACCAGTTTTGGAGTGTTTGTCATTTTTGCTTGGCAAACATACTTTTTCTCTTTCCCCTCAGAAAATATATGTATACCGTGTGATTTCTTCTTATTTTCAAGATCATTTATTTTGCTTTGACTGCTTCTGGACTTTTTGCATCACTGGAACCAAAATGCATAGATATTCTTTAGTATTTTATGTATCTTCAGAAGACTATCCTCCATGCAGCTTTTGTTAACATTATTAAGTCTCAGTGTTAAGAGTAACAGTGGAATTGCTGCATTCTGGGGAGGGAAGATTCTGTCTTAAAATGCCCCAGACAGCATGTAAATTAGTTATTCCATTCCCTGCACTCTATCTCCCCCAGTTATGATTAACCCCTAAATCACATGTGCAGTGTGATTTAGAAAGTCCTAACCTACATGATCTAGATGTCCTTTGTCCTCTCTTACTCTTTTGAAATTTGGTGTAAGTTTAATTCTTTTTTTGTTTGCTTTTTTCTTAACCTGTTTGACTGGCTTCATCTAAAGATGGGTTAAACCTATTGCATCCAAATTTTTTTTAAAAAGGGAGGACTGGGCTGAAATCTCCAGAAGCAAAACATCATTAAAGGCTGGGTTTCCACTCAGTTCCCTAAAGGGAGGAGATGATTTGTAATGCTATTTATTTATACCTCTGACTAACAATTACTGGTTTAAATTACAATTAAATTAAAAAAACATACATTACCAAAGATCCATGGTTCTTTGAAAAGTATGGTTTTTACTGTAACTTTGTTATTATGTCTAACAATTATGCAAAAAAACTGATGGGTAGTTGTTCTTTTTGACATTTGTACAAATGCTTCTGTCATGATGCAACATTCTTGGCTCTGGTCCATGACACTGCAGTTTCCAAAATATGTAGACATCTTCACATGCCCCCAAATTATTAAGTATCATTCAGTTCAAGCCTACTTGAATAAGTAATTTATTAGCTGCTGGGAGTCCTGTTTCTCAGCCTAAATGCTTCTTGAGTAATAAAAAGTACCAGTAAATTGGCAGGCTGGCATCAGGACTAAGTGATTTTGCTTCTGGGGTTTTCCTCAGATCTTTAGTTTGAACTCTCCTATAAGACCTCATAAATAAATAGTAATATGCACTGCTGAAACTGGGCAAAAGTTTAAGTAGCACATAGCTCATTTGTCCCAGCTGGAGTACAGGCACTGAGGTTAATACCTCTGCTCCAGCACCGCTTACCAGTCAAACTGCAAGGGAACATGATGAGCAAGAAGCTTAATTTTATGTTTCAGATAGATGCAAGTTATGTCAACATACCAGGCCAATATATAGGGTTGTAGTTCAGCTCTTTGGTGTTATCCATCCACCCAAATATGACTTCCTATCAATCACATGCGGGCATCTCTTTCAAAACAAAAATTCACTTCCTGTAATTTTTGTGCAAATAAAGATGTGACCCATCTCTACTGTAGAAATTCATTGTTCGGAAAAGCCGGTTTGGACTGACAGAGGTTGGAGACCTCTCTGCTGAAGACATGAAGAAGATCCGCTACCTCTCCCTAATTGAGCTAACGGCCTTCTATGATGCACTGGGGGTGGAGCTGAAGAGGAACCGTGCAGAGAGGGTGCGGGGACGAGGTACCGTGCTATGTCATCCCCATGGTGGCCACCTGGGCACTGCTCAGTGTTGCGAAGAAGGCACATACAGCACTGTGTTTCCTCTTTTTCACGTTTGTTGTTATTATTTTTAAGAAAATGGTCTGTTTGGAGTGCCTCTCACCATACTGCTGGAGAATGATCAAAGGAAGGTTCCTGGAATAAAAGTTCCCCTCATCTTCCAAAAAGTGAGTATAACTAAGCCTGCTCAGCCACTAAGATTTGCTTTTCCATCATTTGCATTGACACTCAAGAGAGTCATCAACTAAAAAAAGATGCAGACTTTACAGACTTGAAGGTGTCAACAGGTTGTCTGTCTGTATGTTGTGGTTTGAAAACCTTGTGACAAGGAGACAAAATTTGCTCCTTTTGTGTGTTTTATCTGTGGTGGGGACTTCTTTTGATTTTTGTAATGATAGGATACCATGCAGGAAACTTCGGGAAACAAATGTCTGGTTTTCTGTTTCCCTTTCTCATTAAATTAGAGAGCCATGCAAAATTGTGTGTGTGCAGCAGTGGCAAAGATGAGTTGTCTCAGGAGTTTTAATGTCACATAAATTCAAACTGTAGGTATTACTTAGCTATTACTTCCAGAATGGAAGTGGTATTTTCTCATTGAGGTTTGTATGACAAGACGTCATTTATGTAAGTAATTTGACAGTACAATGACATCCAGCAGATATCTTGGTGACAGGTACACAGACACAAGCACACGTGCAATTACACAGGTTTACATGGACTCTAAACTACAACAAATTTCCCTGTAAATACTGACAAAAGGAGAAGTGGTGTGGAGTGTCAGGGGAAAGACTGATGTGACTTGAATATCTACATGACGTTGCAATCATCTCCACAGCTCTGCTGTCAAGATACCATGGAAAATTAGAAGGATCCAACAGCTAGAAGGAGGAAGCAGAGCTGGTGGTGAAAATCCAGATCTGTATGAATAAATGTTAGGAAATTATTTTATTTTTTTTCCTCATTCTAAATTATGTTAAATCAAAACATATTTATTTTTTTATAAAGAATTAGAGTGGAAAGCCTATTCCTCTATTCACAGAAATTTCAAAATAAAATATCCTGGGATCATTTTCTAATCTGAGTTCTCAGTTCCCAGAAAGGTATGTTATCTATAGACCTTTCCATTGTGCTCCCTGGGGAAAGACTTAAACATTTCTCAGAGGTTAATTTTCCCTCAAAACACCATTGTGTTTTACCCAGTGTATCTGCCCTTTTATTAATATGTTTATGTGTTACTTGTTCTATAGCAGTGCCAAGTCTCAAATCAAGGACAGAGGGACCTATTGCGTTATCAGTTTTCCGTACTCTGCATACTCCGTATTTCAGGGTCAGGAATATGGAGAACAAATTAGGAAGGTTTATTTACATGAGCTGGCTTGTTTTCATTAGCAAATTACATAGAAATGTATCTTTTTCAAATTAGTTTCAAGGATACCTAGATTTAAAAAAAAAAAGTTAATAGCATTTTTAAGTGCTTCTGAGTATTTTCCTGGGTTTTGCTGGGTTTTTTTTTCAGTTGCTGCTCAAGCTTGAGGAAACAGGTTTAGAAACTGAAGGAATTCTACGAGTGCCTGGATCTGCCTCCAGAGTCAAGGTACACGTTCGTGCCAGTTTTCTGTCTCCTGGACCACAGACTCTGTAAAATAATACAGCATACACAAATTCACACTGCACATAAATACTGATGTGTGTAGCTCAGCATTTCTATTCCTACCAGTGAAAGGTCAGATTGGTTCCTGGGAACCAGTAAATCACAGAACATGTGGTCTATTGCTTTGCATTAGTTAATGTTCTATATAAAGCACAGACTTGAAGTTGAATGCAGTTTTCTCCACTAAACATTGAGGGAATCTTTCAGTTTATCTCTGTTGTCCAAAATTGCTGTGATCTTATCTCTGGTTTAATTTATTTCAGAAATCCAGAGTTGCTAAACTGAGCGAACTTCAGATAAAGATCTTATTCTATGTCATTTTAACATTTGTGTCATTTTATTTCTCGTTTGTCTTCTGTGATCTTACAATTTCATGTTCCAAGTGAGAGAAATTTGGCCTGTGTTCACTGTTTGGCAGGTTCAAGTACTACATTTTCACAGGCTATTTGTGGGCTATGAACACAGGATAGTTGGTACTCAATAACCTGACATCGTGGTGCAGTAATGCTTTAAGTTGCTTCCCCAGACTAACTTGATTGCAGCACCTGGAAGCCTTTGGCAGAGGCAAATCAGAAAAACAAGTTTTTTCTGGGCTTAGTAGTGTCTACCTCTTTCCCAGATTTTTGTTTTTTTCTAGGGTTTTTTTGGTCTGGTTTAAGCAACTTCTTATAGTGCATTCTACTCCCACTTAATCATCCTCAAGAAAGCTAGTCTTGCTTTCTGAAGCAGGAAGTCTCAACACTGTGGCAGCCACACAAGTGTTGGGGATTGCTAAACATTGATGGGCTGGGGATCATAAAAAATGACTGTACAAGAAAAAGCGGCATGACATGAAACACACCAAAGACAGGCAGTAGTATCCCAGCTCCCTTTGACCCTGTGGAATGATAAAAGCACTCAGCACCTTACAAAGTGCCACATTTTGCAGAAGGGAGCTCCTAATTTAGCTTGTACTTTTCAGCTTCCTCATTTTTTCATACAAATTTTTTTCCAAACTCTCCGGGGAGATTACACAGCAAGGCTGTGCTCTAACTAGATTACTTTCATATTCTTTGCGTATACTGTACTGTGTCTTGTTCACTCCTTATTTACAACCTATATCCAGGGAGCTACTATGAGATATGACTTTATACATAACTCTCCCATACTGGTGATGCCCATATGAAAGTTTTAAATTATTTGAGTTTTGGCTTCATTTAAGTGGGTCCAACAAGCCAACCAGCAAGAAAGAGATTTTTTTCAAAGCAGATCCAGATTTCATCCTTCAAAGCCTTCATACGTTATTATGACATTAGGATTTGAGGGCATTCCAAATTTATTTCAGTCTTGTTTGGAGAAAGAAAAGGCATATGGAAGTGATTAAAGTTACTCTTTGATAAAACAAAGAACAGAAGAAATAAATACAAGTTTTCCTCTGTAATCTGGTTTGTAACAAAAGCTCCAGTGAACCAAAAATGTATGATAGTCTACTGTAGGATCAGTCACATTTAAAAAAAAAAATTGCAAAAACGTTTTTTAAAAGTACTTAGGTGCATACACATATGTATATGGGGGGGAGTGTATAAAATATACATATATGCTTGCCTGTGTGGATATATATATTAAATGTTTATGCTTCAAAAATCTTGCTTTCTATTTCTCTAAGGCTTTTTCCAATCAGCAGAAAAATGTGTAGTAGTTTTTCTGTCCTCTTGTGCTTTTGATGAGGTGAGGATTTCTGTTCCGCATTTCCCAGTCAGTTACCAGGAGAGAATTTAATCCAGGTGTTTGTATGGATTATGTGCAAAGGATGTGAATACAGAGGAAGCTGAGATAGCCCAGATTACAACCAGTAAAATACACTAGTAAAAATGAGATTGTAACATTATATACCAAATCCTGAATGACTTTCTATTTCCTTTTGTGTCAACCATTCCAATTCATTATGTGTGACCATATTTGATATGTAATTTCCTTCCATTCATGTGAGACATGGTAAACAGAATTCATTTTTAAAAGCTTTTCTGTCTGAATGGACTAAACTTTTTTGCGTATATTAAAGTACATTTGACAAAAATGTGATCTGAAACCTGAAAGTTAGCTACAGATATATTTTCTCACAGATGGTCTCACAAAAAAACAGCAACAAACTTCCTATGGATAAGGCAGTGTTTGGCCAGTAATAATTGTGAAAGCTGCATTATTTATGAATATCCTTATATTACAATAGTGTCCTTCAAGCTTATTAATCCAACAAATTTTTGAGGCGCTTGCATTTTCCAAACAGTGATCTGGGTTTGAAGCCAAATTCTGTTCCTACTAGGAACCTTACTGAATATTTCTGATTCACATATGTGTGTGAAACATTGATTAGTTACCCTCCAGAACTAAATAGACCTCTGTCAGCAAGATGCTGACACTGGAGAACAAGATGATTAAATGGGCACCAAAAATGGTATAAACAATTCTGTCTTAGATCTCTCTTGTGTTTTTGAGGCAGGGCGGGGGTGGGTGGAGGGGTTGCATGCATGAAGTAGAGGTTTTCTGACAGTAATGGTTTGATACTTATATTTTTCTATGAAGTATTCGAATCTAATTCTAGCTATCCTAAAAGAAAACATCCTTCTAAAGACAGGAAGACCTGACGTTAAAGCCATTTGCTCAAGGCCCACGGGCTCAGATGCCAACAGACTAGCAAGTTCACTGGCAGTGAGGAAATGTCACTCCTTTGTGATTTAAGGATCAAAAGTTCTTGAGAGTGTTTTGAACAAAGAGAACAGCTCTTGTCTTGCTTTAAAATGGTTCAAATGTGTCACTGGCAGAAATCTAGCTATAGCAAACCAAATTTAGCCTGGGTTGCAAAATATCCCCAGGAACCTAATTTGTTAACCTGCTCTGAACTCCGCGCGGCTGTACCTAGACCATTGCTGGTTTAGGGCTACTTTAATTCAACTGCGGTGTAAACCTGCCTGTCATTTGTAATGGGATTTCTGAAGTGATCTCAAACTGCCGGGTCAGAAGCAATGATTAAAGGTCAGATGTTCCTTTTATCTTTCAGAATCTCCATCAAGAACTTGAGGCAAAATTTTATGAAGACACTTTTGACTGGGACCAAGTACGAAATAACGATGCAGCAGGACTGCTGAAAATGTTTGTAAGAGAACTCCCAAGCCCACTCTTCACAGTAGAATACCTGCCTGCTTTCATCACGCTAGTGGAAAGTATGTGGAAATGCAGTTAGTATGGACTGATCTAGATGAAATGGAATAGTAGATGTTACATTTTTCTTTCTGAAGTAGAGAGAAAAAAAGGCCCAGTACATTACCTAAACATTTAAATTTTCTGCAACCTTTCCTTTTCAAATGGAAAAAAGTCTCTGCATTTAGCTAATAGCATAGACTCGTTGTGTGAATGACACAACTGTTTAATGTAAGATTTGAAACCTGTGAGCAAACGATGGCTGAGCAATGACTTTCATATATAGACTCTGATTCACACAGACTATAGATTTCACAAATGAAAATTTCTGCAAGGTAAACTCAAGTGACTGCCTTTTAGCTGATACTCTATTGGATCTATTTTCTCTTAAGGTTTATGCTGAGGTCAGAATATTCATACAAAGACATGCATGGTCACAGAAAGCTTCAGGCAGTTGGGTTTTGTTTTCAGTGTACATACACCCTCTCATTCTCAGTACATTTTGTTCATTTCTCTTCCAAGAAGAATGCAGTAGTACTTTACCATACCTATTGACTTCATCATTGTAAATTCACTTGAGCTAGGACAGAGTGAAACTATCAGGATGGTGAATTTATTAGGCAAATTGGTACAGAAAACTTAGGACCTTTACATAAGGTTGCAGCCAAGTTTTCAGCGTCTCCATGAGGTAGTTTAAAGGGCACGAAGAGGTGACCCCTTCTTGTAACCTTCACATACCTGAGTGTGCTCCTTGTGAGTCCCAGACTGCGTGCAGTTACAATCGCTTAGCAGTTTGGAGAAGACTGAGCAGGAGGTGTCTGCACAGAATAAAGTGACCTTATTCCCTACAACAGATACACTGTCCACAACTCACACGACTTTTTTTCTCCAAATCTCTCCCATCCACCCTGAGTGGAAGCAAATGACAGAGTTATTCTTCCCATCTTCTCCACCCCAGCTCTTCCAGTGAGCATTGCAGTGTTAGTATGTATATACCAGTTGCTGAAAACATGATGGTATTTTGTAACTGACAAGGGGCTCTACATTTATCTAGAGTGCTAGATTTGGGACAAATACTTTTAAAGTTATAAGCAATCAATCTCCACTCCAATGGCACAAGCATTCAGCAAATTACTCAATAATATTAGTTTGAAAATTTTCTGAAAACAAATAATCCATTTCAGTTTGAAAGGGGGAAAATACTTGATCCATATTCACAACACATTCTGACCATGACATTGAAGAGAAACTGGCTAGCACTGAAAAATATTGGCTTCTTGCTATCTAGACAATTTTATAGAGCCTTGTCTCCCCCTGTGACAAAGACCGAACATGATGAGGAAAAACCCACTCTTAAATTGATTTTATATTTGGAAAAAGGTTATGGTTAATCAACACCTAAACATGCTAGTCTCAACCTGGCAGTGGTTGCTGTGTTTCTAGAACTGCTGACCAACAAGGTTTTTAGAACAAGCCAATTACAACTGGGATTTCAAAAATATTAATTATTCATATTCTTAGAAATCTCCAAGATCAAGTTACAGCTACAAGCTTTGCATCTGTTGATCATGCTGCTGCCTGAAGCCAACAGAGACACAGCCAAGGTAAGTTCTTCATATGCTATCACCTGCCATCTGTGGTGCTTTTGACTTTTAAATGAGACCTGGTTTTTTGTTGGTTTTTTTTCCTAACAGTCAGTTATCAGATACTGCACCATGAAAGTATTCATCTGTGGTTTTTATCATTTCCATGAAAAGCTGTTCCAATTCCCTGGCTGTCATTTATTTTACAAGCAATTAAGAAATAGTTGCTGGAGGTATCCAACTGCTGGTGTTAGTAAATGGCTCCCAGGCATCATTTATTCTGGAGCATCTATTTCAAAGAGGCATGTTCCTCACATAGTTTGGAAAAAAAAGGTCCAGTTTCTGGGTTTTCTGTATAACTGGCACTCTCCAGGATGAAGTTAAACAAGAAGCTGCACCCCAGGAGCTTGCCTAGTGTACACCCAGTGCTGAAGGGCTTCCAGGGCACTGGACCAGCCTGAAGGAGGTAGTCCAATGTAAAAACCCCTGAAACGTATATCTGTAGCACAGATGTCAGTACCTCAGCTTCAGCTGATTTGCCTTACAAACCCATGCCCACACTCCTGTATTACTTCCTGATACAGACACGGTGGCTACAAGCATTTTGGGTGCTTGGGAGCTCCCAGATCTGGCTGCAGCTATGTCCTAACCCTAAGAGACACTGGTTGTGTCTTTGGACTTTTTTCCACATAAAGGAAACCTGGGTGAACAAGCTGCCTGGGAGCCCCCAGACATTTCATCAGGTTCCCTGCTCATCAGGACCCTGCAGTCCCCCACCTCTGAAAGTGTCCCACTGGTCAGTTTAGATACAGCTTTATGAGTCCAGGTGCCTTCTTTATCTGTATTTATTTATACTATAACAAGACACAAGAATAACCATCCTCTTTAAAGCATTTGCAGGCCTACTAGTGCTCTGTGAAGAATGGCAGTTATTTCTTCTATCATAGTCCATATCGCTATAGAGCTGTATATGTAGAACACATGCTAGACGAGTAGTCTTAATTTTTACTAGGCTTTTATGCAAAAATAGAAGTGATGACAAAACTGAATGCATCTCTACTTGCTATCTATAATGAGATTGTAGAAATTTCTCCAACAGTTTCTGTTTTGTAATTCCTGGGTTTGTAAAAATGTTTTAATTGCAATGTCAGGGTATAAAGACAGCGGTTTTAATGGTATGGTGTTGCAAAAGCACTCACTGGCAGACCCCAACTCTAACCACAGCTGCAATCCATCCTATTCAGTCACTCAAGAAAACTTTTGAATAAACTGCCCAGAAGTGAAATGAGTTTCCTTTGACTCTGCCATGCATGTGCAGAAGTGATCTCAACGAACAACCACTGAGCTCTTCTTGCTTTCATTATCCCAGAATAAAAGTTTGGGGGTTGCTGGCAGAAATTCCTCAGATTATATCACATATGGGACTGGTGTACATTTGAAGAGAGGCTGATCACCCTGGTGACTGCAATATAAAAAGCCTTGGCCAGATACATCAAAATGGACACCTCAAAATCTATGGAAGAAATTAATTAATCCATTGCAACACCTGTATATCTTTCCTCTACTACAGGATTCAGAGCCTTAGTGCAGATGCTGTACTTGACTTACAGTTTGGGATTATGCTTTAAGTGATAATTTATTAATGTGTATCTTGATAACATTAACTATTCCTCTGTGATTGACACAGGTGGTTGTGCCAGAAAATATCAGAGTAATCCAAATTAGAATGCAAAAACCCCTAAATTTCACCTCCAAGTGCAAATATAGCAGCTTTCGAGGCAGATGTGTTGTGCATATGACACTGCATTTAAGAAGTAAACTATTTTGTGAGGCTCAGCATAACAAGTCTTGTTTTTCCAGGCCTTTCTTCAGTTCCTGAAGAAGGTGGTTGCTAATGAAGGGAAAAATAAAATGAATCTGTGGAATGTTTCTATGATTGTTGCACCAAACCTTTTCATCTACAAAGGGAAACGTGCAAACCAACAAGAAATGCAAGCAGCTGCCACCACAGCACACATTGTGCGGCTTTTAATTCGGTACCAGGACATCCTGTGGACAGTGAGTAATGCTGGTTCCCTCTTTATGGCTCTGGTACAGAGAAGTATTTTTGCCATATGCAGCAGCTCTGGAGAAATCAGAGCAAACTGACCTTCCTAGAAGAAAAAGTTAGCTATTCTTTGGAAACTGGCTGGAGTCTTTTATATCTAGAATGAGATAGGGTGACAGATACCTCTGGATGGAGATTAACGTCACCTAAGACATCCATTTTAGCACAAATTGCCGTCTGGAGGTACCTATCCCACACTATTGTTTATACAGAATAATGCAAAGGAGAATGATTTAATCTAGATGCCTAGGTGAGATATTTAAACTTGAATGAGATTAAGTGACTGTTAGAAGTCTAGCCCTAATAACAGGGGCCAAAAGTGTGACTACTTGCTGGACTTCCGAAGGTTGGCATTAAGATGACGACAGTCTCAGCTCATTTCCTCATAACAGAGAGAGGATATGATGGGAATTACAAAAACTACCTCCTAATAAAGTTCCTACAAATGCAAACATCACTAAAAAGTTTCATATGGTATGAAAGATGATCTACAGTTTCACCAAAGGAATAACTGTGGGTTGTTACAGAGAGCTACTAATCGCTTGTATCTTCTGCTGCCTAAAATTTGGTGCCTTTCTAAAGCCCCAGGGCCAATTTTATGGGGGAAAAATTGCTGTATATTCTCAGCTCTGGTTTCCTCCCTTTAGGTCCCATCTTTCCTGATTTCCCAAGTGAGAAAAATGAATGAGGCAGCAATGAACAACAGCAAGAGGCAGCTGATGTTTGACAAAGGAGTGAGAAAACTTCTGAGGAGAAAGACCATGGAACGGGACAGACCTGAAAGACCAGAGGTATGATAAAAACATATCATTTTCAAGGGCAGCTTTAACCAGCCTCCCTTCTTTCTTACCTCATAAAAGCTTCTCAGGGTGGGGAGGAAATTTTGCCATACAAAATAAGCTGATTTGGAAGCTGTCTTGAAAGATGGCTTCCGAGTCCAACATCCTGATAAGACAAAGCTTTGGGGATTGACTGAGAAAAGGTGAAGAAGGCAGAATGATTTCTAGCAGCGTATTAGCTTTTACAAACACATGCTGGTTTTGTACCTGTTTTATAAGAAAATGGTTATATGTGGACTGTCCTTGACAGCAATGATCTGTAGATATTCAACAAATGCATAGATCTGTAACTGCATAGTAGGATGGTCCATATTAGGATTAATTGCACTTACCCGTGCCCTAGTCCAGGCTACTCGATATTCTGCTTGCAAGCTTTAATTTTACAGCTTTGCATTAACTTTCTAAGCAGAGAGAAAAACCAGTTTGCCTAACATAGACACCAAAACTGGGTCTAAATTTTAAGCACCTAATGAAGTAGTTTGTGTTGTTATTCCCCATATAGTCAGAGGAGAGAGGCGGATACTTCAGAGGATTTCCAGAGCTCCCGGTGCAGTTCAGACTTAGGAAAGTCTGATACAAAAATCTTCCTTTGGAGGTCTTAAAGCCACCAGATTTTCTCCACTGCCTAAATATGGAGTTTAGGAACTTACTTGAGGTATGCTACCTCAATAGATACCTAAAATTAACTTGGGTATTAGATGTAACATATCATTTGGGCAACAAAGCATGCTGTGTACAGATGCGTAACGTATACAGCCCCTATAGCAGCTTATATGTAGTATTTCCATGTAGTAACTACCTTTAATAACCTGGAGAGAAAGTCTTTAGAGTCTTGCATGGAGGTTTAAAAGAATGGAGATTGGTGAATTGTAAAAGGCATAATCAAGGAACTGATGAAGTACTCTATAGTTATTGAAGAATAGTCTTGAAGAACAAAGGAAAAGACAAATTAGGAAGGAGTGATATTGAGATTACAAGAAATAGAGAGTAAGCCACCTAATACAGACAGCAGAGAAAATGCAGAAGGGAATGTCTGGGAAAAAATAGAAAGAGAAATGATACGTATGAATTGTGAATCCATGCAAATTCAGCTTTTTGGAGAAATCATTTGCCAGCACTGACTGAAATATATTGTGGGTAGGAAGGACACGCATTTGTGCTGCAGATGGACACAGAGATGTTTGTTTAAAATGGCAGTGTAGACTATTGTGTTGCAAAACTGTATTCACCCTGGAACGAATACAGTGAGAGCTTCTGAGGAGAGTCAATTACTGCAGTCATTGCACCTTCGGGAAGACAAGTTCATTGATCGTAGTAATTGGCTTTGCATCTAATAAAAATGAGACTAGCCATGGCAGGTAGCTGAAATATGAAGGGTAAATAGGAGGCAAACTCTGTTTGGATAACTGAGTTGAATTTTGAGAGCACTTAACACAATCCCCAGGTCTCAGATGTTCTAAATTACACAGGGACAGAGACTGGAGAGACTATTGTACTCAGCTCAGCATGGTATTAACTGGATTAGAACTGGAATGCAAACCTTGCTAATTGATTTATCTGCCATTAATCATGGAAGAGTGCATAAACTTCATAGATGATCATTTGAACCCTACACAAGGTCAAATTTCAAATTAACAGAAACCATATGGTACTTCTGATATTTTATTGTACATATGGTTTGATCTAGTTGAAGCTATAGGAAGCGGAAACAGAAAACTGGATCTTCATGCCTCAGGAGAATTTAATCTTTAAAAGGAAGAGCAGATATTCCTAATCATTTTTATGTATTTTTAAATAAGCAGTTGGTTCACTGACCAATGTTAACAGCAAGCAGTTAAAATTCAAGGACTTGACTTTATTCCGTGTGAATTTATGTAGTACTTACCAAGGAGTTTTTGTCTTTGTGTTGTATCTCATTAGACCGTATCTACAAATTTGCATTCGTTTAACTGTAAAAATGGTTTTTGAATCATCAAGTGACTCCAGGACAGTGATTTTTGCAAGCAACCTCAAAAGAGTTGCAGAACTGCTTCTGAATGGAGCTAGAGCAATATTTGTCTTAGACTTACTCTACTGAATATTGATTTTAGGGAGCTGTCACTTTTCCCCCATACCTGCAGTCTGACATACCCGAGGGGGTGATAAGAGTTTATGCTCCACTGCATTCAAAAGTCTCTATGGCAATTCAACTCAACAGCCAAACAAAAGCCAAAGACATCCTGGCTCGATTCCACTGTGAAAACAGGTGGGTAAATCAGAACATTTTGTTTTTCCTGAACAATAATGTCAGAACCATTAATGAATAGATTGTTCCCTTTTCGAAGACTCATTGTGTTACAAGAACTCTTTTTCTAATCTAAAATTGTTAATTTATGGTTATGTTGGTCAAAGAAATTTTAAGCACTGATTTTATTCTTTATATTTTACTTAATAATTGGCTTCTATACAGAATCAATCTGCCCTCTGTTATGCCACTACTAAAAACATGTGTTTTATAGACTTGCTGCATAGAGAACCCAGAGGGATTGTCTTACATCTGCCCATAAAACATTAATGTTTTTATTTCTGTAAAGTAATAATTATTAACAGTTACGGGAAATGGTAAATTGTATCTGAAAGTCTTTTCTGCAAAGTCTTCCCATGTTACCACATAATGCTGTTCTTGAAATAAAAAATAAATAATAGAATAGAAGGTTTAGTTAACCATGACACAGTAATCTACTTCTCTAGCAGATTCAGTATTCTGCAGTCCTCCATTCAGTAGAAGTCCTCACTTTTTATAAGTAAGTTCACAGGGGCAAAAATATCAATTTTTAGCTTAATAGAGATGGTGGTTGTTAAGGCAGTGGTTATAACAGAAAGGCGAACTGAAGATTTTTTTTCATCCTAGCCGCGGATCATCACAGAACATGAGAGGCCAGATCCAAAGTTTACATGAAATTGGAGGAAATATAGGTAGGTCTCATTTGTGAAAATTCAATTCTGAATGTCCTTAGCCTCCAAAAACACCTCAGGGCAGTGCTGTTTTCACACAGCTGGGTCTCTCCTACACTCCAGTTCATCTGCAGGAAAGGAGCCTGACCCAAAAGCTGTTAAAATCAATGTAACAATTCCTTCTGACTCCAGTGTGACTGGAGGGAGGAGATAGTCACCCTATAGCTGGATCTCAGCTGGACTCCTTACAGTCTTGCCAAATTCATCTGACCTTTCTCTTACCTCTCTCACTCTCATAATTGAGCATTTTTCCATGGTTAAGAGATCTTAGTCTTCCTCTCATGAGCACATTCCACCTCACGGTCAAGCCTTTTCCCAAGACCTATTTCTTCCTCACTATGTTTAATTGTTAACCTCCCCCAAATAAAAAACACAGAACTGAGAATTCAGTCCCTGCATGCATGGGTGTACTATACTCATACTAATCCACGGGCTTTATTTAGATTGTAAATTCCTTGCAGTAGGGATTTTGTCTTCTTCCGTGTTTCATGCAGTGACAGTTTTGTAATAACAACAGTGGAATAACGCAAGTTCCTGGCCTAAAGGTCAAAAGCCACATTTTAATTTGATATTGCACAGTCCTGACCCTCTCCTTTCTCTATTCTTACTAAAATTCTGGATGCTCTGTTGAATCTTTTGTCAACTGTCTGATTAGATTATTCCTTAATTCTTCTAGATTCAGCTCTAAACAGTTTCTATAAAGTTACTACAAAACATTACAGACTTGCTTCAGCAGCAGTTAAGAAGCAAAGTCTTTATTAGATACACAAAGCTAAATTTGATTAGCAATTTGTTTTGCCTGGCTAAACAGGGTGACCAACCAATGCTAAAACAGAAGATCCTAAAGGTCTTATGAAACAATCCCAAGTATTCCCACCATGCTCTTTCAAAAATCTGGACGTTTAAATTGCATCTTCATTTAAAATTATTTTTATAGTCCCAGATCTTTCAGGGTACCTTAGTCCACTGATTATTCATTAATTCATTTATATTGCTTTCACTTGAATAAAATCACTAGGATCCCAGTGACCTTATAAGTAACTGTATAAAAATTTTACCATAATTCTTTGTGTCACAGCAATGTAACCTCACCAGTTAAATGGCTTCATCACCCAGTGTAAATGCAATATAGTCCAACAAATCAACTAAACTCAAGAATTTATTGCCTTGTTACTCAGTTAAGAGGCACCAAATGCCTCTTTCTGTGGCAAAGGCAGCAGGGACTCCCCAGCCACCCAACTCCTATTCCCAGTCACCACCTAACAAAACCCTCAAATGGCCAGACTTCAGAGGACTCCTTTTTTTTTTTTTTTTTTTTAACCAGCAAAACAGCAACTGCCAAAAACCTTGATATCCCTATATTTCTTTGCAAGATCCTAGCTAGATGGGAACACATGTTTTATAGAGCTACTTTCTCAGCGTTTAAAAATAGTGTAGAAACAAAGTCACAGAGTTGTAATTCCAGCCCAGTAAATCCAAAGAAATAAAAAAACCCATACTGTGACACTTACAGTAACAGTGTTGTTAATACTTCTAAAGAAACCGTAATATTTCTTCACCATTTGACTAAATGCCTTGTCCATAACTCGGCATAATGCAGGGCATCCTGCCTGGAAATGAAAGTGAATTCATGACTCTCACTGAGTAAAATCACTGGCAAATTTACCAAAGCCCCTGTCTGTATCCAGCCAAGATGTAAGCTGGACACACCAAACCAGGCTTGCTACGTGCAAGTCGGAGATACATTCCAGGACATTTTAACATAGCTCTGTCCCATTTACTAATGCGCTCAAAACATCCTATAAATCATGGCTGCTGATTTCCATTTCAGGTCAGCACTGTTTGGATCCAGATGCATACATGTTAGATGTTTACCATGCAAATCCTCAGGCAGAATGGGTGATAAAACCAAAAGCAACCTGAAGCAGAAGGCTGCGGTGTACTGGACAAAAGCCAAATGGACAACAGTGATGCCTGTCATTTTAAGAAGCTCTTACCAGAGATGAAACAAAATGGTAGCTACAGGACATCATTCCTTCCTACTGTGCTGTCCAACTGATGTTCACCATGTACTACTTTTGGTATAAGCATTATCACTCCAGGTTCTAGACCATTGGAAAATATCACATCAATTATGCTTTCATATGGATTACACTTGTGCCAGTTGGCCCAGGAGTTAAGGAGGACGAACCAAGGTATGGTGCACAGAAAACAACCTGTTGCATACGGAGTTGTTTGTTTCCTGATCTGGTGTTAGAACAAATTTTTGGAAAGGATCCAGTGGCATCCAAGGATGCATGAAACACGACCGACCACAGCGTAACACAGAAACATCACAGAGACATTCAAGAAGAGAAAGTATTTGTCACGCATGGAAGAGAGGAGCTTGACCTGCAGCATTACCAAGACATAGCTGTGTGACAAAATCAAACCTTTCTGCCAAAAGTAAACCTGTACAGCATGCATTACTGCAATATTTACATCTCTCCATCACTCCTCATGAGTATCTGATGCTGGGGAAAGGAGGGAGGCAGGAGGAAGAACTACTGTATAGACAGCTATATTGCTTTATGTACGTACCACTGTATATATTACTACCAGTCTTCCAAATCATCTGTCTGGATCACATTACTGTGTGCAATTGTAGCACCACAAACCATTTTCTCCTTCCTTCCCGTCACACACACAAGCTTCAGGAGACAAATGCTAGGTGAGAAGGGGCATATTCTGCTGGCTCTATTTTTTACTTGACACTCTCAGATTTAAGTCTGTGTAATGCCATAATATGAGATATGTGTTAATGGTGCCACTTACAGCCATTATCTTTTTTGTTAAATATTATAGTTTCTCAATTTGTAACCTGATTCTTTTTGTTTATTTTAGCTTTAATAAGTAAGCAACTTTTATACTATTCAGCTGCATTGAGAAGAGAGGTCTTTGTCCAGATCTCGTATAATACAGCATGGAGAAGAAAAAGAGCTTCCAATGAGCAGAGGGATTTAATACTCTTATTTAACACATTAAGGCCTTAAAACCATAGCCAAACTAGGCCCTGTTGTGCTGAGGGTTTTACAAATACATAGCAAATACATAGCAACTCCTTTTACAGATGGCATGCAGTCTGAGAAAACACACAGGCTGACAACAGAACAGTGGGCTGCAACTGCATTGGGAATGCAGCACCGCAAATGGACGTATGTCTAGTTTTTAGCCAGTCACAACAGCGAGCATCATTCTTCACCTAATCCTCTTGTTTTGGGCTGTACTTTACAGAACTGAAGCATGTTTGTTGAGTAGGGAAATCGCAAGTCTCTGGAAAACAGCAAGTATTTTTTTTCCAATCTTCAGTCTTATGCAAAAAATGGGAACTAATGCCTTCAACTGCACTGCAATGTCTCCATCGTTGGATGACGATATTGCACAATGAATTCAACCCAGTCTGAGCAGTGGGTTTTGTTCCTGATCTGGACACACAGATGAGGCAGAAGCTAGTGCCCTGTTTACCAGGTAGCAATGTAAAAGTGTTCTGAACCAAGTCCTCCAGGTGAACATAAAATGCACTGTCCTGCAGAGAAAGCCCGTAACTTGTGATGCTCTGCTGAAGCTGTGTGATGAAGATTTGCACATTCTAGAAACCCTACTTCTGGTTCAAAGTTAATCGTGTTCTCCAGTAGTTAACTTTCATTGTTAGTGTTCAGTGAAAGAAATCAATGTTGAATCAGTAATTTTACCAGCAACAACAATGTCTACAGAGGGCAGAGCCCGTCTTTCTTTCTTACCTTCTTGAGATAAAAAATGATAAAATTTAGCAACATTATCCTTTCATTTTCTTTAAAACATTTTAAACTTGCCTTTTTTTCTTCTTAACACTAATGGATGCATAGTTGCAGCCAGGAAAAGACTGGGACAGTTGTATTATAAAATATGAGGCTTATTTTGACAACTATTTATTTTAAATATATGAGAGATAGTAGATCTGTGGTTTGTTCATAGGACTAAGTATAAACATTTTGTCAAGTGCTTTGCTCCTGATTCCCTTTAGTTCCCTCTGTGGCAATGGACAACTCTTTCTACTATTCTGCCCTTTTCTTTTAGCTGTAAAATAGGGCTAGTACTTTCCTTAAAAAGGTAACATGAGAATTAGTTGAGTTAAATTCTGCTCTCAGATGCAGCTAAACAATTCCCTGAGCAGAACAGGAGCTATAAACATCCACCTAGGAAGGACAAACTCAGCAAAGGGATTTTATGTGGAAAGTGCTTTGAATACACAGAACATCATACAAATGCTAAGCATCATTGTATTTATAGCCAACGAAAGAGCTTTTACAACTATACAGAAAGCTGAAACATTAACTAAAGAATTTGAAATGTAGCAAATGAGAACTTTCTACAGTACTTTCAAACAAATACATTGACCTCCTCTGTCTTGCCCACTCACTTCACTCTGTGTTCTCAATGGCCGTGCACGGAAAAGTACAGAGCACCCATGTGTTCACATGGTAACTTGCTCAGCATGTTCTGGACTCTGAAACAAGGACTTCATCAAAATTATTTCTGAAATAGATCTCACTGTATTCCATACAGGATACAAGGGGTTTTTGGAAGACTTTCACCTTTTACCACTTTGCAACGTAGGAAAGCCAAATCTGATGTAATGAAATGCATCCTGTGAACACTTGTTTTATACTAAAATTGCCTATGACTTTAGAAGACATGCATATTAGCAGATGAACTAGATTCTACATACAGTGCCCAGACTACTACAGCACAGCCAAATACCTGCTGTCTCTGAAACAGAATGGCAAAATTCTTTTTTGATACAAATGGACCTAATGACCCATGTGTACTGTGGTTAATACTGTTACACATTAAGTTGTTTTGTGTTGTTGTGGTACACTAACTTGATTTAATATGCAGCAGACAAACTGAACAATATCTATGACATTTTTGAACATGAGGTCTCAACTTTAGGCCTTGTATTTCAAAATGCTGGTGGAGGGACCAGGAATTTTGTTCCTCCTAACAGCAGTTGAAGTCAAGTTATGATAGGATCATCACCTAACAAAAAGCAACATGTGGAAAGCTATTAAGAAGGAAGTGGTAGCAAGCAGAGAGAAACTTACTCAGCAAACTCCGAAGATGCCTCAAGCATTTATGTATTCCATGGTTCTACAAAGACGGCATTTTGCATATCAACACATAGACAAAGAGAGTGTATTGCAAGAAGTAGGTATTGGAAACAGACTGGAATGTTCTAACCTGTTTATGCAGCTGACGTCATTAGAATGTGTGTGTGTGTGTGTGTGTGCACGCGTGTGTGTGCAAATGTGTCTATGCATAATATTAACTACCTCACTCTGCATTTTCCAGGAAAAATATTTTGGCTTAAAGGTTTACTATTCCAAAACTTTCTATTATTAATTTCACCTCTCCACTAGTCTTTAACATTGATAAAATGTTTCTCCTTCTAAGAGCCAAGATTTGGAAATTACCAAAAAATATACATTAAAAGACATATTTCAGGATATGGATGAAATTTTATCCAAACCGTGTTGCCTCAATTACTGCTTGTAACGTAAACCTTATGAGATCAGATCTTGGGGTTAATAGACAACAAATACAACCATACTGTGTTTCAGTTTTTATTTTTCAATGGCTTTCCATTAATGTGCATCTTCTCTGGAAAATAATACGATGCCACTAAACAAAGCAAAATGTTTGTATGTACGTTTCCCTTACAATCCTCATTATGTTATGTGTTTTGTTGAAGTAAGCCTGCACGTAAGTGTATTTGTACAGGAGAACGTGTCCATTCTATTGTATCCATGTCAAAAATAAAAACAATACCAACAAAGCAAGCTAAACATGTGGTTTTCAGATAGAAGCAGCTGACAGAAATTGCAAAAAGCAGTGGTGAATCTGTCTTAAAAGCAACTCTGTTATAGCACCTGAACAGCTAGCTACACAATGAACCACATTCTGCCATCCTTCCTCAAGTGGAACAGTTCTTTGCTCTTGCACTGCCTTGATACACGGTACAAAAGGACACTGCTTGGAATCCTGCCTCACTGAAATCCATGACAAACTGCTTTGGTGTTTCATTTGAGCCAGTATTTTTTAAACTAGTATGAAATACATAGAGCAAAACTGACTTTAGAACAAATTGTGAAAATGCATAGTAAAAGCCAAACAAAATTGTAAGAAGCAAACAAAAATGCTGCTAGTTCAAAGAGAAAAAAGGAGAGGGAAGTGACTTGTAAAGAACTACGTTTATTACAGATGCATCTTCAAGTACGAAACATGTTTGTCACTGCTCAGTGGTCAGGCCAGCTGATGAATGGATGGCCTTACTTGAGTCAGATCAAGTGCGTGTCCCCCAAGCCTGGCTCAAGCACAACTACTGGAAGACTCATTTTAGAAACAGAGGCAGGCACAGTAGGAAAAGGTAAAGACAGAACTGCTGACTGGCCTGTGAATTAGGAATCACAGAGCACCAAAGGTGCTTCCCTGTGTCCTGTAAGAAATACTGTTTTCCCAAGAAAGATGCATTAGTTCTCACTGCCAAAATACATAGCTGTTCCCAAGTCAGACCCAAATGGTTTCTTCACCAGCAAAACATTTCATATGCATCTCTATGCTGTGGAGTTGCTGCTTGTCCTGCAGCTGATTAGATGAAAACATAAACAGGACCATAATCCTCCTAGACAATGTGACTATAATGGGGGTCAGAAGCACTAGATATTATGGCAGAAGGAAAAGGGATTGGAGCTACCATACAAAGTATAAATAAGAAAATTCTATTCATTAGACTCTGAATCTGAGACCTCCAAAATTATGCCTTTAGTCTCCTGCTCCCTCTGCTGGACTCTATCCACTCATACTTTTCACTTCTTAGCCTTCTAGCTCTTTTTCTCCTAACTGAAATGTATAGACAACTGAACTACATGAAATAATGCACAGTTTATCGTAGTTTTATTACGTGGTCCAAAATTATTACCTTTTTATAAAATGACCAACACACAATAAAATGAAATACTGTCAAGTAATCAAAAGAAAACATACTGTAAACACTGATTAATAAAAATTCCCAAAAGAAAAATACCCAATTAATGCCATTAACATTGTAGCAGAGGTATTTGTTGTTTAAAACCATTTAGTTAAAATGCAGACATAGAGCTTCTGACTAAAAAAAAAATAAATGACCTGAGTTGGAAAACAACCAGAAAATCAAGGAGATGCAGGCTCTTACCAATTCTTCTTTTCATTACGAAATGAGAATGAAAAATAACAGATCAACAAAAAAACCCCTCTCAGTCCAGACAGGTTTTGCTGCAGTTCAGTGCTCAGCCCCAGGGCAGGAATGAGGAAAGACTCCACGCAGGTCAAAAGCTCTGCTGAAGTCAAACAATTCTGCCTGTTGGCCCTTGGTCAACACAAGGTTCCTCAAACAGCCATGGAATGAGCTCTTGCTCGTGAGGCAGTTTTGCTTCACATCAGCTGAAAAACAAACGTGAAATACGTAGAATCTATTTCCAGTGAACTGAAACAATACAAAGATCCAGGTTATTATTCAACTGCTTCCCCTCCCTCCCAAACAAGCGATAAAACCAACACCAGAGGAGCACCAAGTTCCTTTCATGTTTGGATGATCTGAGACATCCCACCACGGACAGTCACTGCTGCCTTCAAGCATAAACCATGCACTGAGACAAGTTGTGCAGTTTGCAGAAATAGTTTGTCCCAGGGGACAATGTGAGATAAAGAGAGGGGAAAAGAAGGGGAAAGCCACTCTACATAGGTGTCTTCCAAGTTAAAATTGGAAGTGGCAGAATATGAAGCAACAGCTGAGCTGTACAGTCATGGACTCCATTGGCAAACCAAACCATGAAGTTGGTAGAGAGTTCAACCCTTTTTTTCCATACCACCTGTGAAACAGTTCATTCCACCTTTGCAGTACTCAACTAAACTGAAGAATTTCTCTGTTCTCTATGAACCCTAATCTTTACAGATGGAGCACAAAGAACAATTAGTATCACATTACCCTATTTAAAAAAAAAAAGGGGGGGGGGGGTCACAAGATGCTGATAATGCTGCTTTGGTATTCGAGGAAGACCAAATATTAATCAAGATCTGGTTAATTAGCATTAATTCATTTTTCATAAAGCACTAAAACCTTGTTCAACAGAAGGCTCTGTAACATTTCAAGCTATTATCCCTAAAGCTTTCCAAATATTTAAAGCTGAGTGTGCCCTTCAGACATGACCAGTCTGTTTTCACACAAATGGAAACATCTGAACTGATAAACTGTAACAGCTGTTTCAGAGACAAATGGATATGGGCATTTTATGCTATGTTTAAAAACATAAGATATTCAAAACTGTACAAAGCCTACTCACTCTCAGTACTGATGTGTTCATTGAAAGGTATGCCTGCAAAAAGGCCAAACTCATGATGTTCAAAATTCAATCCTCTTAATGAATACAGTCTTGACTCAAACTATCAACTAATTAGTTGCACAACTTAATTGAAAATTAATTCAATTACATATTTTTTGTGTTACTATCTTTTAATATTATCATCGTAGTATGATTGACACAGTTACTTCAGAAGGGAATTTGCACAGAACAAGGGAAATACGTGTTCATCTGCAGCAGCTTGACTTCTGCCTGCACAGCCCCTGATATGGAACATTAGCAAAAATAAAGCAGGGAAAAGCACTATAGAAACTTTACTCAGATGAATGTGAAGGAAAACCTTAATATCAAATTGACTGCAAAAGAAGTACACCTTAACACAAACAGGCAGGGACATTGTGAAGTCAGAGAGACAGCAAAAGACAAACCACATGGAGGAAATCCTTCACAGAAACTAAGGAGCAGATTTGTGTAGGAAAGTGATACGAGTTCAGTTGATCTTACCAACACACTCAACAGCTAAATGCAGTCCTCCACAAAGACAGTATACACAAATATTAATATACTGTGATCTCAGCAACTGTGGAAAATGGTAACTATGATTTATAATGCAATCATGAACTTCATGAATCAGAGAGAGAGAGGTAAGGGGAGAAAGGAGAGGGAAGGAAGGTGCATATGTTAAGACTAATTCTTCTGAGAAAGAGTAAAAGCAGGAGGGAGAGAAGGGAAAAGAAATATTATTGTACCTACCAGGATAGCCTCCAATGTAAATGGGATTGTTTGTATCTGCAGATGTTGACTGGATGTAAGGATTATCAGTTTGAACCAAATTCCCATCAACTATCAGCACAATACTATTTTTGCTTTTGTTTGCTTGAAGCTTGTGCCATTTTCCATCACACAAACTATTTGTGCCTCTTGGTTCATATGTAGCTGTTATTCTGCCAGCTCCATTGTTGACATGGAATAAAACCTGTATAAACAGCCAGATGTCAATAAAGATATAAAGTAAGAATACATGAACTAATTTGCCTAAATAAAAGCACAATCATGCTGGTGCAGAGATTTCCGTTTTAATAAATGTTTGGTAATTATGCAAAGCTAATTTTTACTTTGATAGTAAGAGTGTATCCTTATTGAAGTATCTTTAAAATCTGAAGGACTTGGATCCATCCATGCATCCATAGCTTGGTATACTTCACTTAGGATTTCAATGTTTTTAACAAATATAAATCAAGTAATTTTCTCACAGAAGGTGAGACTTCAGACCTGAAAAAAGATCCACTGGAGAGAAAGAGAATGGACTGAAAGCACTTGTCATTGCCAATACATATATTGATTTATTTCATGTATTTATTTTTCAAAGCAGTAGACATTTCCTCAATTCTGTGGTGAGGATTAATATGTAAATATTAACTGAGAAAGTATGTCTCTCGGAAACAGTAATATCTAACACTGTCTCTAGCTAAGAAGTTTTGAATAAAAAATGAGCTATTTCTGAGAAAAGCAAATACTTAAGAGCAATCAAGTATATATTTTTTGTGCACGAGATGAGTGGAGAACTATGTATTGATTGTTAAAAGGTTTATGGAACAAAACTGCCAATAGAAGTAGACAGTGATTTAATTGCTCATGAATATTTGTATTGTGTTTGCGTGGCAAGGTTTTGGTAGCAGGAAGGGAGGGGGGGGTTGGCTACAGGGGTGGCTTCTCTGAGAAGCTGCTAGAAGCTTCCCCTATGTCCAACAGAGCCAAAGCCAGCCGGCTCCAAGATGGACCTGCCGCTGGCCAAGGGTGAGCCCATCAGCGATGCTGGTAGCACCTCTGGGATAATAGATTTAAGAAGGGAAAAAAAAGTTGCTGTGGAACAGAAACTGCAGCTGGAGAGAGGAGTGAGAATAGGTCAGAGAAACAACCCTGCAGACACCCAGGTCAGTGAAGAAGGAGGAGGAGGTGCTCCAGGCGCTGGAGCAGAGATTCCCCTGCAGCCCATGGGGAAGACCATGGTGAGGCAGGCTGTCCACCTGCAGCCCACAGAGGTCCACGGTGGAGCAGATATACACCTGCAGCCCGTGGAGGACTCCACGCTGGAGCAGGTGGATGCCCCCAAAGATGGCCATGACTCCCTGGGAAAGCCCACACTGGAGCAGGCTCCTGGCAGGACCTGTGGACCCGTGGAGAGAGGAGCCCACACTGGAGCAGGTTTTCTGGCAGGACTTGTGACCCCACGGGGGACCCATACTGGAGCAGTCTGTGCCTGAAGGACAGCACCCCATGGAAGGAGCCCACACTGGAGCAGTTCGTGAAGAACTGCAGCCCGTGGGAAGGACCCACACTGGAGAAGTTCATGGAGAACTATCTCCCATGGGAGGGACCCAATGCTGGAGCAGGGGAACAGTGAGGAGTCCTGCCCCTGAGGAGGAAGGAGCGGCAGAGACAGCGCGTGATGAACTGACTGCAACTCCCATTCCCTGTCCCCCTGCACCGCTGGCAGGGAGAAGATAGAGGAAATTGGGAGTAAAGTTAAGCCTGGGAAGAAGGGAGGGGTGGGGGGAAGGTGTTTTAAGATTTGGTTTTATTTCTTATTACCCTGTGCTGGTTGATTGGTAATAAATTAAGTTAATTTTCCCCAAGTTGAGTCTGTTTTGCCTGTGGTGGTAATTGGTTGAGTGATCTCTCCCTGTCCTTATCTTGACTCATGAGCCTTTCATTACATTTTCTCTCCCCTGTCCAGCTGAGGGGGGGCAGTGATAGAGCGGCTTTGGTGGGCACCTGGCATCCAGCCAGGGTCAACCCACCAGAATATTGAAGAAGAGATTACAAAACAGGGTGCTTTGTACATGCAATAATATGTTTATCGAGGACAAGTGTAGCTCTATAGCAGAAAAAGTATTAAGCTACAAGAAAGGTATATATTTGGTTTAACATACAAGGTATGTTGTACAGGAGGTCACAGTGGCTGCAGACTAACATAAATAACACTAATTAAGAAGCCAAAAAGTTCCAGTGACTTCTGCTAATCTCGCATTTTATTGTATGATGATGAGAAATCTTGAGACTGAAAGTCTGTCCCATACTAGTTCTGTGGGGATTTGGTTCAGACATTTTGACTCCATCCCATTTCACTGGTGTCTATTTAGTGCTACCCAACAGTTCTAGCCTCCTAGTTTTAAGCAAGCCTCATGAAATGAGTGTGACAGCACACGGCAGCCTACCTTGCCATTTACAATTTCCAGTCCAATGGCATCAACCTTAGCACTGCTGACCCCGAGGAGAACACCATGCATCGCTGTTGTACGAAACTCCAGTGTGATGTTCACATCGGATCGGACTTTGTAACCTTCTCTGACTGAAAAGAAGTTATAAGCTTCTAATAGAAGACTTGGAACCCACAGTACAAAGTAGAACACATACATTGTCATTAGAAGGCCTAAAAAGCTTGTTAATTACTCTGCCAGGATAGGACCTTGCAGAAAAGTAAGTTTTCCAAAGTCATAATTCACATTTTATACTAGAAAAGGCAAATGCCCAAATAATTTTTCTTTCATTAATTTAAATTTAATACATTCTATCTTATTTGTAAGAAACTGTAAAGAGCACATACTCATGTAATCCTTCACGTTACTTCACAAGCACCCCAAGTCTTTTGTCTCCATACCCTTTAATAGACCTTAACTTAACATCATGAACATGGATATTCTTAGCTTGAAGAAAGAGGTAGTTCATTTCTTTCCCAGTACTAGAATCACTAGCTCCTTCATTTGTGGCAGATAGCCCTTTGCAGAAATGGCCACTTTTGGATGTACGTAGTAAAAGAACTCAGAAATACATATGCAGGGCATGCACTCTTTGTGTGAGGTGTCAATTAATTACAGAGAGTTCCAGCAAGACCTAAAAAGAGTATGTTTTCATTAACATTAATTCAGTACGGTACTGCTTTCATTTAATGCCACTTACCAAGAGCACCAAAGCCACTCCCATCAAAGAAAGTACCTTCCTGCACAGTTACATAGCATTTATTCACAGCAAAGATGGAGACAGGGCTCTCATTGTCCAGTTGCTTGCTGTTAATTGTCATGCTACCAATGCAGGCAGGAATACTGTGAGTCACCTAAGCACATTGAAATATAAGAGTTAACATGTAATACAAACTGCTGCCATGCTCTCTTAGTAATTGACTTGTAAATAAAAAATTCTCTGAACAAAACACAGCAGGATCTAAAATATTTACGTAATTACATTTCTATTTATTACATACACAAGGTTACAAATGTACATAATGTCTTGGAGTCAAAATAAATATCGTTTAGAAACACAGTATTCACTCTCTAGCATAAAGAAAGAATTGTATTTGCCTGAATGTGAGCAGGGATACCCCCAACAATTAAGGACATTCCAAACATGCTTCAGCAAATTAACAAGTAAATCAAGATTTTGTAAGACATTTTGGAAGTATAGATCACCAGATTTCTATCCAGCAGAAAGATTACTCACTATTACTATTTCCAGCAATTGCAGATTCAAAGTATTAAAATATTTTTTAGCCCCATTATCCAATTAAAAAGCATGGGTGAAGAAAGCATGCCCAGGAATTGAGAAACATTGTTATCAGCACCAGAATCCTCCCTGAGATAATGGGCTGCACAAGGAGGAAGGCAACAAAAACCTGCCCTCTAAAAGTATGTGTAAAAAGTATGTTTTAATTTCAGACAGCTAAAGCTAGCCTTTCAGAGATATTTAAAGCACCTAATTCCTATTTGAATGCAATAGTACTTAGGTACCAAAATGTCTGAGATTCTAGGTCATATTTTTATCCTATACTATGAAACACAGAAATTTGTATTCATTACCTATTTTTAACAGAGATTGATAGAAGGAAAAAATCTATTAAGGGCTAAAACACAAGAATACAAGCTGTAGCTAGAGTTGCTAAGCCATAGAAAGCTGGCAAGTTTTATCTGGTAAACAACTTTCTTTGTTGTTTCCTTCCCTAAGTACTTCTTTTTTGCCCCTGTCAGAGACAGGATACTGAATTAGATGGGTTTGATGCAGTATACTCATTCTAGTATTGCAAAATGTCAGAGACACTCCACCACCCCAACCTTCTTACATTCCCAAGATTCTTCGGCACATAGTCTAAGGGGAGTCCTCCCACGTAGAGCTTCCCCTCCACATCCAAAGAACTGCCATCTCCCAGAGCGCTGACTGCTACCAATTCCTGTCCGTCCACAATGATTATACCTTTTCTTTTAACATATTCTGTCTTTATCTGGAAATAATGAGAGCATGCAAACATGAATCAGTAAGCTGAATCAGTTATCTAGTCGTCATTTGCCATAGAAATAAGCAAGACAAATTTTTAGTGTTTACATTGCTTTGACATACTGTACTGAGGCATCCTCTTGAAATTCATTGTGAGGCTAAGGTCATTTCAGAATGCTACTACTGAGCAGCTAAACTGCTTCCTTGCCTCCCCAAGGGCTCACAATGATTGCAGGTTGTCCTGCATAAGTTTTTCAGTGTCTTAGCAATCATTATTTAAAACCACTAGTTTATTGTCTTAGGATATGAGTACAACACTGAGTTTGAAGAGGGGAGTACTGTGCTGGTCTTCTTCAATGATTGTGCTGCCTACCAGCTGAGCCATCTTAGCTTTCTGAAGAGCACACTCCTACACTGTAATTTTACGATGGGCAGTGCTGAATTTGCTATGACCAAAAAGCCTTCCAGTTCTGTCCATCTTGTTCATTCACGCCCCTATGCCTTCCTTGCACTAAAGGAATTAGTCACATGCAGATGAGGGTCTTTACTTGAAGTCAGCTAGCCATTTATTCTTCCTTGGTTACTTTTAGCCCCACCCAGAATCCTGACCAGGTTCAACATGAGGTTTCATGAACATTTGGGTTGCTAAAGGGACAAAGTGGTACAGCAGGGTGATATGAGCAGATGGCAGAGAATGAGAAGAAGTGCTTCTTTCAGCAGCAATGCGTTAGCTTAAGTTGATTGTAGAGCTACTGCAATAATCACCCCCAGCTGTGAAGTCGTGTGACTCAGCCTTAATCTCCAAAAAAAAGATTCAAGCTCATGTTTTTATGTCCTGGGTAGTAAAGGTATATCAGCTCTCATATGGAATCTGTTCACGTCTTAAAAAGTGGATAGTGTGAGTATGAGTTTTACATCAGTATATTTAATTTTAAACATGCAGCTATAAATCCTGGAGTGTTCTTCCTTTCAGGGTAGGCAGGAGAGCTTAACTGCGATCTCTCTGTGACAGAAGTTCACATTTGCTTTTTTTATTTTAGTTTTTTCTTCCGCTGATTATATATGAAAAGCAAAAATAACACTCTGCTGATTCCCAAGGCACCTAGGAGAGGTAGCAGCTTTGTGTCATCAATCACTTAGTCCCACAGAAGCCACTTCCTGGAGTTACAGCATCACATATGGACAAGGGAAGGGAAGCTTAGCAGGATGAATACTGTCATCCACACCTGCCTTAAGAAAAACTAACATGGTCAGAATTGCTTTTAAAACTCATGCAGACATCACAGTCATTTCTCACAAGGAGAGCAAGGCAGAGCCAGTAGCAGGTAGGTTGCCTAGAGGAACTGGGCAAATAGAGGCTGACAAAGTCTTTGTACAGAAGGCCCTGAATGCTACAGGACACCTGAAAGCTGTAGCCATAATTTCTCCTCAAACTCTCCTTATGCCAAGTCCTCCTCCTCCAGCCTTTCATTCCAAATGTCTACCTTTCTCATGTTGCATCAACAAGGAAAGGGAATGCCTCCCTATTAGCACTAGCTGCTGACATGTATTATGGTAATATATGTATGACATGTATTAAGCAGTAAGTGGGAGAAAGGAGAAACTGTACACCCACAAATCTCTTTCACCCTGTCACACACTCAGTTGCAGATCTTTGGTGACATAGTGCATGGAAAGCTCTCTGTGGAAAAAGTCAGTTTCTAGACCTCTCTGTTGGGTTCTTCTCTGGTGAAAATGACCATTATTACATAGTTGGCGAACTATTTTATTTCTAAATAATCTGAAATACTTGACAGTAGTTGGATGCTGGAATCAATGCATAATTAATAAGAATTTAAAAGGAAATAATTATACTCAAACACAAATTATCTGAATGGTTTTATGATTGGGTTAAAACTTGTTTGCCTTTGCAACACAGAAAGTGTACAGTAAAGGCAGGGAAAAACCACTCCAGTAACTCCAGGGAAGAGAAAATGGAGTACAAGATTGGCAACTACCTACCGTATGCCATTTTCCATCACTGATAACAGCAGGGTGAAAAGCTACTGTTTTTCCTTTGCCTAGATCAAAGGAGAAATAGAGCTGTCCCCCATGAAGCTGTAGGGCTGCATAATCAACCTGGTTCTGGTGAGCCGTGTAGTAAATCAGGCCACTGGAGGCAAAGGTTCTGAGATTCAGCTGGACAGAAAGTCTAGACAATAAAAATTCAGTGTTACTGAAAGACATTTCTTCTGCATTGATAAAAATCTTTTCTGGAGGCAGAGAACAGCCTCAACCAATTTATTACTATTAAAGGAAATTTATTATTACAAAGGCCAGAAAAGTAGAATTTGCATTGATTTTAAGAAAGCATGACCTATAATGTATTTCATAATAGAAGTCTGTGCTGTACTGGTCAGAGACAGAAAAAGTGCTTGTCACGGAGCAAACTGGGCTTTAAGAGGGACAGGCTCATCTGTTTGCGACTGCAGTCTTGCCTATTGCCCCAAGAAAGGAACAAATTCCAGGATAATGTGATGGTATACATTACTATTAGCCAGGCTTGCTAGGATATAATGGGCAGACTGAGAACAGCGGGAGGCTTAAAAGGTAGAGGAGCTGATTGAGCCATTTGTTATGGAGACACTAGGTTCAGACTACACAGCAGTGATGTCCTTATGTTCAATAGTTACAACAGAAGGGCTAGAAGCAAAAAAGGCTCTTTTCTCAATGACTGCAGAGGCTTCCCAAGTTGAAAGAAGCATATGCAAGTGGCTTGCAGGCTGTTTTGGGGGACTTTGTTGGGAGCCTCTCAAATAAATAAGAGTGGCAGAGAGTCTATCACACATTAAGTCTCAACAGAATGATTCTTCTCAGTAGTCTTAGCTCCTTCAGTGACCTGGGGAGTGAAGCAGACATGCAGAGAATCCAGGAGAGGGTGACATGTTATCTGCATCAGTCAAAGGAGCAGGGACCAGCTGAGCTCTGTATGTAGAAAAGGGAAATTAAAATACTTACAGAAAGTACAGTGGGGCTTTTAAGTCTGAGGGGAAAAAAATGCGAAACTCTG
This sequence comes from Aquila chrysaetos chrysaetos, assembly GCF_900496995.4. Lineage (NCBI taxonomy): Eukaryota > Metazoa > Chordata > Aves > Accipitriformes > Accipitridae > Aquila > Aquila chrysaetos. Next base: position 55,721,986 of record NC_044007.1, read on the forward strand.
ACCATGAGTTAAACTCATAACCACAAACCTGGGAAAGACAGATTGATTATATTGCAGTGGTCATGATGCCTTCTTCCATGAGGAACCCACAGAAACCTGAAGTGAGGGCCATGTTCAAAGCTGGTAATGCAGTGATCGTTCATGAAAACCATCACTGTGCTTTTTAGCTCAATACAAGATAACACACTGTGTGCATGTGTGATTCAGGATATACTCACTTCTTCCTGACAGTAGACTGATTGAAGAGCACTGTCAAGTGGCTGCCTTTGGCAAGTCCAAACTGATAGGCACCTTGAACATGATCAGGTAGCTCATCTTTTGCACAAACTACCTGTTAATGAAAGGACTTTATTAAGAAGAATAGTGTCAGGTGCTGACCAGCAAGTGCTAAATGGCAATGTGCCTATGCAGAACTTTGTAAGGAGCAAAACTGAGCCACATGATAACCACAAAGTGTACAGCAACATCAATTAGCTAAACTCCCAATCATTCTGAGCTATCTTTAGGCTCAAAACGAACTAGTTCTAACGATTAAGCTATGTCTCATGGACAGCACTGGTCTTTTCTACTGAGAAATATTTGTAGTTTTGAGAAGTATTCATTCACCATTTGTCTTAATTGATAGCCCTTTTGATAACAAATGCTGGAAGACAGTACAATTTCAGTGTGAAAATCTTATGGACTTGGTAGAAATATTTTCCTATTTAGTGAGGACACACATTTTTATGATTTGGAGGATGGAGAGCTGAGTAACAGAGTATGAGCCAAAGCTATACTTTAGCTCTAAGAAGGACAGCTTATTTCTTTTTATAGCCACAGTTGTATGAAATGTATAAAATCCTGCTTGCCGTTGCCACAGAAAAATGATTTCAGGATGCTTTGGAAACACTTCATTATAAAGATGTGCAGCTGCAGAAGGAGAGAAGTAATGCTGCCTTCTCTCTTGGGAACAGGGACTGTGTGAGAGGAAACAGGTGCCAAGCAAGCTGCATTCAGACACTGTGTGTCCCTGGAATGGTTTGTGCCTCCTCTTTGACACAGACCAGAGACTGCATGTGTGTGACCAGGAAAATGTGAATGCTGAATTGCACAGCTAATGCAGATCTCAGCACAGAGCTACTTTGGCAGGAATACACTAAAGATAATAGTTACTGTCAAGTCTTTCTGCTGGGAGATTATCACTCTGCTTTTTCTTTTCTTTTCTAGTGTTGCTGCCTGAACAATGATAAACCTAACTACACTTCCCTTCCAAAAGGCCAACAGGCTGCTACAAAGGTTTATATCACCGTTTTTCTATATGAAATAATAATTTCAAATCCACATTCATTGAACCATGCCATGTCATAGAGGAACCAAATATACACAGTCCATATTTTGAAAATTCACCACAAAGCTAAAATACATCTTGCTGTTGAATGCTTTCCTAGAAGAGGCAACTGTGCTTTGCTTTAATACATACTTTTTTTGCATCTGTAAAAGGCTTCAGGGGAACTGGTAAAGCCTGAAGTTCAGGTTGAATCTCAATGTCTTCTGGCTGTATGGCTGGTTTAGGCTTCTCTGACAAAAAACAGCTGTCCATATCCACATGTTCATACTTCATGGAAGTGGTGAAATACAAAAGCCTGTGTTTTAAAAAACCCTACATTTTAAGAGGTGAAATCACAAATCCCTACATATCCCAAGCACAAGAAGAGTATTTTACAGGGTCTTTCGCTAGTAACAGGAGAAAGGGAAAGAAGCGGCATGCTGGGACAAAAAGACTGAGAAGTGGCAAATAATCTGTCCATGGAACAATATTAACAGACAATACTCTTGGAAAACCATTCTGTCTGTGAATGCAGATGAAACTATGGTAGAAAAAGTTGCATTTTGTGCAGCATCTCTATACACATTAAAGACATTTTTAGTGCTATTTGGAAATGTAGCTTGTAATATGCATTTTCGGCCTGTTATAATATCCCGATCATCAGTATCATGCTTATGTTATATTAAAAGCCAGGCAAATGGACAATGTCATGAAAGAGATTACAAACTACAATTAATAATTACTATACACAGTTTTCCAAAACAGGGCAGTTACCCCTCTGACTTACTCCTTGTTAAAAATAAGATTGCTGATACAGCCATGAAAGGAGCCAGCTATTTTTAGCCCCAGGATGCCCTCTCCTGCTGGAATGCCACCAGCGTAGAAGTTGGAAATATTCATGGGGCTCATTTCTGCTGATGACCCAAGTCTCAGTTCTGCCGGGTTACTTTCGTCCACCTGTACAGTTATGATCCTGACAAAGATAAAGTAGGGAAAACATTCAACAAGGGCCTTAGACATTCATTTTCAAATTAAAGGCATTCCTTTCAGCCTCAACAATGTCCTGTTCTAAGAAATAAAGATTCCATCAGTTTGATAATCCTTTCAATGTCTGGAAACTAGAAGACCTTCTCCTTTAGATAATTTTTAACATGTAGAGTTTTGTCACATATCTTTCCAAATTATTTTGATAGCTATCTTTCCAAATGATTTTGATAGCTGTATTTTTTCTAATACGATTTAATATACTTTACTCAAGTGGCCCAAGCTGTCTAGAGCTTTTGAGAGCTTTTAACTACAACTTCATCAGTGGCTGTATGCTGTATACAATTACCATGTAAATTGGAACACCTTCATTAACAGCAGAAAAACACATCTCTGATTGTTCCACCTAATGAGCTAGCAAAGGCAGTTCCTCAGAGAGCACAGCGAACTGACAACAGCACACAATAATTAAACAGGTAGTACTGTTCGCAGTCACATATACCTCTTATTCCTGATTAGGATGACAGAGTGTTCTTGTCCATCACTGTATGTTGCATTAGCAGACCGAAGAATTACTTTTCTAGTACTTGCTCTGTCTCCAGCATTAACATGCACTGCAAGATGACCGTTGATCAGTGTGATGGAAAAGAAGGGCTGTGGATTTAATCAGAAGATTAATTTTTAACTATAACTCAATTTCCTGTCACTCATTCAGTGTTTAAACAGAATATACTTTGGAAAAATTTACCTCCAACTTTCCTGTAAACAAAATTTTTAATGAAACTCAGAGATTAGTAGGCATGTATTGGTACCTCTCAGAGTGCAAAACCTTCTAACAGAAAATGTGAAAGCTGGAAATTTCTCTGGTCATGATAAAAATTCAGGTTAAAATGCAGGAGTTTTTTTATACCACCAACAACCCGCTGCTCCTCCCCTTAGAGGAAGGAAATAAGAAGGGGCAGGTATTCCTACTAAGACTTTGTCCTTGGATTTCAGGAGCTCCGAAACAGTCCACCAGATATAAGATAGCTGTTCATCTCAAATCCTTCAGTAACTACTTCTAACAGAAGTGGAAAGTAATATACTGTGTGCATTTCATGTGCAGTTTTCCTCCTTGTTGCAAAAGCATTCCAGGTCCTAGTAACTATAACAGGTCTCTGCTAACTGATCCTTCACTTCTCCTCTGCTACTATGAATATCCTCTGTTCCCCACCTAGCCTCTGTATTTGGGCCTTCCTAAGCTGAATAAATTTTACTTTCTCATTCTTTGCAAGGTACAGTCAAAAACCTGACTTGATATTACAAAATAAAAATGGCAAAAACAAAACCAAAAAAATCTGTTTTCAGTACTTGCCAAATGTGCTTGTCTACGTCGTCGCTTTTCCAGTCCCCTGCTGAGTCCAGCAAGGATGATGCCATTGCTGTTCTTTGTAGCAAAAGTTGCCATCAGTTCCGATTCTGGACTTAAGGACTTAGGTACCAACTCAATATATCCATTGTTCAAGATGTTCACACTACGAATAGGCTATTTTATGAGGAAGAGAAATAATTACTGAGTTTGTCCCTACATAACACCCAGTGAGAAAAAAAATTAAAGTATAGATTAGATTATCTTAGAATTTTTCAAGATAAACCCATTTCAACTCACTATATTCTTTCACAAACATTACTATTCATTGTTCAATAACAATAAAGATCAGGTCACAAAACCTAAAAGTCTCCTACCTCCAACACACAGCCTTTTCTTACTCCATATGAATTTCTAAGCAAGTCAAAGGTTGAACGGGATATTTCCAGATTCTTGATACATCCCATGTACATTCTACTATTAAGACCTTTCCTGAAACACAAAACAAGGGTTTTTTTCCAAGGAGTAGTATTTGGAATCTCCTAGGAGAAAAGATTAAGTTTTCTTCAATAAGAAAAAGAGATCTGTTTTAAAGAATGCAGTCACCCCAGTAAAAGTGAAAACAGCAGTAATTCGGGTTTTTACTCTTAGCAGATATTAATTCTGATCTTAAAAAGAGTCAGATAACATTGTCCCCAAATGGAAACATACAATTGTGTAGTGCTGTGTTGCCAGGCCAGGTCATTTTCCAAAACTTTGAGGTGAATCTTCAGCTGAAATGTAATGGCTTGTGTGAGAGAGGGTAACTGTAGCTCTCTACTACCTAGCAATTCTTTTTCATTTCTTAAGTCTGGAGGATGCCTAATTTGGTTCCAGATTTAACTCAGAGAAATCTAAGGCTGTCCTGCCATAATCCTTTACAGGCTGCTATGCCAGTTAAGATTAACAAGTCTGCACCTCTACAATAACTGCGCAGAGACAATATTGTCCTGGAATTTACCTTATTGTCAAGAGCATGCAGATAGTTTAATTAGATTTTATTTTGCCATGTTTATCCTTTCAAAGTGAAGCCATTGGAAGAAATGTGACTTTACAAGTTCAGCAGGGATGTGCAATACAAAAAGTATAAACTAGAGACAGGCTATAAAATATATATTTGCAATGTTTTTTGTTGCTCTGTTCACAACTGTTTCTCCTCTGTTCCAAGTTTCAAAACTGAATTACAAGAATTACTTTCTGAAGTAGAACTTTTATCCTGAAGCGCATAAATACCAGCTGGAAAACACAAGGCTTACACAGGTGGAGATCAAAGGAACATTGTCCCAGGCAGCAGTGCTGAATGCTTGCTGCAGTCTGACACCAAGAGCAGGCAGCTACTGTGGCAGCTGCTGTCGTGGAAATCACCCATGGAGGGGAAAAACAGAAGCTTGTCTGTGATCTGAACTGCAGTGTCAAACCTGCCAGTGAAAAGCACCATACTAGAGTTTGAAGGCCTGGCCATAAACAAGACTTCAGACTACACTGATTTTCACTAATTTCAGTGGAGATAGCAGAATTTGTTAAAGTCTTTTCCTCTACTTACAACTCTCTTAGCAAAGGGACACTTACCTCACAGTCCTTGATCTTGGCAGCCCACCAATGAAGATCGGGTCCTTATCAGAGCGGTTCAGGTCTGAGGCAACCCCAGGAGATTCTCCTTGCTTGGTTTCTTTATAATTGAGGTTATATGCATCCATGACTGCCAAAATCCCTGCAAAGAAAAGACAGTAAAGAACTGGAGAAGGAAACGAATACACATTCTTCCATTTTGGCAATCCCGTGTCTAATAAAGGAAAATGTATTCATTGACTCAAACATGTATGGACAATCTTCTTATTTTTAGAATGAGTAATTTATTGTACTTCCAGCTATTCTGTTAATGTCCTTCATTCTTCTCTGCCAAAACCAAACCTGGGGAAGTCTATGGGAAAATATATATAAGTTATAGCTATTAACACATATTATTTCTAATGCATTACTTCCCAAACATAGGCCCCAAAATACTGTTGTAGTAGGTGCTATTAAAATGCAGAACAGAAAACATGATCCCTGATACACAGACTTGGACAAAGATCTTTCACTCTTTAAAGACTATTAATATGTTTTTGTCTAGCAGCTTCTGCACTACCTGCTCTTTATAAGATGTGCCAAACCGATCACAAGATATACACTACTGTCCTTCTAAAAGCAAAGTAACATAGGTTTGACTGCTAAAGAAATGGCATTGGAAGTGACCAGATTTGGTTGCAATGATGTTCCCTGTGGCTATCTTAGATATTTCTATTTGTAAATGTGCAGAGACCTGTTTTTTTCGGTCTGCAGCCTACCTTGTTTCTTGTTCCGACTGAAGGAAATTTTATACCACGTTCCATTGTTGTAACGATTTTCTGTTGTAAGAGCAAGAGGTCCTGAACCTAGATCAACAGTCAGTCTCACTTTGCCATCAACAAGCTCAAGGGACAGGAAATCTCTCTAGGAGGAAAAAGCAAACAAACAAGCAAGCAACAGATTAAAATCTTCCAAAAGGATGCATCCTTGGCAGGTTTGGGCTACTGTGTGAAAAAGGTTTGGTAACTGTTGTACCTAGACTATTTGTTAGGCTGTCCTGGTTTCAGCTGGGATAGAGTTAATTTTCTTTCTAGTAGCTGGTATAGTGTTATGTTTTGGATTTAGTATGAGAAGAATGTTGATCACACACTGATGTTTTCAGTTGTTGCTAAGTAGTGTTTATACTAAGTCAAGGATTTTTCAGCTTCTTATGTCCAGCCAGCAGGAAGGCTGGAGGGGCACAAGAAGTTGGGAGGGGACACAGCCAGGACAGCTGACCCAAACTGGCCAAAGGAATGTTCCATACCATGTCACATCATGCCCAGCATATAAACTGGGGGGAAAGCTGGATGGGGGCTGCTGCTTGGGAGCTAACTGGGCATTGGTCAGCAAGTGATGAGCAATTACATTGTGCACCACTTCTGTATATTCCAATTCTTTTATTATTATTATTGTCATTTTATTATTGTTATTGTTGTCATTGTTAGTTTCTTCCTTTCTGTTCTATTAAATTGTTCTTAACTCAACCCATGAGTTTTACCTTCTTTTGGTTTTTTTTCTGATTCTCTCCCCCATCCCACTGGGTTGGGAGGGAGTGAGCAAGTGGCTGCGTGGTGCTTAGTTGCTGGCTGGGGTTAAACCATGACATAGGCCCAAGACAGTTCTTTGCTATGTTTAGGAAAATTAAGTTACATGTACCTTACAAGGATGTCTTTTTGTTTTGTTTTGTTTTGCTGTTATTCTTGCTTAAATGCATCATCAGTCTTGATTACTCAGCAGAGTAAGGTTTAAATAACAAATGTCACATTCCGGTTTTTTTGGATGAAGTTAAGAGTAATTTGATTGAACTGTTAGCATAATGATCAAACACTACAATGTTCTTTCTGCAAGAAGCAAAGTGCTTCTTCACCCAGTAAAAAAGACTTTCTGAATTGTATTAAAAGTGCCCCCTCTGCACTGTAAAACTTAAGTCAGATATCATTGTGCAATCTATTCAGGCAGTGAGTACATAACAAAGCAAATGAATAATGCAGTGACTCTGAAACAATCTGTGTCTAAACAAAGCTTTGTCCTCCTTCAGGTAAAGAAAACCACCAGCTAAGTATGTGGTAAACTGCATGACATGACAGTGAAGGTCTGGAGCTAGGTCTAGGTTATATTGCTGTTGCAGGGAGTTTTATTTAATTTATTTCAGTTTACTGAATTCTCATCTTATGGATTTAATTCAATATGCCCATTCAATATTGTCCTTCTGCAAGCTCAGTTCCAAAAGATTTTACATTCTGCAAAGGTTCCTCCAAATGAACAGAACTAGTTTGTTGCCCTACTGTTTCTTTTTCTTGCCTTTAGTTAAATAATCATTAATTTTAGTCTAGAATTAAAACAAATTATGGAGAATTGTTTTCATTACTTAATTTTGGCCTTAGTATATGTGAACATTTGCTCCAAGGAGTTATCTCTAGGGTTCCTGTCTTTACTCCTTTGGCTTATGATGTTAATCACAGGTGATAATCTATACAAAGATAATAACTTGGTTTAATATACATAAGCTGAAAAGTAACAAAGAAGAAAGCAAGAAACCATCAAGTGATCTAAACACAGTTTTTGACAGCTTAAGAATCTGATCCATTTTCTTACAGTGCCATTTGAAGCAAGATACAGAATCAGCCCATTAGGTGAAAAGGTACTGAAAAATATTATTATCTGAGTCACAGTTGAGCGAAGTGCCTTCTCCACAACTGAGTATCCACTGCCATCAAAGTGGAATGAAGTGTCCTCATCCTGTGGGCTACAGAAGCAGAAAACAAGAGTTTAAAATGTTAACTGAAGATTTGTGGTTTTCCAGTCATTTTTATATAAAATATAAGAAAAATTATATCAGTTGGTGCAGCCCCCAGGCAGTATGATTAGAAAGTGTGGAAAGAGACTTGAATCTTGATGTTATGAATAACTGAAGGATTCCAGCCAAAGGCCACTTTCATTATAGAATCTTACAATACAGGATTTAGCCATGGGGAAGGATGTGTACAAGATAAAAAATCTTCTTCCCTGATACATGAAAAAAAAACCCCCATCGATTCCTTAAGGAAAAAAATACTTGTTACAACATACACCCTCTTACTTAAAACATGTTATCTATTTATCTGTCCTGGTTTCAGCTGGGATAGAGTTAATTGTCTTCCTAGTAGCTGGTACGGTGCTATGTTTTGGGTTCAGTATGAGAAGAATGTTGATAACACACTGATGTTTTCAGTTGTTGCTAAGTAGTGTTTAGACTAATGTCAAGGATTTTTCAGCTTCCCATCCCCAGCCAGCGAGAAAGCTGGAGGGGCACAAGAAGTTGGCACAGGACACAGCCAGGGCAGCTGACCCAAACTGGCCAACAGGGTATTCCATACCATGTGACGTCACATCTAGTGTATAAACTGGGTGGAGTGGGGGCGGGGGATCACCACTTGGGGACTAACTGGGCATCGATCGGTGGGTGGTGAGCAATTGCACTGTGCATCATTTGTACATTCCAATCCTTTTATTATTGCTGTTGTCATTTTATTAGTGTTATCGTTGTCATTATTAGTTTCTTCTTTTCTGTTCTATTAAACCGTTCTTATCTCAACCCACGAGTTTTACTTCTTTTCCCGATTTTCTCCCCCATCCCACTGGGTGGGGGGGGGAGCGAGTGAGCAGCTGCATGGTGCTTAGTTGCTGGCTGGGGTTAAACCACGACATTATCAAAATGCTTTGTGTAATTGCACTTACAATACATGTTCTATTAGACCCTTTCCCTGCAATATAATACTTGTAAAAAATCTCATACAATCAAGCAGCACCCTCTGCTGTTTCTACAGGAAACATTCTGCAAAAGGCAATATAGTCAAGCATATTTCTTTTCAATTCCTTAAGCATAAAAATAGTATGTCTGCAATCTCCTTTCACAACAATTACAATAACAGTAGCAAGTTCAGTGGCTAGAGTTTTGCTATGGATTTTTTTATAGGAGTGCTTTATGCTGTTTCTTATCCTAGGAAAGAATAAATTTGTCTTGCTGGAAATTACTGGAAAGCAAACATTCCAAAATAGTTTGATTCACTGGCAGTCCCTACTTCCAATGCACAAAATAGACCACAGCAATAGAACTCCTCTGAAAAGGTGATTAATCAAGTGATAAAATTCCATACAATGAAATTATTTGAAACCACTGGCACATTCAGATTAGTGCATTCAGAACTGTAAGTTAATGATCAATGAAACACTACAATTTGTCTGAGTTCATTATTTTTAGCTAGCACAGAAATATATATTACAGATGTAAATTACTCTGAATCTATTACAAAAAAAGAGTGAGACAAAATACCTTCCAAAACAGCCATTGCACTTGCCCTCTCTTTCCATGTAGTTCCAAAGACCAATAGATTTGCCATTCAGGGATGCCTCTCCCATGCACCCTTTAAAATGGGTCACCTTAACAGCAGGCGATTTCTGTAAGACAAAAAATACTTCATGAATAAAATTAATGTTAAGTACTCTGAAAATTATGCAGCCAAATTTTTGCTTGGTTGTTTTCCATGAACTCTAACTTTGTTAGATATAAATCATAATAAAAGAACACTTTTTAGCATAACTAATAACAATTATGATTTAAATCACAATAGATAGATTTGCAGCAAGTAAAAAAGTAAAATAACTATGTCCTTGACCTATTTACATGCCTCATGCCATCAATAACAATGGCAAACTAAAAGAAGCCTTGGAAGAAGGAAAAGAAAAACAAATTCATTGTGTAATATCTATGTATCATGCATGCACACACAGCCTGTCCTGGTTAACACTTTATGCAAAAATTTCCAGGGAAAATTAACTTCAGGATACTAGAATATCCTTATAGCATCTTTGCTTTATGTTCAGAGTACTTGGCATTTCTTGATGAAATAACAAATTCATGCAATTATTTCTAAGTCAAAAGTATCTCTCAAACATGATAAAAACATTTTACAGACTGCTAATCTCAGAATTTAACCTTGATTTGCCCTCCAAGTCCTCCAATAAACATTAGGGTTGATTTGTTAACATCCAGTATGCTGGCTGTCCCCGGAGAGGTTGCAGTTTTAGATGAAGGCTTCTGATTGGAGTTCATTTCCTCTATGCTGAGTGTACCTGTTTTTCCAAACCTGCCAAGTACAAATACTAATAAATAGTCTTAGAAATCACCAGGCTTAATCAACACATGCTATTGGCTGGTCTTTTTAAGGACAATAAAAATCTTGTCACTGGAAAACTCAGAAGATGATTTGTGTTGTTTATGCCAAGTTCACTCACTAAGTAGCTGGACATTTCTACAATACAGACATCTCATTAAAATTAATAATAGTCAATTTTCCTATCCTACTTTTATGCCATTCTCATTTCAACTACCTGGTTGCATGTATTCTGTGCCATTTGTTGTTGTCAATTTGAAAATCAGGGTATTCCACTCTTGTTGATCCAGAGCCTAAATCCCAAAGAAGAGCTACCTTACCACGTCGCATCTCCACCGCGAGGAAGTCTGCCTGAAAAACAACAGGGCTTATTCTAATACAGGGCATTGAACATGTAGTTTCTGCTTTGTGTCTTTTAACACGTAACATTGAGAAAGTCCTTCCAGACTCCTGTCCCTACATCCCATATTATGGGAGTTGAATTTTAGCAAAATCAGGCCCAGTAAGTTTTTACTCATTTTTACTTCTAATGAAACCAAAAAACTCAGCTTATATACAAGTAGGTGAATGTTTTCTTTATAGATATATAAAAACATGTGATGTACACACACATGTAGCCATACAGAAATACGCACTTCTGAGTGTATGTGAAGTGACCTACCAGTCTATGAAAAAGTACTATCACATTATAGCATGCCACAAGGAGCTAATAGGTGTGCGTTTATCAGGATTACAGAGGGAAGGAAGAGGAGGGCAATGTGACAGTGAGCCATCATGCTCCGTTTCAAGTGAGTGGATGCACCATGCTCATGAGGGCCAAATTCAAGTACTTTCTCTGCAATACCATACAAATTGCTTGATATACTCCAGCATGCTATATGAAAGCATCACAGAGTGTTACACTCCATGAAGTTAATGCACAGCATGGGAAAAGGAAGGGGGAGTTTCATGACACGGCCAAGAGGCAATGCTGAGAAATCAGGTGTTTTTATTCCCTACCTTTGAGGATCTCTGGAATCATCTAAGGCACAAAAATATTTCCACCCCTAGTGAACACATTTGTCTGCCAGGGGCCTCACCTGGATACTTAGTTTGAAGTCAAGTAGGAAAAAACATATCTATGGTCATTTAAAACTTTTTACTACCATCACCTTCAGTAAATGTATGCCAGAAACTTACCTTTCCATTGCTACCCAGGTAGAAAAGGAGGTTATCTGGTTCAGCAGTTTTCACATTGAGCGTTAAGGTGTTGTAATTCGTAGATGAAATTTGGGGTTTGTAGGCACGAATGCAATCTCTGTCTGCTGACACTGCAACTTTAATCTGGGGTGGAGGGGGGAAGGAGGAAATGGAATCTAAACAAGACTTAGTGTACACAGCACATATTTCTGGAATATGTATTTAGCTTCTGACCAACAAATACAACCTATTTGCTGAGATACTTTCATGCAATCTAAGTATTGCTACCTGGGTTAGATCATAGCAATCTCCTAGGAATCACTTGACAAACAGGTTCACAAATAGAAAAGAACAAATTCTGTCATAATTCACACATTCAATTAGGAGATTTGAAGCCAGTAAATTTAACTATTCAAATACCTCAGAAAATAACAATAAATCTTGGGTCAGAAGTATATATATTAGTAAAAGCCACTGTAAAAATATCAGAAAATAAAGATACAGAAATTCAAAACCTTTAAAAAAAGGAAACAATTTCTAGTCTACGTTGAGAGAAATTTTGTTTTTTTTTTTTAAATTTAAAAGGCAAACAGTCTGCAATAATTCTTGTTATTTCAAAGTTTTACAACACAGTTTGCATGACTATTCAAAAGATACATTTGTGCATATATTACAAGTTAAACTTTTTTAAGATTAAGTAGAGAAATTCATATTCCCATTGTCATACCACTAACTCCTTTGAACACTGTCTAGTATACTGATAGGACAGCGATTCAAGCTAAATGCAGCCAAACTACAAGGAGCTTGTAGCATAATGACAGAAAACCCATTTTAACAACAAAAAAGCCTCAACTTCATCAACTTCATTGAATATGCTTGCAACAACTAAACACATAAAGCACACGTGAGCATATGCATATGGATAGATATAGAAAGTTTCTCTCATGTAGTAAAAGTTTACCAAAAAACAGAACAAACTCAGAATTGGAAAATGGGATTTTGCTTTTACTTCTTTTCACCCTGCCAGGAACGTCTGTAGTTTATGACACTTCAGAAAATACTACTCCCTCTTTTCTGCAGTAGATTCATTAAGCTTCAGTAGACTGTGACAGAGAAGCAATAACCATATAATGAAAGAGATTTGCAGAAAGAACTGAAAGCCTCTTACTTTTTAAAACAAAACCTCCCTAAACTTTACAATAACATACCTATACTAAAGCCAGAGACATACCAAATATTACTGAGTGCAGAGTCATTTTCATATTCCCCTCACAGTTTAATGAGGTCCATAATACAGTTGATTCACTTTTATTGTCTTTAAGAGGGGGCAGAGATTCAAAAACAAGTATAGTATTTGCCTTAAAAGTATTTTGGGTGCACGGCAGCTTCTTGCAAAGAAGAACATATGGACATGGTAGGGCATAGATGGCAAATTTATTGATAGACTCAACAGTCCTGTTAAAAAATTTGTAATGATATTTGATGTTATATGGAGGCATCCCCCATTAATCTCTAAAATAAGCTTAGAAATTAACATCTTGTCCTAAAAAGAATGGCAGCACCATCCCCTCACTTGTCTCTTTCTCACCAAAATACCTCTGTGATTGCTTTCTGACATACTGTATTTCATTATTTTTACAGGAAACAAAATTACTGCCTTGCTTTTCTGACAAACTCACAAATGCAGTAAGAAACTTGAAGCTAAAACTATAAAGTGTACCAACAGCCCTGCCAGTATGCTTTTAGCATCAGTCAGTGCTCTTGGACTTCAGTGAGATCCCAGAACAACCAGGTACTTTGACAGTAAGTTTTAGGCTCTTTATCTCAAAGAACTTCCCTGCTAAAAAGTGAAAGGGAAGCTGTTTAAGTCTGGGATGATGGAACTTACAGATGCTGCCTGCTTGCGGGCCTGGCTGATGAGCTCTTTAATTTCAGACAAGTTTCTGTTCAGGTTCTCCTCTAGCATTTTCAAAGGCTTCAGCCTATCCAATAAAAGACTTGCTTGTGCTTCAACTTCTTTAACTTGTTTTTCAGCTATGATTGCTGCCAAAACATAAATGAAATTTTGAGGCAGGTTGAAAGAGAAATGTACTTGTTCATTGCTGAAATACTTAGCCAAGGTGGCCTGTTTCTGATCATTTTGTTTTCAGCAATTTTAAACATCAGTAAGGAATATCCATACTTAAGGGTATCCCATGTGACAGCTTTAGACGTCTTTTTAAAAGTTAGCACATCTTTATTGAATTAGGAAGAAACTTTCAGTCCACCAGACTCACATTTAATGCCTATTAAAACTCAATATTAGTACTGCTTCTGCAAGCAGTGACATTTCTAAAGAGCAATGAAGCAGCAAACTTACCAGCTTTTGATGAATCAGTTATAAGTTCACTAGTTTTCCTCAATGTGTCATTAACTCGGGACAATGTAGAGGAAGTATTCAGCAGCTTTTGACTGAAATCCCCAAAGTGACTTAAACCTACCACAGCACTGGTGTTTGCAGACACAGCCAGCTCTTTCACTTCAAGCATGTATTTCCTTGTATCTGAAACACAGTTCCCAGGTTAAAAAAAAATTCACAGCTTTCATACATACCTGGGAGTAATAAAGGCCTCACTTCATAACAACACCGTTACAAACATAGTCAACACACTAGAAATGCTGTCAGTTACAGTCCTTTCATAGTAAGAGTTAAATGTTTGTTCGTTTGTATTTTTTCAGTCTGTGAGGGGAGCTCCAAACCAAGACCTACTGTGATCTAACTTTGCTTAACTGTTGAATGTGCCATGGCTTACAGAGTGGGAAGTTTACCTTCTGTGAAACTGGAGTGCCAGGAAGCTGGTGCAACGCCTCTTGCCCAGTTACTAAGTTAGAAAATGGCCATGGATATGGCCCTGGACAAAACACATGGTAAATGTTCCCAAGCTGGTGATACAGATATGGATCTAGCTATAGATGTAGTTATGTTTATTCATACACACACACACACACACACAGAGGTATATAATAACAAAATATATTATACACATATATAAATAATAGAATGTGCAGCAATTTTAATTAAGGCTCATCAGTTTAGATTTTCAAGTCTTTTGATCAAAAGACTTGATTAATCCAAGTTTCAAATTCTAGGAAAAATGTTTTATTTTTCATGACCAGCTCTGAATACAATACAGACACAGAAGGCAGTGATGGGGAACTTGATTCTGCCTGTCTCAGCAGGAAGATTATATGAATACATCAGGCTCATAGTGTTTAAGTTCCCTAAATAAGTGTTGGCACCCAGAGTCACTAGTCTGAGACTTACATTTTGAATCCTACAGAAAGCTGGTGAGGCAAAAGGTCTATTACACCCTTTGCTTTGGGCTGTGATTACTTATATAGTGAGTGCACCACTCCCAATCTCAGCCTACCCCTTACACCCCCTGTGCCCAGAATAGTGGGAAGATGCTGCAGCTAGCACAAAAGGCCTGATTTAGGTTTGCAGGGATCCTTCTTCACCACCAGTACCGTATACAGAGGGCAACGTCACCATAAATCTCTGCCCAGATAATAAAAATTAAAAAAAAAAAAAAATTTAAAAAAAAAAGGAAAAAAAAAAAGAGAAAAAACTTCAAGAAATGTAACAACAAAACTGAAGCCAAACAATGTTAATCTGTGAGTTAAGGGGAGCAGTCCTATGATTTTAATAATGCCTTAATTTTCAGTGTTTAGCTTTAGGTTAGATGATAGCATCCTGCAATTAATATCCAGTGTAACTTTATCACTGATATCACCCTTTAGTGTGAGTTAAGAACCTGAGTCGTAAAATGGGTATTTTAAAGCTTTGGACTTAGCATTCTAATCTGGATGTACAGTACAGCCCAACAACTCAGGCAGGAGGTCTTTATGAGTGTTTTTCTACCTTAAAAAAACATTATTAAGGTTGGCAAAGTATTTCAGACCCTCTTATTCACAACTTCAAAGACATTTTCTCTATTAGTTTCCATGAACTCTAGGTCTTGCCTGTATCCAAAATAATGACTTTTTTTTTAAAGGGAATTCTTTTGTTTTGGAAAAGCACAGAAAGAACATTTTAATAGGTTAAATGAAGTCAGCATTTACAACAAGAAACCATTTAGATGCAGATGATAAGATTCACAGCACAGTATAAACAATTTTGAAACAAGCTATCAAAAGAAAGCAAAACCTCACAGTTCCATATATAAGTCACTCTCTATGTGGGATTAAATATCCTAGGACTTCACTCTCTTCTCACATCAGTGTAATTATATTGCTTTCAGAGCCCCTCCTGATTTACAGCAGTGTGAAATGGGAATCAGACTACAGACCTTTTATGATAACCCAGTTATGTTTCATAGGTTTACTAAAAAAATGCAAAGTATTCCTTGTAAGGGAAGAGGCTAAATAAGTCTCCAGTATAGGTTATTGCTAAATCTCTGCAATCAGACAATGAACAGCATTTTATTAGAATTGTACTAGACAGTTCTCTAATAAGGAGAATGTCAATATAAATTTCACTTACCATTAGGCAATGCTCTTAGTGTCAACAGGGAATCATTAAGCTGGTTGACAATTTTATCAGTACTTTCCTGAATCTTTTCTACCTTTTTGTTCAACCCATTCAATCCAAATAAAAGGCCTGTTGGAAGAAATAAGTGTGATTTTTCTATGCATAAACAAATACCATACAACCCACACAAACCCTATGTATAGGGATAACAAGCATTCATTATTTAATAAATGGAACTTTTTGGGTTTTTTTTTTTTTTTCCCAACAGAATTTGCATTTTACAAGCAGGAATGCAAAATAAACGCAGTATGGACAGATAAGCTCCTGTGGGCACTGTCGCATTCAAAGTTATTCTTTTTGGCCAATTCCATAGGACTGAATTGGTAGAAACATAGTCAGGAAAAGGCTCTATATTAAAATGATTCTATGCTTGTGAACTCTTATTTTTATGATGTTCTTCACTTTTTGTGATATATGACAGGAGTCAAAGAAGTGTTTTTCTTTTATTTATTTGTGATCTGTTTGCAGAATCCTCTCACTAGAAATAAAAATATGCAGAACAGAAGGAACAAAAAAGGTATGTATTCTGTCCATCTGAATTACATAAAATGCATAGATATTTGTAAAGCCATTGATATTAAAAGCAAAGACCATTTTACAGTTATAGTTTATCTCTGTGAAACATTCACTTTCTGTCCAATTTTGCCCAAAATTTCCCTTAGGGCCAACCTCTGCTCCTACACAAAGTCTATGTTCAAAATACTTTTGAACTTCCATGGTGCAGAGTTCAATGCCTTGCTGATATCTTTGGAGAAAGAAAAAAACAAAAGGATTTTGGAATTTATAGAGGGACACTGAGCCAAAAGGTACTTTGCACAGACAAAAAATGTTCAGCTTGTTACTGTATTGCAGTGGTGTAGAAGGAACAAGTAAAAACTATTATGATTTAAATATATCATCCTACATACTTGTGTAATCCATGATTTATTAGATGAAATTGGATTAATGGATTTCTTCAAGAATTATGTTTGTTCTTCGTCTACTGTACAATCTCTAATGATTTAATTCATAAAATTTGGAAAAACAACCATTTAAAGAAAGCATTGCTTGGAGGTAAATGAGGTACAGTGAAGGCCAATTTTTTAAAATGTTTACAGAGAAAAACTGTATTCTTACCCAAAAAAGTAAAGTACTACATGACTCCATAATATGTTAATCTTAATTGTATGAAAATACGTATATAGTCATAGTTATATGCAGTATTTTACCCTAGCTTATGCTCATTAAAAAAAAACCAACAAAAAAAACCACCACAAAACAGGATACAGAAAAAGAAATAAAAGCAGAAATGTGAACTCTAAAGAACTGACCATCACTTTTTATCTTCAGATTTTTAGCTTCATTCTGAAATTTGGAGCTAAGCAGTAGAGTTTCTTTTCCAAGACGACTGAGGGACTCCTCTGGCTGAAAAAAACAGTATCAGTTGCCACAGGTGAAAAACAAAAATTCAGCTGAAAACATTAAGTATCTCCAGATGTCTACTTCAAGTTACTGAACATTCTCATTATTTATGAGATATTCTATTTATCACCTTATTAAGCATCAATTAAAAAAAATACAAGTTGCAATCATTTGTCCAAGAATGTGACATTGAATCTCTCTGTGAGTTAATTAAAAAAAAAAAAAAAAAAAAAAAAACCAACTGTGAAACAAAACCTACCAAATTCTAATTTGAACACTGCTACTGATTCAGTGTTGCCTTTTGGAACATCAGTAATTCTAGTTCCAGGCCTACGTAAAAATTCCCAGCACTGAACACTTTAAAGTGAGATATCTCAAAATTCCAGTCTTTAAAGTGTTCTTTTAATCCATTTCTTCAACTGGAAAATCTGGAAAAGTACCTTGAAGGATTCATGCTGTACAAAGCTTTAATAACACAGACTGCTATAAAATAACATGCAAGCTCACAAGACAATGCCAATTATTTTGATCACTATCATGTGAATGTGTTGTCACATATTTGTTTCTCCAGGCATAATGTGCATGACACTTGTAAAACATATCCCATTCCTTCCTGGGGTTTACAACCAGAAAAAGCAGAAAGAGATAAGACGGGGGGAAATAGAAAAGTATGAAAGTAATAAGGTCAGACTGGTAACTGGTCAGGTCTTTTTAATCTACTGTTTCAATAACAACCTGATAATCTTGCAAGGCAGAGGGATAGCAGATGAGACACAAACATACGTTTGTTATGAAACATCCTCGACCAAGAGAAATATTTGTTGTTGGGAATACCTAGATAGAAATGGAAGAAGGACAACTCAAATAAAGAGATGGCTGAAGAATTCCAAAGGTGGAAGGGAGTGCCAGACTTTTTTAGGAACTTAAGTTCCACAGGAACGCTTGTCAGATGACTGATATAAAAACTCATAGAATCAAGTACAGTCCAGATAAGCATGCATTAGACATTAAAGAAGAAATAAACAAACAAAAAAAAGGTAAAATGGTACTGTGGCAGAGAGAAAAGCAAAGTAAACAGAACATGAAATCTGGTACCATTACTGCTTTGGCATACAGATTCAGGATACAGTATATACTAGTTGGTAGGACAGACTGCCATACATGCCTCCATCAAGAAGACTCAAATTTCAGCAAGTGCAAAAACAATTAGAACAAATATTCCAAAATGAGAAAGGCAAAGACGTTAATTAAAATACTAATATTGATACTTACTAAATCCAAGGGGCCATTCACAACTCTAGATGCATCATCTGCCAAACTCTCTGTTCTTTCAATCACACTTTTAACGCTGGAATGTGTATAGACAGCAGCAGTTGTGTTCAGAGTCACATTTCTTACTTTAGAGAGGCCACTAAATAGAGAATTAACAAGTAATTCTGTTTTCATGAGAGTGTCTTAATCAAGCACTAAGTTCCACGTCTTCAGTTACAACATGCACATCTTTCTAGAATACATGATGCATTCTGAAAAAAATGAGCACATCTTGCCCTATGTTACGTAAGGAGCTTTTAAGTTCAGTATTTTGAACTGAAAAAATCAGTTCAAAGAAGTTTTTAATCCAGTTTTTTTCTATTTTGATCGTTTTTGTTTATGGTCAGTTTTTCGGTTTATAAAGCCACTTAGAACAAACAAATCACATCACCTAAACAGAACAGAAACAGGTTCCTAGCTGGAGCTCATAAGCAAAGTAGAGAAATAATAGAATCTAGGAGGAAATAATAAGCATCTGAAAGCCATTCTGTATTAAATTTTGCTTTATTGAGTTTATCTGGCTGCAGTGAAGTCAACAATGTTGCTCAATGTTACTCAGAGCAAAACTTTCTGTTCTCAAACTCAAATACATGTAAATTTTCCAATCATATGATTTAACTTTTAACACATATCTGCTGACTTTAAAAGACAAAACAGTAAGAATCCTAGAAGGATTGCTGGGATAGAAGATTAATTTCCAATGAATTAACTGGAATGCATTCCCAACTTTCAAATTCTAAGAGTGCATTTGAGGGGACTTGAGATTGCAACCCACTCATTTCTGCAAGATGCTTTGAAAGCAACAATAATGGAGGCATAGTACAAATAGTTTCTTGATGAGATTCAGAGATACATTGTCAAGAAGTATTCATACACAGACCAGACGCTTTTCAAGCCATACCATGATATACTCACTTGGCATTTATTAATTCACTAGTTACTGTGTAAGTCAGCCACATGAAATGCGAGACTAATCAACCCCCTCCATATCATTTAATAAAGGTACACTGCATTAAAAGTAAAAAGCACTTGAAATGGAGAATAAAAATTGATCATACAATGGTTTGGGTGGGAAGAGGCCTTTAAGATCATCTAGTACAAGTCCCCTGCCATGGGCAGGGAATTCCTTCAGTGGATTAAGCTACTACCTATTTAAATTAAATCTGACGCTACTGTAAATCTCTCCCAATTTCATATTTCTTGAGTTTATCACCTCTCTAGTGCATCTGCAAGTCTTTGGAATTGGGTGGCATGGTCCTCAGCTCTGTATACCAGGTCAAGCACTCCTCTCACAGACATCTGCATCACCAGCTCATCCACGTGGTGTCGCAGTTTGGTGCTCCATAGGACTAACCCATCATGGTGGACCTCCAGGTTCTGCACAACAAAATGGTTTCCTGTTTTTTTTTTTTTTCAATAGCAAACTACACCTGATAGTGTCAAAGAAGATGTTAAAACTTAAGAACTTACAGATGTAGAGTTCTTTACATCTTGGGTAAGAGCAGCAGCAGCGTTCACTAGGACCTTCCCTTCTTCAATGAGCATAGTTGAGACTTCTTCACCTTCCTTTATATTTAGTTTTTTGTCCTATAGCATAAACCAAGTGTTTTATAGTAGTCTGTAAAGTCAGCTAGTGCAGATGAGTTCACATAACACATAATCATTTTTTTGTTTTCAAACAAGGGTCTGGTTTCCTTTGAGTTTTTAAGGTATCACATATATGAACATGTTTAAAGAGGTACAATTTTATTAAAGTCTAAAAAGCAGCTTTTAAACACAATTTCATATTTGATATTTCTTATGCAACAACACTGATTGTCCAGTCTTACATTTAACTCTGCCAGGTTGCTAGAGATAAGAGGAAACAAGCGATTGGTCTCATTAATGTTAGAGAGCGCCTCGTTCACCAGGTCCTGGGCATCTTCCAGTCTGCTGTTGTGCTTTGATAAGAGCTGGCTTCCATCCTTTTTTAGTTCAGCAAGCTCCTGCTGGGGTTTAACATATTCTTTCTGAACCTGGATCAACAGATTTTCTGCAGCTCTGACAAAGAGAGGAATCAGAAAATAAATAAACAGTGAAGGAGAAACCTAGGCATAGATTTCTTGAGGAGAAAATGGGGTCATGTGAAATTAATTTAAAAGGATCTTCTTAGAAGGTCTGCAATTTTTTTCTATAATAACATACATACACACAGTAGCTTAGTTACTCATCTTACCATACAAAAAGATGTCTGGCTGGGGGAGGGGGCAGTCATACAGTTCATAAACTTTGTATGTGGTGACTATTGGGGAAAGGGGCTAGTATAAATCACATTTGCTTGGACTTAATTTGGGACATCCCTCACATCAAAATCTCTGTGAAACATTCCTCTGGAACTGCTCTATATCTTAAAAGTAGTGATTCATATTTTGAATGTAGGATCAAAACATGAGTTATGAGGATTGACACTGGAAAGAAACAAGTAACCAGAACTGAAAGACATATACTCAAGAGTCCTGGAAAGTTTAAATATCAAATAAAAATAAATAGCCTCATTAAAATGAACACTGAAATGAGTAATCTCTGCACTTAATCTTTTTTAATCAGTAACAGACATTATCTGGGAAATAGCAAATCACCCCAAATTTGTCAGCAGTTAATCACTTCAGCTGTTCTATTTGGGAATATTTGGATCTCCATTTGAACACTTTCCAGTATTGAAGGAATTGAACTGAAAATTATCCTGAAAGTCTATCCCTTTGTTTCTCTTCATTTCAGCACATACATTGCACACTACAACTCCTATAATGATACTTTTACATAAACGTTTGTCCCTTTTAATCTCATTTCAAATCATATAGATCTTTAGCCAAAGCAAAAGAAACCTTTATGATACACAGCAAAACACATTCCATCTTTCTTACTGAATAGCAGATGTGCATTTGCATCCACTTCCTAAAACTAATTATTCAGAGTCCTTATACTCAGAAGCCATAGCCTTAAAAAAGTTACAAGAAAGGAAGTATTATACAAGACAGTACTGGCTTCTATTTCAGTGTAGAGTAAAAAGGTTCTATTCCAAATTGTTTGGGAACTTTGCCTTATGTGGCAAATGTGAGGAGACCTCAGTTACGAATGTTGCTTAACAGTATGTCATCACAAGCTCAGTGCACTGTGAGCCATGTGGTAACTTCTGCTCCCTAAAAAAATGTACCGGCAAGCTGCTTATTTAAATCAGTTTTGAATTTACAGCTCCATTGCATGATAAATTCTGCAGAGCAAACAATCTTATAAATCTTCTTAACTGTCTTCGATCTCTCAAACGACACTTATCAGAGAACTTTCCAGAAATTTCAACAGACTCGAGAATTGAAAAAGTTAATTTACAAATGCCTTGTATAACAGCTCAAAAGCTGATGTTGAAAGTCAGAACATCCTGTTACTATGAAACAGGACATTTTGAGACATTTTTGTAAGTGCAAAAAAAGCTATTTGAAGTTCCTAATAAATATAAGAATAAATGGTACATTTCTAGTCCATTTAGCTTCTGTACAATTTAATATTCAGCACAAGGACAAGCACAAGTCTGTTGAACAAAGTCAGACATGCTACCAGCACAAACATTCTATCCTGCCTAATCCAAAGCACTTAATAAAGAAAAGTGAAATTTTCAGAAATGTTCCAATCTGGTCTAAATCTTTGTCCCTTGAAGCCAATGTTAACAGTCTTACAGCTTTCGGTGGGCTAGGGCAATACTTAGTATTTCTGAAGCTGGAACAAAAATTTTGCTGACTGTGGGAACAGTCAATGTTTCATATTGCCAAGTCTAGCAATAAGCACTAATAATGAATACAAAAGCCATTTTAAAATAGCCTTTAACTGGGGAAGAAAATCAAGACAACGGAATACAATCCTAAACAGTGGCCCAGAACGCTGAAACAAATGCCTTGGTTTCATTCGCAAATCAATGTGATATATATTCCAGTGACAATAAATTGTCATGTCCTTCAGCAGGCCTGACGTCCTGGGCTTGTAATTGACTGAGACAGTTCTATGATGTCTCCTAGCCAAAAACAACAAGGAGATATGTATTCGGGCCAGATCTGAAACCAACTGAAACAAGTGAGTCTTTTCACTTACTGCAAAGGGAATTTTGTATCACATCCAAATGAACAGGTTTTGGCTATATTAGTATCACGTGGGGTGCCCAAATATCTTCAAATTGTAACTCCAAATTCAGAGTTCATATAGCTCTGCCTGGGCTAGTTATCCATCACACTGCCTCTTATTATGGCACAATGTTTCTCCAGATACCTCTCCAAAAAGCAGTATTGCATAGTATAGACATATGCAAAATAAAGTTTTCAGTAGAACAGGCTTACTTTAGGACACTGGTAGCATTATGGTGCTGTTGAACAAAATCTTTCTTGCGCAATGCATCCAAAAGGGCAGAAATATCATCCTGCAGGCTCTGAGATGTAATATTTGACAGCGGGAGATCCAGGCCCAGTGTTTCATTTAGTGACATAGCAACTTCAGCAAGTACTAAGTAGGAAAGTAAACAATTTAGTCATACCATTAAAAAAAGAATATATGTGAACCCCCTCTACAAACTGCAGCACTTTCCATGTAAATAGTTCTTGAAGAGTTGCAAAGCAAATACCCTTCTAAATTCTGTAAAGAAATGGAAATATCTTAAAAGCAGGATACCTTTGATAGTTGTATGTACTGTGTCAATAAATCCAGCCAGTTCTTGACTTTTATTCCTGGTTTCCTGAGTCACTGTGTTAAGCTGCCAAGCTTTTTTCAAAAATCTAGACGACTAGAATAAAATCAGAGATAACTTTTGACAGTTCTCCTAAAACACTGATTAATTCATGACATTGTCTACGGTTTTTACACTTTTTTTCCCCGATATTGAGAATTCTTTGTGAGAGGAAACAATGTTTTTTGATAAGGTAGACCTAGCTGATTCATTAATTTCTGATGCTTCCATGCTTGCAGATGCCTTAATTATTTTGAAAGTTCCAGCCTCTGATACCAGTGAAGAATTGTGTTATCAATCATTTTCATAATCAATAAGATCATAATTACCAAAGCTATTCCTTTAACAACATAACTATTACATTTTTTTTTTTTAGCTACAACTAATGTATCTTCAGAAAATCACTCTTCTGGATACTTCACTATTAGTAATAACAGCATTGTTAGTGCAAGCACGTAGTTAGATTACATCTACATGGTCAGAAAATTATAGGTACATATGGTCAGCAAATGAGATTTAATGGCTGAAGTACTATTGTCAATTTTCTACCTACAATTTTTCTTGTGTTAAAACTGAATAAAAAATAAAAATGTTTCATGTGGATTTTCAACAATTTATTTATGCTGTGATCATTTTAAACATAATACTATAGACATCAAAGACTTTTTGGTGAATATTCAGCTATGACATAATTTTGAATAACTGGAATGTTAAAACCAGTAAGAAGTATCTCCCTTTCTGCAGTTTTAAGGCCTTAAATGATCACAGTACAAAAAGCTTCTGAACTTTAACAGAAACCATGTAAATCTCCTGTACTATATCATAAAACACTGTAGTTTGCAGAAGAATTCCACAGACCAATTAACTCCCCTCCTCAGAAAGACTACAGAATGGACTGAATTCTTTCATTGAACTCTAAAGTTTAAAAAAAATTTCTAAAGAGCTCTCTGGCATTTTTGTACCATGCTATGAAATCTCAAAGGTTTTCTCCAGAAAGGCTAAGAATAAAGAAGCCAGCACCTACCTCTTCATGGAGTTGATCAATTCCTCCTGATAAACTCAGAAGGCTTTCTTTTGCTGTAGCTAATGAGTAAGTTGGATCTTCTCTAGGAACTATAGACCCCTAAAAGAAACAAGAAGAAACAGCACACTGTAATTTGAAGACTTTGTTGTGTGTCCAGAAAAGTTTTAGGAAGAAAATAACTATGCATACTATTTGGATTATTTACATGTTTTAAATGACTGATTTGCAAAGCACATAAGATGACATGAAGTAGTTACATACATACAGTTCATGCAACAAAGTGTAATTTCTTTAAATAAGGAAACAAGGATCTAGCCATGTCATACTTTCAATCGAGTAATAAGAAGGAAGCATAATTTCTGGTTTCCTGATTCTCAATTTCACTACAGTCTGAGCTGCCCAAATAAGCTACTTTGGGAAGTTCCAAGGCCCATCAAATTAAATGCTTCCATCCAGTCCCACAGCTGCTACTGTTTCAGCAGCTGGTCTTGTTGAAACAGCTGCATCTAGGGTGTATCTGTGAGGGTGACCCTGGAGAGCTCTGTGTTTCTATGTCAAAACCCACGGCATGGCACACAGGAGGTCAGGATTTTGGCCCTCCAGAAACGATAAGGTAACATAAGCAGCCCTGTGGATCCTCTCACCAAGAGAGAATAACAGGCTGTATTTGGCTTCAAGGTCACCTCAAAACTGCTCTATACAGCAATAAATAGGCCATTGTCCCCAAGTGTATCATATTTGATACAGTCAAGGCCTGCAACAGAATACTACTTCTCTAAAGATGCAAAGAAACTTAAGGCATCTCTTACAAAGAGAGCAAGTCTGGGAAAGGTTATTTTTAGATTTCAGATGTTTCAGAGCCAATCACTGTAAATACCATAGTAAGTATTTAAAAAGTTGGGTGAAATAATAAGTAATACACAGGATTATCCAGCAGCCTTGTGTCAAGTGGAAATTTCAAGGTCTTTGCCTCAGCATGAGGAAAAGAACAAGTGAAAGAGAGACAGAAGCTGAAGCCCTTGAGTCTCCTGGGATAAAGCACAGCAAGGTTTCTTTAAAAGCCCAGTTCAAAAACCCAGAATGGGACAGCAAATATGTCTAGGTATGTCAGGAGGAGTAAAGCAGGAGGCTTTAACTGGAAAAACAGAACTACTGAAGTCTTCAGATGGACTGGAGGTGCAGAAGCAATGAGGAGTAGATGATCTGATCTGATAACTCTCATTATTGAAAGGCCTGCACCTAGTGCATAGAAAAGAGGAAATACTCAAGTTCCTGAGTGACCAGCATGAGGCAAGGACACAGTACAGTGCAGGGGACAGCCCTTCACGGAAGAGCTGTAATTCACATAAACAAACTTGGGGATTTTCTGGCTCCCAGCTACAGTTACTTTGGTACAAGGCAAAAGGGAAGGTAATCTTTGATTAGCCAGAAAGAGGGTAGTACCTGCTTCCAAACAGAGAAAAATTACAAGACTACCAACTTACCCTCAAGATTAAGTTGTTTAAAGAACATTGTGGCCTTACATAAACAGAAATGACACCATAGTCAGAAGAGGTTTTATATCACTTTTAGCATACCACTTCCAAGAGAGTGACAGCTGGCTTTGATTTTAATGTAAAAAAAAATATGTACTAAAGGAGAAACTTAAACTGCTTTTATTTTTACATAAGATTTGACTTCATTTCATAATTGAAGTGCTAAATAAAAGCTACATATTGAATAATGTTTATAGTCCTAGAAGATGATGCTCCTATACAAACACAAAACAATTACAGAAAGCAAGTCAGTTGTATCCTTAAACTATTACAATAATTCATTATGTTTATGCCTTATGACATAAAGGAAGGGAAGCATAACTGAAGCTTTATAACTAAAAGGTTAGCAACTAAAACTAAGGATAAGAGCATCTCTGCTGAAGCATAAACATGTAAATTAATCAAGTTTGCCTTCAGATATTGTAATTATTAGCATTTTGAAGTACATTGATTGGAATTCAGTCTGCCTTACATCTTAACATCTTAAATAGAAGAAATTTTAATTCAAACTCTTAATTTGCCAAATTCAGAAGAACAAGAAGGCTCACATTATTTTGATTTTGTTGTGATACTGTGAAATACAAAGTAGATGGCTTTGTTTCTGTCTTAGAACATGTCTTGCTTGACTTATTGCCGAGCAGAGTCTTATCAATAAATGCGCATATTTTAGTGGTCATTAAGTAGGAAGGATTCTGTTTATCTCTAGCTTTGTGCAGAGACCACATGAACTTAATCCTCAGCAACAATAAATGACCTTCTAGAACCACAAAATGTGGTATTTCATGCTTTGCTTAAGGGGAAGAGGAGCTGGAAGGAAAGTTCGCCACAAGCAGCCTGAAAGTGTCCAACACTTAAACATTCTACCTGGCTTTTGTGTCCTGAGACGGAGGACAGGGTAAGGCACTTGGATTGCCACACAACCAAAAGGAAAGCAAACCTCTGCATCCCAGGCACCCTGGCTAATGCAGAAGCAGCCTACCACTCTAGGAGAGTACTAGGGGACCCTAGGGGAACAGCCTCAAGATCTATGTCTTAGCAGCTCTTTAGCAAAGGGACCAAAAAGGGAAAAGACCTGGTCTGATGTTTCTTTTTCACTGCTGAAAATTATTCCCCTTGCTTTCAGTAGGTCTGGGCCAGTCTTAGGGATGCACATAATCCACATCCACATATATATAAGCACAGTCAATAATCACAGTGCTGACTGAAAAATATATTCATCCATTTATTTAAATGCTAGTACAACAAATGAAAAGAAAGTAATACAGGCAGCTAAATAACTTAACGTATATTTCTATACCAAACATAATGGTCTTAATCTGGTATCGCTTACACATACACACATTCAAGCCATGAACTTCAGGAGGGCTTCTGTTAAATTACTGGCACACGTGAGTGGCTGCAAGTTTTGCTTTAAAGGTGTGACTAAGTATTTCTACTCTTTGTGCATTCATTTTACCTTCAGATATTTTGTTGCATTCTCCAACTCTGACAATATCCCATAGGGCACACGGGCAACACCAGTGAGGTTCATTGAAAGTATGGCCTTGTTGAGATTATCCAAACTGTTTAACAGAACTCCTGTGCAGTTGTCATCACAAGCTAAATAAACCATTTTAAGAGAAGGAAGCAATATTAGTATTAAAAAGAAGCCACCCAATACTGAAATTTATTTTGATTTACACAGTATGTGCCTTCACCTTTTGAGTTAAGAGTGATTAAGTATAATAATTTCAAGCATACAGATTTGTAGTATTGCCCTCCCCTTCCTGCACCAAGACTGGACTTATTGCAAACATATTCTCCTTAGCTCAGCACACATTCAAGCCTTATTGATCCTGCTGCCTATTGAGCTGCTTGCTGTATTATAAACTTATTGAGCCTATTTAGCTATATTGCTATAAATCCAGGGTGACGTCACTGACACTCACTCAAACAGGTTAGAAAGAGAGGAAATTCAAGCTTATAGTGAGTGGTGTAATTCCATTTATTCCTTGGGTGTTGGTTTTTTTTTTTTTTACTTATACAAAGCAAAATCTGAGGCCTAAATCCCAATTCATTGTAAAAGCAGATTACTGTACTTGCTGCTATCCACCATCTCATAAGGAATTACATGACTAATTATTGGTGGAGAATGCCTACATATCCAGGATAACTCCAAAAGTATTTACTACAGCAACCTCACATCCAAAGGGTCAACACAGGAATTCAACATTTTCAAATAAATAAAGGTATGCTACAGACAGCAAAAAAGTATTAAAAATATCTTTCCTTAAACTTGTCTGTAACACTAAATAAGTCATTTTAAAGATTAACTGCTTGTCTGATGTTATGTTGGAAGGGACATTTGGAGATTATCTAGTCGAGCCCCTCCCCCCCCCCGCCCCCGCTTTTACATAGATATTAAGTTGTTAAGATTTCTTTCCTTTCATAGAAAGAATAGGGCCTGGCAGCATAAAAATATTCAAGGAATAATCACATGCACGTAAATATCAATGAAATAGATGAAAGCCCATCGGGAAAGTAAACAATTTAAAAAACACCTACAAACACACTCATCTTCCACAAGAAGATGTCTTGGTTCACACTCCTCACAGAGCTGTCCTGTGACACCTTGCTTACAGAGGCACTGGCCGGTTGCACGATCACAATTAACATGAACAGAGCCAATTGGATTGCACTGACATGGATGACAGCTGCCACCAGGAAGCTGAGGGTCACCATAATAGCCAAGAGAGCACCTACACAGGGAGGAATGGGACACTGAACATCAGGGGATATTCATCATGAAATTAGATGGTTTATTTCTTTTTGAGAATCACTGATTTAATTAGTTTTTTAGTTAATGGCTTCTTAACAGTAACTAACACATCACACTAAGTCCTTGAGCACTCATTCATATATTTATTTATGAACACTGAATAATATATTCGGAGTACAAATATGGCTCATATTAATCAAACTGTCCTTAGGAATTGGGGATAAATGGCGACATCGTGTGTAACTCACCTTTCACAGTACTGTCCTTCATATCCTGGGAGACAAGCATCACAGTGGTAATCCTGAACACCTTTCAGGACACAAGTGGGACTAAAACTGGAGGAAGGATAAACAAATACCTGCTAGCACATAAATGGAAGACCATACAAAGACAGAGAACACTTTAAGCCACAGGTTAAAATATTGTAAGCAACAGCATCCTATGCTCAATCTGATGCAGTGCTCTAGAATTTTTACTTTAAATTATTTGTTTCTTAAAAAGTTTCCTTTCCCAATGAGACTCCATTACTGTATAACATGCTAAAGCACCTTATGGCCTTCCTTTTAAAAATTAAGACAACGAAAAATGGATGCTGCATGATATGGCTATAGTATATATCTAACCAAGACTTGCATGAGAACATCAGAGTTGCTAGACTCTCATTCTCATTCAGTTATCCAAAAGCAAACAACAAATATGCTTTTCAAGCTTCTGGAGAAAAATAGCCTGCACAGCATTTTGATTTTCAAAATACAAAGTTAACTGTTCCTCTACCAAACAGATGTATAAATTTCAAACAGAAGAGTACTTGTACTTCCCCTAGGACTGATCTCATGAAAAGTTCCTGCATTGACTGGAGGTGGCCTGAATCTTTGTAAATACAAACCCGTTGTTTTTCAAATGAAGAAAGAGACCCACATTTGAAAGTAAAACGTGTCAGAGCAACTTACTCTATTATCCATAAAACATTCTATGTGGCTGATCTATTCTTAGAGAAAAAATTGACTTTTCTATCAGTTAAACTTTTTATTTTAAAACCTCACAGAGTTACCAGTAGCTGTGAACAATTCAGAATGTAAGCTCCATTTACTATAATAGGTAGCTTTCAAATGTCTAAAAATTAAGGACATGTAATGATAATTAACTCCTTTTGTCATAGTGGGGGGGAGTAGGTGGGACATACAGCACAAGAAATCTGGAATGCTGAAATGTATATTGGATTTAATAAATTCTGGTTACCTAACAGGGTTGGCTCTGGGACAGGCACAAAGAGAGCAGTCATTGACAGATCCAATTACTTTCCCATAGTAGCCTGGGGCACAAGCGCTGCAGTAATCACCAACTGTGTTATCTCTGCAGTTCTGATGATACACAAAAAGGAATTCAGACAGTTTAAAACAACAACAAACAAGAGGAATTCTATCTTCCCCCCAAGTCAATAAATGTATATAGTTTCCAACAATCATCTCTAAATGTCACTACCCATTGGTCAGCATTCTCTGAGTGGAGAAACCTTTTATGCAAAAATAAGCAGAACGCCAGCATATTTTCTCTTATGTGAATGGCCCCTCAGGCAGGCTGACCTAATTTCTGTCCTAAATTTCCATTAAGGTTTATGTATTTCTGCTTCTATTAATCCAATTCAGTCCAGGAAATCACAGTACAAAGCAAAAAATCCTCAAAAAAAAGAAGCAACCGATGGAAAAATGAAACAGGATACCTGGATGAAAAATACAAGTTTCAATGTTTCAGCAAATGCATTTGAATGCTATAAACCAAGGACCATCCACAGTTAGGATTCACAGACACTACATTTAATTTGTCAACAGTACCGATCAACAGCCAGTGCTATTAATATTAAAACGCTACATTGGTATTATAAACATAATTTAACTGACTAGTCCCTTAAGTGAATAAAATTCAGTTTCTCCTTTTTTCCCCCCCTTTTTTTCTTTTTTCCTTTTTTTTAATTCATATTCTTGCGAGTGTGTATATTTTAGATGCTAGTTGAAGACAGTAAGCAGTAGCAATGAAGCCTCCTATTGTATGGGAGCAGAAGTCAGAGGTGAAAACCATCTCTGCTGCCTACACTATTCAGCCAGAAATGTCTAAGCAGTAATCTCAACATATAGATTACTTGCCACCCCTGCAACGAGAAGCTGAGAGGAAGAAAGATTCATGTTCACTAGTGTGAAAGATCTATGTGTTTCGGCCTTGTAGAAATGAGTACCACAGTTCTTCCTCATGAGATACATACTTTAAGACAAACCCGAAAGCAAAAGAATGGTTTACAAAAGCCTGAAGGACTAAGGAAACTCACTTTAAAAACTGACTTCAAGAATGAATTCAGCAGAAGTTGACTTTGAACTAACCAACTCACCATTGGAAAAATAAAGCAACTGAAAAAAACTTTAGGAAAGAATATTGAGCCATATCAGAGAACTGGTATGTGCCTTATTTGGTTAGCTGAGAATTTGCTGTTGACAGGGCTGTTAGCCCACAAGAGAGAGGCAATGTGTTAGTCAGATGTGGCCCCTGTTTGCAACCTCTGGTATAAAGTGAGAGAAGTGAGCAATTAACTTAGTTGAGGCATATCCTTATACTACTTGAGTCTCTGGGAGTTAAAAAAGCCTTACTTAAAGCTGCCCAGAGGAGACTCTTCCTGAGACACAAAGAATTTTACTTTGACCTAGTCTGTTGCATGGTATGGCTTACTGCTTCCTTCACTTCTTTTTTGTGTGACTAAGCAGACCTTGGCCAGACCAAGGACAGAAGCCCAAAAAGTCTCACAAAAAACCAGATAAACTGAACTGCTACATGAGTTATTTTTAAAGTAAAATTAAAACTAAAATAATTAATGATTTTTAACATGTTAGTGTCCAAAAAGCTTGATAATTTTACTGAATGGACCCTAAGGGAAATACTACTCAGATTTTCCAGTTTTCGGAGTTGGGGGGGAAATTATAATTTATCCAAATAGTACAGCCATATACTTCTCACAAAAACTCCTTTCATAGGTTACTGCCATTGTATGCTGAAACCAATAGAAAAATGTATAATTGTACATACCAAGCACTTTCCAGTTTCAGGATCACAGGTTTCACTATGGTTGTTGCACTGACATGGCACACAAGGTGCTATCAGAGTGTGAGGCTCTTTTACACTGAGTTCTATATGCTCTCCCCTGTAGTATCCTGGAGCACAGCTCTATTTGTAAGGGGAGTAAAATAAAAAAAAAATATGATCACAGCTATCAACAGTTACAATTTTAAAAGCCATTTAAATAATCTTTTTTATTATCTCACTATTAGACACACAAAAAGGATTCAAGGATTCTGTACCTGACAGGACAATCCAGCATAACCAGCAGGACATTTACATTGCTCTACGAGATGAGCTTTAGCTCTGCCTAGATGCATTTCTTCAAACTTCACTGCAATTTCCATTGAGATATTTGCAATTCTACAAGATATATGCAGAAGAGACCATGAACATCTAGAGAAGTCCTAGCGCCAAGACTGAGATCCAAACATTTTTATGCTTCAAGGTCAGGGCTACAATACATAGTCTCCCATGATCCCCTTTTGCCCATGCAAATATCTCAATAAAATCTGAAGATTCTTTACTTATTTACGGGATTTCAGGATGTACAATAAACAAATCAGAAGTACTTCAAATTAATACAGGTTGATTCCCATTGGTCTGCAAAACTTGACAAACCCACCATGCAAGAATATGTATTTCTGTTGCAGAAACACTAGACAGAAATACATCTGTTTTGTCCCACAGATTTTTGGACAGAGCTAACAAAGACAGTTGAGGGCATGTGAATCAAAAATAATCCCAAATCTGCAGGTGGAACCACAATTCTTCACAGCTGTGCAGATGTACAGATACTGGGTTTTCATTAGATGCATCTCTGCTTGCCTTGCTAGTTTCCAAACTGACAGATGCAATGACCATATCCCATCTCCTCCCTCTCATTAGTAACCTAGTTCTGTTCAAAATAGCAGTAAAATGCTACCATTCTGAGGTCAGAATATTTTACTACCACTGCTCAGAGTGCATAAAGCTAGAGTAGAGACCTAGATTGGTACAAACCCAAGAACTCAGGGGACCATGTGTTTCAATTGAAAAAAACCTAAAATTTCAATTCACATAAAAATAAGATGGGCAAGAAATAATTTAGAGAACATCTAACTGTATCACCCATCCTGCAGAACACTGCATCAGCCTGTAAGGCTCTGTGCTTCTTTAGGGGCTTTTCTATGAAAGCAACAGAGACATTTAGTGTTTCACAGAAAGAATTAAAGAGAGATTCTGCTGCCGTTAAAGGTCATAAATGCTTTCTTAGAGGAAGAACAGAAGTTATAAGTAGGGAATTGGAAATTTCTCTAATTTGAGTTAAATCTTTACTGTATAGCTCAGTTGGGACTATTTCTAGGTTACATTAGAATAAATGCAATATAATAAGTAAATGCAATCAGAGATTGCTTTACCTGCTTTGCTGTAATCCTTGACCATAAGCTGCCTTGATAAGGACATATTCAACATTGCTTAGCACAGACATGAAGTCAGAACGTAAGACAGGCTCATCAGACACAGAGTTAAAATACTTCCAAGAATCCTAAGGAAACATAACACATTATTAAAACCATGAGTGTTTAAGCTCACTTCAAGGTAATGCTCTGTTCCTCCTTACATGTTCTTTCAGAAAAGCAGTCACTGTGACTATGTCTAAACTCTAGGTCCCAGAAAATCCAAAATCTTGCTCCCTGTTAGGAACAAGATGTGGTTTTATATCATTTCTCTTCTCCTTCCCTGCACTCAACTTCCATGACCAGTTTCTACAGGAAAGCAGTCCAGGCCTGCATGGCACAGCTTTTCTGGCTAGATCTGGAGAACCCAGACAGCCAAAAGACCAGGACTTCACAGCACTCATTATATGTGCAGTTAGAAACAGCTGCTGTTGTGTCCTACCTCCTGTCAAAAAGAAAGACTAGACCTCACCTCAGCCCCAGTCAGCAGAGAGTCCCAAAGACCAAAGGAGGTCATCATTACTTCCTCTGAAATTGTCCAGTGGGCAGTACTGCAGCTTACTGCTCCTGCTAGGCTGATTCACATCCCAATATGATGCTCCTGGGCTCTGAGTGTAACATACATGCTACAAAATTATGAGACTGCCTGAGTGTGAAAATACCTGGCTGCCTGTCATTTATTACTGAAATCTGTGTTTGAAAAGCTTGCTGCAGCAACACCTTCAGCACTTCCAAGAGAGGAAACAGTGTTAAAGTGTTATTTGTTGCTATAGCACAATGTTCCCAGCCATTTTTTCCCCTAAAATAGATGCATTTTAATCCAAGCGCTCTATTTACCAACCTATTTGAAATCAGTTACACTTTTTTTGTATTAAATATATAGAGCTTTTCTGTAAAAGCTCATAGAAGAAAGGAAATATTTCCACACCAATGTTTTGGCTTACCTCCTTCATTTCTACTTCCTTGTCAGTTCTTACTCCATTTTCTGGAGAAGGGATATCTACATAGATGACCAACTTGCTGGTGTGACCTCCTCTCATTAGAATTTGTGGCTCAAAATTCGAGGTTCCAAAGCCATCCAAAGCATAAAAAGCAACAGTATATCTCAGCTTCCCTCCATAGGCCATGAGCTGTTTGGATAAAAAAATATTACTTTTATTTATTCCAAGGTTAGGGCTACTAGCTGAAAATATTTTAACATCATCGGAAGACTTGAAAACTGTCAGTTCTTTGAAGAATTGGCAATAAAACATGAAAATTGGCTTAAACTCAGTAGTTTTTGCACCAAGGTTAAATGCATATTTCTAAAAAGCAGTCTCAGTTTCTTCTTTTAGGCCCTTTCAAGGTGTGCACTCAATTTTCATTTAAGTCCTAAGCAACAGAGATTCCATGATCTATATACTGAATCTAGCGTCAAGGTTGAAAACTCTTTCAGGTATCTAAAGTAAAATTGAACACATCACTCTTTCCCCCCATACGATCTCTAAAGAGTAACATGGTAATCAAATATGGGTGTTACCGATTTACAGGGTCAAGAAAAATCTCATTAGGAAAGGGTAATGAACATATTGTTTGTGCTTGCTATAAATAAGTGCAGTCACTGAATATTTATAATAGTATGACATACAAGAGTAGAACTAACAGAAAAAAGTTATCAAGATAAAGTGACTATTATACAATAAAGGAGTGACTATTAGACAATAAAGAAATTACCTACAAAACATTCTAATTATTTAATGATCTTACCTGGTCTCCCTGAAACTGCTCTGGTAACCTCCAGTAAAATGTTTCTGTATTTAAGTATTTTCTGACTATGGCAGCATCCAGTAAAACATCAGGAAATTGCGAAAATACTCCTTCCACTGTTCCAGTCAGGTTACTTTGAGCTACTACATGCAGAATGGACTGATCTGGAATTAAGGTTATCTGCAATGCAAAGAGCAAAAGATTCATTCAACAAAAATATTCTATCTCAGTGTAATATACTGTTAACAGTTTTAGCTGCTTTGAGATAGTCAATAGTACATCTTAGAGTAATAAAAGCCCAAACCAAAAAATTGGGAAACTTGTTTGATATTTATTTTTTTAAGAAGCAAAGAGTGAAACACAAGGTTTCAGAAATAAGACCATGACTGCTTGCCATTTGCTTTCTTTTTTGTTCTGCCATATGCCACTGCCTCCGTAAGCTAGCCAATTACATTCAGCCTGATTCATGAAATGTATGCAACCTTAGGCACACCAGTGTGGTACCTAACATGAGGATAACACCAAACTGTGTCTGTATATTTATGTCACGTCACTTACAGGAATTCTCACATGATCTTCTAGTTCCGAACAAAATGTAGACATCCCAAAACAGAAGCACGGAGTACAACCTAGTGCATTGTTAGCAGACAGAGCAAAAGTTCCAGGTTTACACTCACTGCACTGTAGACCAAATACATTTTCCTGGAGGAAATTAAAAAAAAAAAAAAACAAAACAACAACAAAAAAAAACGGGAAAAAAAAAACCAAACACACATAACAGCATAGTCATTTTACTTTGCTAGCTGAATGAAAGATGGTTCTTTTTGGAAGAAAAACTAGTTGCTATGTAAACTACATAACAGGAATTCAATTATTATATCTATTCTTTTTTACTATGCAGTACATCTTTTTTTCATTATTTTCCAGTGATGTTTGTTTTAAAAAAAAAAAACACAAAAAACCCAGAAAAAACCAAAACGCCAAAACCCACAGAACATTCAAGCTAAACTCAAGTATTTGAACTTCTAGTAAAAATTAGCAGCTATACATTTCCATTTAAGACAGAAAAATCTTGGGTGGGGTTTTGTTGGGTTTTTTTCCCCATCTGGAAAATGGGCTCTCAGAGCCAAAGAAACTGCTCAGTATCAATACAAATCAGAGAACCTATTCCCAAGCATCTGTTTTTGCACTTAATCCCAACTGGGAAGTCCTACTTGAAGAAACACCCAAAACTACAGTCAGTGCTCACTGGCACCTTTAACCAGAAGATTGGAGAGAGACCTATGAAGGCGTACATTTGTTGCCTTGAATTAAGTTGTTTTCTATCACTCAGTCTTTCAGGAACAGATTCCCACCTTTTCAGAAAAATCTATACTACTAAATCTCTGTATTTAATATTTTCTTTTTTTGATACAAGAATGTCAATTCAGACTTCACTACTAGCAATATACGCGAGTTATTCTTGAGCACTGCCTTTGGTTATAGCATAGGAAACAAATCTGAACTTTCAACATAACCACATTTTAAAAAATGTTGAGATTCTCCATTTTGTATTTATTGGTTTCTTCCTATCATTATCATCTGGATTTTCAAAAGAGCAGGCTATATCATCTGAATCAATCTGCTGTTCCCAAACCTAACAAAAACATGTGTGTATGAGCTGAAAATACTTCTCTGTATTTCATTTTTTCCATTTGTATAATGAGGATAAGAATACAATAGCTTTTTCACTGGAGTCTTCTAACATTTAATTAGTTGTTTAAAATACTTTCACATCTAGGATGGAAGAAGCTGTAGAAGTGCTGTCTATCTATCTCTACACAGAGAATGAAATAATTCATTGCCAAAACACCATGTAGGGAATTTATGCTTTTCAATTAAGAAAAAAACAACCTTTTTATCAGAGATTGTCTGCTCAGAAACATCAAGATGATATCAATTAATGTGACCTGCACTTGGAACTGTTGCAGCAAAGCATTCATAATCTGTGAAGAAAGTTTTCCCTAGCTTGAGGTAGAAACATTTTCTCTGTATTGCTCATTGCATCAGAGTACTTATCTGTTACGGCTGGATCTTCTCCAATGTTCTATGTGTACTGAGGAAAAATACCCACTTTTAAATAGCAACTAAGAAATAATGCATATGAGTTATGAATTATTATTCCTGGAACTATTTGCAAGGCAAAATGCAACTGTAGAAAAAAACCCAGTGGGATAAATAAAATACATAAAAATTGTACAATTAAAAAAGGTTCATACAGCATTGTTCTTGGCATCAGAAGACATTTACATCATACAGAGAAATATAGTGACACTGAAGTCACTAGCACCATTCTCATATATCTACCAAGATTTTAAAAAATTTTGCCCCAGAACTCATGGCCAGTGCTTTGTCCTATTCAAAAGGAGGCAGGCAGAAATCTAGGACCAAAAGGAAAAGCAAGACAAATGCATCCTCATTCCTTTCTACCTTACAATATTAATTAATGAAAAACAGGACTCTGAATGTATTACAAGAATGATGTTGTTACAGAAATTCACTTAATACAGAGTAAACACATGGATCCTACATTGAGCAAATGCAATCTATTTGAATCTAGGACTGCAGTGAGACCAGAGTTGTGAAATATG
Organism: Aquila chrysaetos chrysaetos; assembly: GCF_900496995.4. Lineage (NCBI taxonomy): Eukaryota > Metazoa > Chordata > Aves > Accipitriformes > Accipitridae > Aquila > Aquila chrysaetos. The sequence continues at coordinate 55,759,842 of NC_044007.1, forward strand.
GCAAATCCTGTACAAGACTAGAAAGACACCAGCCATTTTTTCTATCAGATATACAGTGGCTGTTTTGCAAACTTATCCAGGAGTCAGCATTAGTCAGGTAGAAATGACTTTTTGTGACTGGGCATACAATGGGTCTTGATCCTGACTTCTTAACACATATCCACATCAAATTCCATGAATTCTGTCTAAAAGAGAACTACAGTACTGTGCCACAATAATTTTATGACCACAAACTGGAAATAAAATTACCTGGCTACGTAAAACAAAACAATGGGAGGTAGGAGAGACAAACTGTCTAGTATTATGACAGGAATTTCTGAGAACAGAAATAACAATGCCATGTTGGTAATGTTGCTATCTCTTCTGCCTACAGCTGTGTTGTGTCAGTCCACACTGGGGAACACCATCTCACAGTTTTTAACCCTGCTGACTAATAAGACCTGTTTAGCACTAGCACAGAAAATCCTTTAGGTGCGATTTAGGTGTACTTGGAAATGTCTTAAAACAGATGCAGACTGCCTTTTGAAGTCCTTTCAGCCCTACACCCTCCATGACTTTATGTAATAAGTGTCCAGAAAACCTCAATGCTGTCCCAAAAGGGTCTGAATACTTCAGTACCTTGCAGGTACAGGTGCCAGTTTCTTCTTCACAACCACAAAGTCCTTCAGTGTCATCACACATCTCTGCTTCAGTTCCGCTCAAATCACAGTCACAGGCAACACAGTCCGGGTAGTCCCTGTAGCCTAATGCACACCTGGAACAGTCTTGTCCTCCAAATTCAACTTTGCACTGGCATTGACCTGTCAATACATCACACTGGAGACTGGCTGAACCAGTGTTGCTACAGTTGCAAGCCTTAGATGAAAAGAAGAAATGTTCATAAACAGCAGATCATTAAAAACAATTTTGTTACAACAGAAACAGTACAGTAAATTTAGAGTGGCCCTTAAAACTCAGTGTTTGTCAACAATTACTATACAATAATAAAAGGGAAGAACTTCCACATAGAAATGGGGTTGTTGGGTTTGTATTTGAACAAAGAACTGCATTTCCAGTAAACAGTGGATGGCAAAAAGTAAGAAGCTTTGTTGATTCCCAAATCTAGGTTGAGAATCAAAGGAGTTGAAGGAACCTTGTTCTAGAAAAGAAAATATCCAAAAGACTTTATTTAAAGAGTGCAGCAAGTAAATTAAAATGTTATATAAATGTTGGATGAAATAAATCTGCAAGTACAGTAATTTTATAAATATGATGGAAAGAAAAATTGTAACACTGACATTCTTTTAAGATTCCAAGAAGTATTAACAGGGTCTACATCTTGCTCCAGATTCATTTACTATTTGATGAGGAACCAAGAATCTCATTGCATCCAAGGGTGGGAAGCTCAGCATGCACTGCAGCTCAGTACCAAAGCAATACTGTTCCCCAGAAGAGCCCATCCTTCATTACGTAATCAGTAATATGAACCATATTACAAATATGCAAAGTGGATGTACTTAATTTGTCATTCTTTTTTGAAGTAGACTGGATCTAATCTTCAGTCTTAATTTCTTATCTGTGGTTACTTAACAAGTCCAATTTTGCTCTGTGGTTATTTCTAACAGTGCAGGCAAAAAGTACATTCCATCTATCATCACCTGAGAGCATTTTCCCCGAGTCTTCTTTCCTCATCATCTCCCTTTGAGATGAAAAGCCTTACTTTGTAAAGCACTCTACACAAAGACCCACAAAATCTATTAGCGTCACTATTTATCCTTTAGCATTCTTCACAAGATTGCTGCTCACCATTAGTACTCTTTGTATTAAGCAGTTTTTACTCTAGTTGCAAGCACTAGGTACTACACTGCCTAGTCCAATACACTTTATGACCAAACAAGTTGACAACTTTGGCTCCCAGCTACCATTAAAGGTCTACAGCTCTTAACATCAAACCCTATTTTAAGAATCATAATAATAGAAATAATTTACACGTACTTCACTCTCTATCTATATGTGATAAAGATACGCAAGGACTCTAAGGTACAATTAACCGTGCTGCAGCACACTTGAAAAGGGTTGTAAGCAAACCATGACTACAGCTCTGCTCCATCACTGCACCCAGAAAGGGATGCTGAATACCAAGAAAACTGCAAGAAACGGAGCCAGATGAAGTATCCCACTAATGCAGTTTGTGTTGCAAAACCAGACCAGCTGGGTTTCTGATAGCATCTCCCCCATTTCATCCATATAAAGTGCATGCAAGAGCCTTTCCAGGGTTTGCCAGCAGACATTGCACCAGGTCTCAACCTGCCACAGCTGACTATTCAGCACAGGGGAGCCTCTCTCGGGACTGTTACCTGGAGATCACAGTATTGTTTGTTGCATCAAGAAAGTAACTAAAATATCTTAGAGTAATTCTTGTTAATTACTGTGATGCTGTAACCAAAAGGAATGCTAAACAACTTAGCAAAAGTGAGCAGTTGCATATTTAGTGAAACTTGATGATTGGCAAGTGCTGTGGAATCACCCTATGAAAGGAACACTTCAAGGGAAAGGCACAGGGACTAACACATTGTATTTGCAGGTAAGAATGGTAAGAATGACAGTTACTGGTAGCTGACAAAGATGGTAAGCTGACGGTTTAAAGACCAGCTGCCAAGTAAGTTGCTATAAACCACTAAGATGGTAAACTCTGAAGACATATTATAGGACTATCTTATCATCCTTAGTCTAAAAAATTAAAGAGAGAAAAAACAATTTGGCTGATACTTGTACTTGTTAAGTACTTACTGCATATAATGACAGACCTTGTCAAGTTGATTATTTTTGTGGTTTCTCCATTGAAATTACACATTACATTCATGTAATTCTGAGGCTTCCTAAAATCTCAACGTTTATAGAATAAAGATTGGCCCAATGCCATATCTGTCAGGAATTTACTGCATGAACCTAATTGGGTAAATGGTTGCTACTCCTTCGATTTGCACTGAGTTGGCATTTTACTGTTTAATCATAAATATTAAGCTGAGATAATGGCAGTTACCATTTTCCATTCATGAAACATTGACTACCTTATGCCATTTTAATTGTAAATATTCAGAAAAAAAAAAAAAGCATGCAGTGACTTTCAAGATAAGCTAGATTTCATTGCTCTTAAAACCTTAATATCATCACTTCTTGATCAGCACAGAAACTAATGTTCCTTGTTGCCAACTGTTGCTATAAATCTGTTTTAGTATCACTATTTAAGCAATTAAAAGAACACACACTTCAAAATTAATATGATCTATGCACCTATCCAGAATAGGCATTCTGATCAGTATTGTCAAAGACAGCTTACTTAAAAGGTTCCTCAATAAACATTTTACAGTCTGATTTTTTTTTAATTTTCTTTTTTAATGTGAGCAAGTTAGACTAACACTTTGAGACAGAAAATAAAGATCGAAATTCTCAAAACAAGAGTCCAATTCTGACATTAGTATAAGGTGAATTGCTTTTAACAGCCATGGCTTTTCAGCCAGCCTACCATACCTTGCAGCCAAGTTTAGGAGACAGTCCCCAGTGATTTTCTTCACAGAGTTCACATTTTGGACCCCGAGTGTGAGGGGGACAGATGCATTGGCCAGAATCAGCATTACAGTTGTTCTGAGTATGAGCACAGTCACAGGCTGCAAGAGAAGTAGGACTTTATGATTAACTTTAACCTTGCTTTAGCTACAGAGAAGAAGCTCCAAGACCACTGATATTCTTACTTTTCTTAATTATGCAGTACAGTTTACACATTCCACTAGGAACTCCTTGCCATCCCTAATCACTGAGAAACAAATTATGACCACAGTGACATTTCATCTTTTTATTGAAAGCCCATAATTGCTTCTTGACATAGCCTGTTTGGTGGCTTAAAAAGCAGTGCTGCATTTCCACAGGGGAATCAACAAAGCCAAACAAAATTATTGCAGAGAAGAGTAAATGTGCAGGAAAAAAATTCTATTATAGAGGATACAAAATGCATCAAGACATATGATAATGTTCTCAAGCAGGTGAAAGGATTGATCTCAGGAATTAGTACTTTTCAAGAATTGCTTAGTGAATAATAGGGATGGATAACTATTTTTATAATAACTAACTGCTGCAGGAAGCACTTGTCTATTTAAGAAATGCAATACTATTATTGCTAAAAAGCAGAAGTTCAGAAAAGTGGTTTTATTAATTGTATCAATAACATTTACAAAATTTTCTAGACTGAAATGGTTAAAAGTACCTAAGGGATCTTTGATTCTTAGTAAAAACACAGTATGTATGTTCCAAAACATAATCCTATCACATAATCTCACTACAGATTTCATATGACTATACTATTTGAGGCATGAAAAAAACATTTTTGTTAGGTTGGAGAAAAGGTAGGCATTCCTTTAGCTATACTGTGTTGAAAAGTGCATCTTATTAACATGATAAATTAGGTTTTTTGATGGCATGTTCTCATTTGGATTAACATTTTCTCTGTATCATGACTAAAAATTGTACACACCCAGGTGATGATGGGAAAATAGTCAATGACACCTTATCAAAGTATAAAACATATTTTTAAGAATTAAATGAAAAATCAAGGTAAAAATCCATAAGAGTAGTAGCTCTTTTACAATTGCAGAAAAAAAGAAGTTTCTATTCTCTCCAAAGGACTGAAGGGTTTTGTAAAAAAAAAGAGAGAGAGAGAGAGAGAGAGAGAGAGAGAGAGAGAGACAAAGGAGCTATTGAGGATGTAGTATTTCTCTCATGCAACCTTTATGAGTTGTTATGAGTTGTTATTTCATAATCACCACCTTTTACAAGGAACCACATAATAAGCAATCAAAGAAATGTTTTGTTCCCTTGCTTAAAGTATTAGGAGACGATTCTACAGATTTTTCCATATAGTCATCAAAACAACTGACCTTTGCCAGAGTTTAACATAAAATATATTGCTGAAAGAAATTCCAGACAAACCCTGAAAGGATCATGCATTAGAGCTTACGTGTGCAGCCACCGTCCTGGAATGCATGGAAGCCATGAGCACAACGATCACACTTTTCTCCAGCCACTCCTGGTACACAGTGACAATGCCCCTGATGATTGCAGTCCTTGGAGACTGAGCCAAATTGACTGCAGTTGCAGGGAATGCAGCCAAGCCCAGTACGTAGGCCATAATAACCATTCTGTTGGACAGGAAGTAAATACATTTAAGCTACCTTTCATAAATTTTTGAAAACAATACAATGTATGCTCTTATTTTCTCTTCTTTACTCTCCCTGCTGTCTGACCTGCACAAATACTGTCAGCACTGTGTGACTGCTGTGGGAGGGCTCCCTGGCCTTATCTATTCATTGTTACCAGCTATAGGCAAGTATGCATTTGGGTGGAAAAGCGAAGACTGAAATGCCTTTGTGGTCCTCTAATCTCATCAGTGAGACTTTATGTTTTAAAGTCTGAGTTTATTTTAATTTAAAGGCTTCCATGAGGTGAGGGTAGGCTATGCTGATCAGGCACAGGTTTCTGTGAATGTAAATGAAAGACCAGAACAGAGCAGGTCAGCGACCTATGGTACATGTGGATTGAAAAGCATTCAGCTGGGCTGGCACAAGGGCAGTAACTGGCACAGATTTCCTGCTCTGGTCTCTGAGGCAGTTCTAAATGTAGCAAAGGATGGAAACTGCTGTTTTGTATCACCAGTGAATATCTGCTTGTTCTTATAACAGGCCTGTCTTTTAGCTGAATCCTTTTTTGGCATTGAGCCATTATGTATTTATTATCATCAACCACATTCTTCAGATATTCCCAACTCAGACTTCATTTTGCAGAAGCACGGTGCTAAGATCCCTTCAGGTCTGTTAGCAGTGTTTGGTTTGTTTTTTTGGTAAGCCAACATGAGCGCAGCACTAGCCTGAACAGCTCTATTCAGAAGGGTGCTGAGTCAACTACATAGCTTCACATCTGCAAAGAGCACAGGCAGAGCAATCTGCAACTGCAAAAGCCTGTGCAGACAAACTTTTGGTCTCCGGTCCAGCAACAGGTCCCCTCTCCCCTGAATATATTTGCTGCTAGGAAGACCAAGATACAAGAAAATGTAGGTATTAGGACCAGGTAAATATTTGCTTACCAAGCACTTATCACATCTTTCTCCGATCACATTTAATTTGCAGTGACAGAAGCCTGTCTCATGATGACAAGTACTCGAAAGGGAACCATTCACATGGCACGCACAGGCTTATGTTTAGACAAAAAGAAACCAAATTAAAAAAAAAATATTAATGTCTATCTATATGCATTCATTATTACACAGAATTCCAAATTTGGTATATAATGTGTGTTTCACCTGTTTATATGCCATAGATGTCAATATACTACAGTAATACCTGTACTACACATTTGGGCTAAAAGATAAAAAAAAAGAAACCTCTGCAAATAGATACACTTGAGAAGTTTGTTTCTCCCAGCGCTATGAGTAACATTCAGAAGTAGGAAATGTCTACAGCAGGTCAGTGGTGGGTCAGCATTAAGCAAGACAGTTCACGAAAACAAAGTGTCAGACCCTAGCATAATACACTCCTTCATCAGGCTAGCCCAACTCCATAGTTTTCAACCTGCACTTGCCAACTCACAACTTGAAGGTTAACTCTTTCAGCAAAGGTGCGTATCTCCCCATCCATTATGCTACATGTACACCACATTTTTGTGTTCTTTAAATTTTGAGAGTAATAATAACAGCTTACCATGACAGCTTTTCTCAGTCACTGCATCCCCATAATACCCATCAGCACACTTTTCACAGTGGTGACCTGCTGTATTCCCCAGACATTTCAGGCATTGTCCTGTGACAGCATCACATTGGCCATCCTCTTGAGGGTTTACATTGCCATTGCATTCACAAGGAGCACATGACTGTCCAGGCATGAGTGGATTTCCATAGTAACCATTAGCACACCTGCACCAGAGATTAAAAACTTTATCAGCTGGAATGCAGTCACGTCAAACACTCTACCCACCCAAGGGAGTATTTCCCATTAAATTTTTTATCTAAAGTGTCTCTGTGTTACAAGCAAAGACAAAATGGGAAGGAGAATTTTATTAGAAATGTTCTGTACAATTCAAGGCGGGTAGGATGATGAACAATTAGTGATGGCAATGATATGTATTTTACCCAAAGCTACTGTACATACCTTTCACACTGAGAACCAGTATAGCCTGGAAGACATTTGTCACAGACAATTCCACCTCCTTCACTCAGCTGGCAAGTAGGACTGAAACTATCAACAATATTTATGGCAGTCAGTATCAATACAGAGAATCGCAAGACTTCTACAAACATTCAATATTCACCCTTCAGGTCCATGCACCTATCTATATAACCATGTAATTGCAAATTTTTCTAGATTAACATCAATGCTTTAAACATTACAATATGTCGAAATAAAGTTATAATTTTCAAAAACTCTTCTTGAGGTTTTTTTTCTTTTAAAGGAAAGGAAGATTTTAAAACTTCCTAAAAACCTGGCCCTCTTTCTAGCAAATTTGTCCAATTTCTGTACCGAGCTCCTCTTTTTCACATGCAACACTTCTGTCCTTCTGTTGTTTTCTGAAACAACATGAAAGATAACAGTGATTTTGCTGCCAAGGTCAAGGATAGGTCAAAGTACTACTTTCAGCCTTCACCTACAAATTGCACCAGTTCACTCAGCCTGTCTTACCTTACTCTATACATTTGCCTACCTGGAGAAACAATGTTGCCACGAGATACGCTCAAATGAAGAGGAAGAAAAAAATCCTTCTCTCCCTCCTTCAGGTTTCACGACATTTTTTCTTTATCCCACTTTCTGATTTTGCTGAAGATGCAAAAGAAAATCTCACATAAGCAGCTTACTTGTTTGCAGCAGAACTCAGAGGACATGCACAAGGCTGGCAGTCCTCAGAAGTTCCTTGGGATGGACTTCCATAGAAGCCAGGCAAGCACCGATCACAGAAAGGTCCTGTCGTGTTGTGTTGACAAGCCTATGAAACACGGAAAAAATCTTTTCATATTTACTCTTGATGGTTTTTCAGCCCCTGAGGGATCCCTGCAGGAGTCTGCATGCAGTATAACATTCAAGGAGACAGCCATGAAGAACAGAGTAGAACTTTGAAAATAAGTGGGGGGTTTTCTGAGTTGTAACAACAAATCCTAATTGTTTCTTTCCTACATTTTCTAATATACTTTACACCATGAAACCAGCCACGTTACTTATACACAAACTTAAAACATATTTTGCATATTGCACATGTTTGCAGTAACAAACTTCTTGTATATTTCTTACTGGTGTAGCCATTTTATTTGTGACCTTTAAGTTTCAGAAGAGATCTGA